>NC_142514.1:160902500-161261666 GCF_057876585.1 Rhinolophus sinicus | reverse complement strand
GATCAGGAGAATAAGACAAAAAGGCAGCAGATAAGAGGGTCAAATTTTGCTGAAAATTCATATACAATGAGGACTGCAACATTTACATTTCGTTTATATTACAAAGATGTTGGTGGAATCGAGGCTATGGGAGCAAGACTGGTGTGGGATAAGGAGGGAATTCTGGTTTAGTTGCCTCCTTTCCTCAAAAACAACTGTAATAATATTGTTATGAGTTTTACAAAGGAGATAAAGGGGAAGCAAAGAAAAATTCATGGAGTTAAAGGTGACTTATACACCATCATTACAGCATTAGAGCAATATGAATTTGACTGTATATTGTATTCACTTTTATAGTGAGTTTTACACTTTCTTATGTTTTTATGTTGTAATTAGGATCTTCCATTTAAGCTTGAAGAACTCCTTTCAACATTTCTTGTAAGATAGGTCTAGTGATGATGAACTCCCTCAGCTTTTATTAGTCTTGGAAAGTCTTTACATCTTTCTGAAGGACAGCTTTGCTGAGTATAGTATTCTTGATTGATAGTTTTTATTTTTTATTTTGGCATTTTCACTATATCATCCCACTCTCTCCTGGCTTCTAAGGTTTCTTCTGAGAAATCCACTTACAGTTAATGGGTTCCTTTGTATATAACTAGTTACTTTTCTCCTGCCGCTTACAAAATTCTCTTTGCCTTTGAGTTTTTACAATTTAATTATAATGTTCCTCGGTAAAGATCTCTTTATGTTCAGTCTATTTGGGATTCTATGGTCATCGTGGATCTAGATGGTTATTTCCTCCATCCCACACCCACATTTGGGGAACCTTCTGTCTATTTCTCTTTCTCTGTTCCCTCTGTGAAAAAGTTTCAGTTTCATAAGATAAATAAATGTTGGAGACCTACTGTACTGCATAATGCCTAAAGCTAACGATACAATATTGTATACTTAAAAGCTGCTAAGAAAGTAAATCTTATGTTAAGTATTCTAATAATAATAATAATAATAATAATAATATAATAATAATAATAATAATAATAATAATGCAGGAAGAAACTTTGAGAGGTGATGGATAAGCTTATGGCCTTGACAGTGGCAATGGTTTCATAGGTGTATACTTATTTCCAAACTCATTGAGTTGTATACATTAAATATGTACAACTTTTTACACGTGAATCATACTTCAATTAAGTAGTTTAAAAAAAAAAACTAAATCTCAGGGACAGGACCTTACACAAAGCACCAATATGGCCTCAAATCTCAAAGGTCTCTCAGGCACATAGGAAACTACTCTTCAGCACAGTAACAGTGATAATAATCTTTCTTGCTTTGCCACCAGGTCTGAATGTAAAGGCTTAAATATTCCCAACATCTCCTTTAAAGGCCAGCACCTTAATTGCTGTCCTGGCTTTTCCCTGAAGCCCCTATCATTCCCTTTGTTAGTGTCCAACTTATTGAGTTACAGCAGAGCTGGCCAGATTTATCATCACAATTCTCTCACTGTAATCACATTTGAACCTAAATCTGACTGGAGTGAAAGTGTGAGTATTGAAACCTTTTCCCTAATAATGAGGAATGCTTTGGGCATTTCTAGTTTGTAAAAGAAATGCTAACTATTGAATGCCAAGAAATAAAAAGGGTTCCATAATATGAGAGTGGTAAACGGGTGGCTGAGATGGTGATAGCCATGAATGACTCTCAGAACAATGGAGAACCAAGCAGGGCTGTCAAATACCCTCGGGTGGGCAGCCAGGTAGAGAGAGGCAGGAAGTAGGAGCAGCCAATCCTGGGTGTCTAGGTAGGATGTATGGGTCCAACATCAATGACATTAATGGGACAGGTCCAGGCATTGAATCAAACATTCACAGATCAAACTAATCACATCCACAGCCAATATGGAGTCCAAAATAGAACCTGAAGCACAAAGCCTGATCCAAAGTCTTCAATGTAAAAATGAAATGGAATTGAAAGGAAAAGGAATGGAAGGAAAAAGAAAAGAGAAAGAAGGAGAGGAAGGTAAGTGAAGGGAGGGAAGAGAAGAGAGAAGAAAGTGAAGGGCAATTTTGAAACTAAGAAGGGCTGGACTGGTTGGTAGCTTGAGCAACAAAGAACTTCTTGTTTATTACTTAACCTGTTTCCCCTTTGTAAAATGGGAGTAATGTTGATAAGTGCTTCAGAGGATTGCTGTAGGAGAACTAAATAACATAGGGAAAGTACCGGGCACATAGGAGTTGCTCATCAGGTGTGGTTGTCTGACTTCCTCAATGACAAATATTGCTCCAGCAGTTGCCTGGAGATTTTATGTTGCTGTTTTTATTGAGGCAGCCAGGCATACCTACAAAGTCAAAACTTTAATTTTGGAGACCTTAATGTCTCCACAGGAATAATGCCTGATTCCTCCAGATAAGGTAAGGTAAGGAATTGGCTCTATTGGCTTCAAAGAACCTAATGATCTACTTGATATCCTGCCCCTGTGGCACTCTGCTCTTCTCAGCTAAAATCACTTACCTCTCCCCTATTGTACCATAGACTGGTGGGGAAGGTGTGCAATTCTATCCTTACTAGAGCCACATTAAGGATCTCTGGATAGATTGCTTGGAAATTCAACTTTAAGTGATCCTGTTAATGATCATGCTTTAATCCTAAATCCAGTGCCCTTCAAATGTGTCCTAGTTCTACTCCTTCTAGCCTTGCTTTCCAGGGTCTTAGATGAACCACAAATTGTATTAATTTTCTTGATACCCATTTTTTTTTTCCCTTAGAGTACTGCTCAGCCTACAGCCTTGAACTACTGATATTTATATCATGTTATCTCACTCCTTATCCATGGTCGATTGGACCAATGGCAAACACCTGCCCAGTACAAGCAAATCATATTTCCTCTTCCATGCATTCAGAATGTGGACACTGAAAAGTTATTACACTTCATAGCAAGCCAAGCAGAAAGGTCATGCAGAGCAAAGACTGCTGCCTGAGGGACATATAAACCAATTGCAATAAATGAGTGAGTAGATAAGATCAATTTGCTGAGAGAGAAGGATAAAAAATCTGCCTAGAGAGATGAGAGCCTGTGTGCCTACAGAAGCAGAGCAAAGACAGAGAGAGCGGATGGGTGATGATTTTGCAGATCCCTTAAGGCTTGGCTGTAGTTCCATCAATTTATTATGGGCAACTTTCTGATGACCGCACAATGCACTCCCTCATTCTTAAGTTATATGACTATATCTCCTTTTGTTTGTTTGTTTGTTTGTTTGTTCATTAGTTTTTCAACTAAATATGCCCAAGGCACAAGGTCAAGAGCCTTATCTTTGAATCCAAATCTTGGGGTAGAGTGTCTCCTGCCAGGCTGCCTTAACTCTACCCCCACCAGCCTGCAACAGTTTCCTTCTGCCTCCAGCTGAGATGCTCCCATCTGTCTCCAGATATGCAGAGGAAATACAGACATTAAATACATCATTCAAGTGTGTGCTCCTCCTCATGGGACCATATGCCAGCTATTTATTTACTCTGTGCCTCCATTTACTCATCTGTAAAATAAGGACATTACTAGTACTTACCTCACAAGATCGTGTGAGTATTAAGGTTTCATTAAAATGTAAAGTGTGGGTTGTAATGGTACAGACCTCATATTGTTCTTATGAACACGGGTAGGTGCTATGGGAATGAGATGAACCTAGGATGTACCTTAGGTTATTAGCTTGGGTGGGTGGGTGGTAATGTGAATAACTGAGATAGGGAAGGAAATAATACGACCATTTTGAGATGATGAGTTAGAGGTGCAGCATAGATATATAGGTTCAGCACAGATATGTCTGTGTGTCCCATCAGTATGTGCATACATACATATTCACACATACTCCTACGTGCTCACTAGTGTCACACACTGTGACAAATCTTTTGCATATATCACCTTATTTACAGAAGAGGTAGCAATTACTGAAATAGCAATTACCATAAATAATATATTTTGCAGATGAAGTTAAGACTTTTAGCAAGCAATACAGTATCAACCTCATAAAGTTGTTATAATGATTGAATAAGAGAGTATATATTAAATATTTGCACAGTGGCCCAGCACACAGGAAGAACTAAGGAAGTGTTCATTATTAACAAAGTTAGTGTGGTTGTGTTGTTGCTAATGTGCTTTGCTTAACGTTAGACAACGATTGGGTAGCTGGGCTGAAATTCAAATCCACGAGGGCCCCACTGAAAAGCAAACGCTCCTAATCACTGTTGGTGTTATATCTGTGGCTCCTCCAATGTAGACAGCGTGGAGCTGGGTAGTATGAAGGATACATACAGATGAACCATACAAAGACTTTCCAGCCTTATGTTTGTAGCTGGACAATCTGAAGACAAGAAAAAAGACCACAGTCAAGGGGAGATGAAGATGGTCTTGACTAGAACAATGAATCAGTAACTAGGTTTTAAAAGTCAGTTGGGTGAGGAGAGTTGGGAGAGTGCCCCGGGCAGGAGACGCTGCAGGAGCAGAGCCCTGGAGGTATGGACAACAGAAGGAAACAGACACACACAGAGGGCTTGCTAGAAAGTGTCGGATCCCTAAACGCAGCAGGTCTGCAAACCCAGTTGGATGCTAACCTAACCACTTCAACTCTCAAATGCCCTATGATTACGCCCAAGCATTGCCTCTAGGTTTGATTTGGAATGAGACTTTAGTTGTCCAAAGGAAAGCAGCCAGAGCTGTGTTTGCTTGGTGCTGCTTGCAGGAGTTACACTCGTAAGAAATCGTGGGAGGTGCACGTGGAACTCCCCACCCACTGGGGTTGATAATCCAGGCTAATTGTACACATTTCCAAAGCCTCCTGTGTGAGAAGGAAAAAATAAAAATGTTCTCTCAACATTTTTGAAGTTCATAAATGTGGCAAATGTTCAATAACTATATTTATCTCCCGTTGCATAGTCCCTGGCTCTTGGAATATATTATAAACCCACAATTTCGTGCACTTGACGGGAAAGGCATGCTTTCCTGCTCTTTTTCCTTTCACCTTTCTAGGTGACCATCCACGACCACCATTACCTCAAAGGTCTAGCTCAAGATTTACCTTTTCCAAAAGTTGTTCCTAGATAAACATGCCTCTCATTGGATTCTTCCTTCCTTTGTTTATCATTGTGCTGTTAGATGTGAGCAAGGTCCTGGGGGAGCAAGCAAGGGGGATGGAAGAATTGGAGGAAAAGGTGCAGCGTGTTCAGCATCCACAAGGCAGAAACTCAGCGGCGAACAGTCAGAACCTGCTGCTCATCTATTTGTTCCCCTAGCACCATATATATTGCTCTAGGTTCTAGCTCCTCGAAGTAGGGTCCTCGGACCAGAATCATCCTGAACACTTGGGTGCTAGTAAGAAATGCAGACTAAAGGCATATCCCCAGACCTACTGAATCAAAACCTTTACTTTCACAAGATGCCCCAGGTGAGTCTTATGCACGTTAAAATTCTGTGCTAATACAGAATTATCACATTGTGTTTCAGTTTGTTTGCTTGCCTATCTCTCCCTAGACTCTCCAGGGAGGAACTGCACGGTGTGGACCGACAGACGCCTAGCCCAGCACCTAGTCCGGTGAGCAGTAAGCAAGAATAAAATAGCTACCATGTATCCTGTGCTTCTTACTTGCCAATTGCTGATATATCCTTTCAATCATTTAACCTTTACAAGCTTTCTATGAGATGGTCCCATTGTTTCCCATTTGCAGATGCAGAATTTGGGGCTCAGAGACCCTAAGGTGCTCATCTAAAGTCACAGAAGTAGCAAACAACAGAATTGGAATTCAGATGGAGTCCTGTGAGATGACACAAGACGTGCTCTTAACCACTATTTTATACTACCTTCCCTAGATATTTAACAGGTATTTACGGAATTAAATAGAATTTACTTTGCACAGTAACGGCTGAGTTTTTGCTTCTTTCTGTCATGAAGCGAAAGGGCTGTGGTTTTAATTTGCCGTGCAGTTTCCAAAGTGCAGGAGCATCACGTCTGCGTTCACGGAAATGGCCTGTGACATTACTAAGAATTCTGCATCCCCCTCTCCTCTTGAAAGATCTGCAAGTGTTAGTAAGCCCTGCAGACAAGCCATTCGTCAGGCAGAAGGCAGCCCAGAGCCCTTAAATAAAACATTCTCACAGTCTTCTGCAGAGAGCATGGAGACAAATACCGCGGATGTGAAAGGTGTCGCTGGGATTACCAATGACGTGCTAATGGCTGCTCAGGCAGTCTCCGTGCCTCCTGCGCTCTGAGTCACCCGTTCCCTTTGGAGCCTGCGCTCACGTCATTAAGGGACCGAGAGCTATTCACAGATCACTGACTAAAGGCAAGCTTGAGCCGGGCCTGTACCCCCCTGCCCCTCTCCAAAGGACTAAGGTCAGGGACAGAAGGCCCTGGAGCTTTTTATCACAATGAAGAGAAGGAAAGACAAAGCGTTCTCCCTCCCTCCCATCCACTTCTTTACCTGTACTTTTGCAAATGGGAACTTTCCTCTTGTCCCAGAATATGTTGGAAACTCTTTGTAAGGATCAAGCAGAATCTTGAAGAGGACAATATACTTTTGACAGTGTTTTATTCTAAAAAATCTTCTGATGTTATTTTAATGCCACAGACATTTCAGTACTAATCAACCCTGGAGATTTCAATTTCTAGAATACATTTCCTTTTTTAGATTCTTTGTGACTGCTCGGTTGAATTTATTGTAATTTCATTTGTTTGTTTGTTCTTGCCAAAATGGGAGCATCTAAAAGACTAGGAAATATAACTGTACTATTTCCAGACACCGCATTTTCCACTAACCTGACCAAATCCTTTGAAGTGAAACATCACTTGGTGTTCCCACTGGGTACTTCTCTCTGAAATAAAGTCACAGCTCTGCTTTGGTCATTCTGTCAATATCTGTGACACTTAAGATATTTCCAAGTCAACTTTCAGGGAGTCAGAGCTTGGTAAATCCAAAACGTGCTATATTTACCTACAATTTGGGAGTGATTTGGGAATGAAGATTGAATCTGAAAAAGCAGGATGAGGTATTTTGAGGTGAGGGAAACAGGTAACAACTACAGAATTATCTTTTTCCTGAATAAACCAGGATATGCTTGATGGCCCCTTTTATCGGTTCTCAAAAATAATCCAGTGACTTATACAAGTTTGAATTCTTCAACGTTAAATAGAGGTTTTAACTAAGAAGATAATGTTCCTGATTGTTCAGAGAATAAAGCTATTCTAAAGCAAACTGGTTGATGACACATTTTAGTTCAATTTGCTTTCTGTGCTAGTATCAAAACATGTGACATTAAGCGTTTGGTTAGTGAAGAAAATATCACACTGGAATCATTAAGAATAGTTATCAAAATGATAAGAAAAGGGAATAATTTTTCCAGACTTCTTGAGCTCTGATATATCTAGCTTGAGAGTAGAGTTCTCAATATCAATTGCAACTATTCAAAGTATGACCATGGAGCCCAAAAAACGCAACATGTTTCCCATTTCTATTAAAATAAGATTCAGATTTAAGATAGACACAGTTTTCCCTAGATGTGGTCCACAGAATATCATCTCTTTTGGGAGATGTCATGTGGAGAAAGTAAGACAACTATATGAACAAATAAAATTTTAATTTATAAAAAAGCATTTACAACGACATAATGTATCAACTCTGCTTATGATCATGGGAACATGACCAGTTTATTTAAAGAATTTGGGAAATCTGGTGTGTTAAAGAGCCATAGGGCATTTCTTATTGATTATATGTATCTCACTTTTTGGTTCTTAGGTTCATTTGAAAAACATAAATACATATACACACAAATTGCAAGTTTTAATTGTCTTAGAGTTATATATGTTATAGAGATTCACCAGAATTTATGTTCCATTTTGTTTTCCCCAGTGATTGATGGGTCCTGAGAATAAAGTCATGTTCATGTATAACTTCAGACTGTTCTGGAGTCAACTTGAGGATGAGGTCCAAGTGGTTGGAGTGGGGATGAGAGAGTAATTTTACACATCTCATAGGTTGGCAGTGAACTAATTTGAAGAGGCTCTTTGGAAATCCACTAGGATGATGGGAAAATGGAGTGTCAACAAAGTTATCTTGACATGTGACACCAAGACACTGCACTAGAAAGCCAGGGTACTTGTTCTCTCTGAAGATCTGAGAAAGAAATCACCACTGGGCACTTAAAATATGCCAAACACTGTCCTACACTCTTATCCCCATGAAATTATTCAATCCTCCCGATAATCCTGTGAGGAAGGAATTATTATTCCCACGCTGCTAATGAGTTTAGAAAAGGTAAGCAATTCATAAGTCATAGGTAGTAGGATTTGAGGGGTGTGCATATGCGTGTGCATAAATGGATAAGGGCAGACTGTTTATAGAACTTTCTGGAAGCCCCTTACAATTGTTTCTCTTGAAAAGAAACCAGATTTATTACAGTAGCTTCCTAGAACATTTGTAAATTGCTTTTAAATCTATTAGTTCAGGAAAGGAATTTTCTTGTTTCTTCACTTAAAATAATAATAATAAATAAACAAAACAAGAAACGAAATTTATCTTCAATGTATGTTACCATTTACCATACTTTCTACGTATTTTATACCCATTCTTTTAAATAGGAAGAGGAACACACCTGTAGCTAGCCATAGCCCCAAGAAGCTTATTGAAGAAGCCAGATGAATTGAGACTTTGGAATAAGGCAGATCTAGGTTCTATGTAAACACTGCCCTTTACATCTTAGTGCTCCTACTTTGGGTTATTAACCTCTCTAAGCATCGGTCTCCTCATCTATAAAATGAGAAAAAAACATAACGCTTATTCATGGAGTGATTGTAAGAATTAATTGAGAAAAAGATATACTTTAAAAACCTGGCGTCATATGATTTCACTTATATATAGAGTCTAAAATAAGACAAAATAAATGAGCAAACAAAACAGTAACAAACTCATAGATACAGAAAACATTTTGATGGTTGCCAGATGAGAGGGGAGTTGGGGGAGTGGGTGAAAAAGGGGAAGGGATTAAGAAGTACAAATTGGTAGTTACAAAAATAGTCATGGGGATGTAAAGTACAGCACACGGAATATAGTCAGTAATACTGTAAAAACTATGCATGGTGTCAGATGTGTCCTAGATTTATTGGGGTCATCACTTAGTAAGTTACATAAATGTCTAATCACTGTTATACACCTGAAACTAATATAATTTTGTATGTCAACTGTAATTAAAAAATTAAAAAATATATTTAAAAGACAAACCTTGTAGCTGGTGAGTTTGAGAATTCTGGTTTTGCCAGATTTTAGAAAAGTATGATGCATTTACCATGCCCTGTGTATAGCCCTGAGGGTCCTGGTGCACATCCTACAAGCAAACACATTGATAGTTCTGCAGTAAGACATATGAATATTTACACTGGGATGGATAAATAAAGATTTTCTACCATGTCCCAGGCCTTGTGTTAAGGATTGTAAGAAAAGCACATTCCTGACCTCAGTGAGCTAACATTCTAGAAAGACTCCATCTAAATCAGGTTTTCTCAAGAAAGGCACTATTGACATTTTGGGCGAGGTGATTCTTTGTTGTAGGGACTGTCCTGTACACTGTAAAGGCATCCATCCCTAGCCTCTACCACTAGTGCCAGTGGCACTTCCCTTCCCAGTTTTGACAACCCATCTCTAGACATTGACGAAAGTTCCCAGTGAGGGCATTGGAGATAAAATTGCATCTGGTTGAGGACCTCTGGTCTAGACCGACAAACCAATAATTAATTGCTGTCACTTGAAGCTCCCTGGACTGCTCTTAGTCCACGCAGGTCACACAAATTTTCTGGTTAAAAAAAAAAAAATGAATTCTAGGCTATTTTTGGTTTCCTGGAAAAGTTTATGACATAACATTTCAGTAGAACTCAGATGAGATGAAGTTTCTCACACACACGTATGAAATTCAAACCTTTCTCAAGCAACTTGTTATTTACAGGAAAAAAAAAAAAAAAAAAGAGTATTGAATTCAATTGCCTGGGAGACTTTGATACCTATCAGATCTAATAATGAACACTGGTTAGGAGGCATTGCTGCATACAATATGGCTTCTGCAGGAGGCATCATAGAAGAGCAAGTATCTTGTGACCACTCTATAACGGATACATACGTACAACTCTATACTGATCTATACATATCCTTCAGCCAGGTCCCAGAAGTTTCATACAACTCAAACTAAAAACAAACAAACTAACTAACAAAACAAAACAAAACACCTTAGAAAAATTCCTCCATCATTTATGATGATTTAGATATGAGGTATAACAAATGGGTTTTCTCTCAAGTGTCAACTCACATCAATTGGTAGTGGCTGTCCGGAGTACTGGGTTGGGATCATACCTGTCAGTGAAAAAGGTGTTTGGTTATTTATTCAGTTTGCACACTGAATAAAAGAGTAAATTGTGTATAACGGGTATATGACATCCTTGATTCAGATATCATTTTCAGTGATGGTGTCCATTATTTATATACACTGATTAATTTCATAGACAAAGTGTATGAATGGACTTGCTTATATCGAATTTCATTTAGCTCTTCAGTTTTATAGATGTTGTCTTACTTGTTTCTACTGAACAATCTGTAGGACTGTGTTTTTCCTTCTAACATGTGATATGAGGAGCAAGTAAAACTAAAGCGCATATCTCAAGAAAATGATAGGGAATAATATAGACTTCTCTAAGGATTTATTGATTTTTCTTTAGTTTTTCATTTTAAAGACAGGTATAACCAGGGGCATGGACATATGCTATCAATATAATTTCTAGGTTCTTCTAGGCTAACAGTGTTTTATCAAAGTCTGTATATCTTTCCCTTCATTTAAATACTTACTATTAATTTATTCATTTAGTAATTATTTATTTGAGGCCATCAATGTGCAAGTACGATACCTGATGATTGAATCAGACATGAACTCTGCCCACAGGGACCTTAAAATCTAGCAGAAAAGATAAGAAATGCACACATTGCAAGGTTATAAAAGATAAAATGACAAATGCCATTGCAGAAATTTTAAAAAGGAAAAAGAGAAAAATTGCAGGAAGACCTGAGAGGTACAGATTTCTATCCTGGTGGGAGATCAGAGAAAGGGTTGTCTTTGAGTGAGTCTTGAAGTACTGGTAAGATTATACTAGCTGAAAGTGAAATAAGTCAGACAGAGAAAGACAAATACCATATGATGTCACTTATACATGGAATCTAAAGAACTGAATAAATGAGCAAACTAAACAGAAATAGTCTGAGATACAGAGGAAAACCTGATGGTTGCTAGTCGGAAAGGGGGTGGGGATGAGAGAGAAGGTGAGGGGAGTAGAAAGCACAAATTGGTAGTCACAATATTGCCAGGGGATATGAGAGGCAGTTTGGGGAATATAATCAATAACATTGTAAAGATTTTGTAGGGTGTCAGATGGGCACATGTCTTATTAGGGAGACCACTTCATGGATGGTGTAGATGCCTGATCACTGCGCTGTACACCTGAAGCTGAAGCTGAATAATACTGAATGTCAACTATAATTTTACATATATATATATATATATATATATATATATATATATATAGTCACGGGATATGGAGTACAGCATAAGGAATATAGTCAATGGAATTGTAAAAGCTATATATGATGTCAGAGGGGTAACAGATTATGGGAGGGGGGTTATCACTTTGTGAGGCACGTAAATGTCTAACTATTACATTGTTTTGTACACCTGACACTAATTTAAAAAATAAATTTAAAAAATATTATACTAGCTGAGATAGACAGAGCGCATTACAGGCAGCAAAGAAGGCATGAGTGAAAGCAGAGAAAGGGAAAGTTTTGGGGTATAGATAAAAAAAACCCCAAAGCAGCTCTGTTTGAGTGGAACCTAGTATTGAAAAGGAAGTAACAGGACACAAATTTGGAAGGGGAGTAGAATCACACCTACTCTAAGCCTAAAATCAGAGTAGGTAGCCATCTTTTAACAGATCTTTTAACAGATAAAATTCCAATCATACTTAATGGAAGGGAGAATTGGATCATAACCCCCTTCATGTTTTTATTTATATTTCATGAATACGATTCAATTGTTAGAAGAATGGGCTCCTTGTCCACCTACTAGAGAAAACCAGGCAACCTCTTCTATACTTGTGATAATTGTACTTTTATAAACTGGGAGTGGCCTTAAGAAACATTCAGCTGGACTAAGTAGCATTCAGTAGTTGGTACTACAGTAGTGATACTGTGATACCAATGGCCCAATAGCACTACTGGAAGAATTAAATGGCTTAAAATAGTGAAGCAGGACTTGACTGACACATGGTAAGTGTTCAATACATACGAGCTATTAGTAGTAGTAGCAGCAGTAGTATTCTTATTAGTTATTTATAAGATCTGGGTCTTGCTCGCTCCCAACGTGTTCATCACTGGAACTATCTCCTCTCCCAGAAATACCTGTCTTTTCTTCTCTACCAATCCATTATTTCTTCATTCAAAGCCCAGTTGAGGACTAACTCAGAAAAATTCCTGCCAGAAAAAATATCATATATTGTGGTCACACAACAGCCTAGCCGTTTGTCCCCTCCAATCTTTCCTTAGAGAAAGAAGACTTTGCGGGACTGTCCCTCTTTGGGGTTGAGTTCATTTATCCTAAGTCTCTCTATTTGGTCCTTGTAAGCTGGGTCTGCAGTCAAAGGCAAGTAATGATTCCTCATGGGAGGAACGACTTAAGCCAGACGGGACCCCATTGGGACCCCCATGAGTTAACATAATAAAAGTTAGGAAGTAGCAATACCCCTCCTCCTCACCATTATGGGAAGCCACTAATGCATGCCCCAATTGTCCTGCCCTCTGCTATGCAAAGGACTTCTTAGAGCTCAGCTCATGGGATGGTTTTACCTTGTGAGACTCGCTCCCCCAGGGGGTTGAACACACCCACCTTAGTCACCTGGGGACAATGAGCATCGGTTGCTTTGGGACAGATATCTGGGAATTGGAAGAATTTGTATGGTGTGTGAGAATTTTGCGGACCCTACCTTTCATCTTGTGATACTTATTGTAAGAAATCAATAAATACCCACGACCCGATTCGGGGCTCCAGTCCCTTGAGGCTGCGAGTCCCTCGGTCCTCTGTGATTTAACTATATTTGAGTCTCTGTCTCTTTAAGATAGTTTAACTCTCGCGGCCTCCCTCACCTTCCCATGGCTTGTGTTGTGCAGGTTGCAACAATATATTTATTCCTTTAACAAATACATGTCTATTCCCGTTCCACATACTGATTACTTAAAAAAAAAGTCAGCAAAACAGACAAAGTGATTACTTTCATCGATTTTACATTCTGGTGGGAAAACACAGGTACCAGGTCAATAAACATATGAATGCATAACATGTCATTTGTACAAATGCTTTTTAAAATTAAGCCAAGTAAAGGAGCATTTGAGATCTTGCTTCCCTGTAACTGTTGTCAGTTTTGGTTCACATAAACTTATAAAAATTCTCTAAAAATATAAATTAAACAAATTAAAAGGTGCAGAGACTTGTAGTTGGATGAGGGGGCAACTTTATGATATCTAAGGTTGTCGAGGAAGGCCTCCTGGGTATTTGACGTTTGAGTAGACAATGCAATGAAGCCACTGGGTAAGACAACTGGAGAAAGGATGATGGAGGGTGCTTGAGCTGTTCAAGGATCTGCAAGGTGGTCGATGTGATTGAAGTAATAAGAAACAGAGGAAAACGTTGGAGATAAGGTCAGGGATACAGGCAGAGGCAGATGAGGAGCCGAGGGAAGGACACTGAAGTTATTCTGGGTAACATGGAAAGTCACTGCTTCCTATTTTAAGAGAGGAAGAATATGATCCAATTTAGGTTTTATATTTAAAATACAATCGCTCTGGCTGAGGTGTGGATAATAGATAGCAGGAGAGTAAGGGTGCAAACAAGAGAGAGTACAATATACAGGAGAGAGATGGTTTCTGGACTGTTCCAGAGCGGTGGCATTGGGAGTAGTGAGAGATTACCAGATCCTGGATATATTTCAAAGATCCAAACAACATGATGGGTTCATAGATAGACGTAGATTTGACGTAGGGTGTGAAAGAAAGGAAGCAATCAGGGATCACAACAAGATTTGGGGCCTAAGCAGCAAAAAGAATGGGGTAGACATTTACTGAGATGGAGAAGATTGAAAAAGAAGCAAGTTTTGAGGCAAAACAAGCTCAGCTTTGGACACATGACAATGTAGATGCATATTAGAAACGGAAGTGAAGCTGTTCAGTAGGCAGCTGGATAGAAATGACAGGCATTCCGGAGAGAAGTCAGGGCTGAAAATATAAATTAGGGAGTCATAATCCTAAAGGTGGCATGCATGGCCAAAGACCAAATGAGATCACCTAGACTGAATGTGGAACGAGAAGATGTCAGAGGACCGAGTGCTGGGCATTCCAGGAGTTAGGGGAGAAGAGGGGCAAACGGAACTGCCGCATATCCAAAAGAGACTGGCATCTTGGAGAACATGTTTCAAGAAAGAGACAACAATTAATTTTCTCCAAAGCTGGTGATGACAGAAAAAATAAATAGTTCTAGTTCTGAGTACCTCAAAATTTAAGTGTCATTTTTCTACATTATTTTGTCACCGGTTTATAGAGAATCTAATTCAAGGTTCACATCTGGCAGCCATTGGGGCCAGATTTTATCGACAAATACATTTTGTTTGGCTGGCTCAGCTTTGTTTTAAAAAAATTGAATTTGAAAGCCTTTGTGTTGGTCGTGTGCCTTGCAGTTAACCAAAGGCCTTGATGTTTTGTTTTAAAAAAGTATATATTCCTGGATCTTGCAGAAATTCATGATAATGAGAGCAAATACACACACACACACACACACACACACACACACACACACGACAACACAGTAATTATGGTACTTAAACTTACCTCCTCAGCCATATATAAAAAATTCAAAGGCACATCCTTTGAAATTTCCCATTCGTGCCTAGTTTTGTGTCTGTGGCAGAGAATTGTGGCCTCCGAGAATATTCTATGCCCAGATTCTGGCACCTTCAACAGGTTACCTTCCCTGGCAAAAGGCACTTTGCTCATGCAATTAAGCTTAACTGGTTGACCTTAAAATAAGGAGATTACACTGGGTTGTTTTGTGGAACCAGTGTAATCACATGAGCCCCAAAGCAGAAGAGGAAAGCAGAAAGAAAAGTCAGAGAGATTCAAAGTATGAAAAGAATTTACTTTTGCTGGCTTTGAAGATGGAGAGGGTTGCAAGACCAGGAAAAGGGGACCTCAGACCCACAGCCGCACTATTCTGCCAACAACTTGAATGAACTTGGCAGCAGATTGTTCCCTCAGAGTCTCCAGAAAGGAAAGCAGCCCTGCTAACACTGATTTCATCCTCTGAGACCCTGAGCAGAGAATCCAGACAAGGATGCTGGACTTCTGACCTCTAGAACTGTGAGACAATAAGTGAATGTTGTTTTAAGCAGCTAAGAGTGTGGTAATCTGTTACACAGCAATGGAAAACTAATATACTATCTTTAATATAGTATTAATAGTGAAGTATGTGTGTGGTCTATCTTCTTCCAGAAAAACTTCTTAAGACTACCTAATTTTCATTTCTAAATGCAGAGCTCTTATCTGTACCAAATAACAACATACTTGTTGCTTGTGTTGTTTGGCTATTAAATTCTTAACGTTATTTAACTTTTCATGTGTGTTTTATAACTTCTATTAAATAGACTGTAAGTTTCTAGAAGACAGGGATTGGGTCTTCTACCTTCAAAATCAACTACTGATAATGTGATATGCTCAGGTCATTGCACTATTTAAATTATTGCATGGCTTTCAATTGCCATAGCATGCACACAGTTTTCTGGGCATGACCAAAACAGATGGCAGAGCATGATTCAGGTGGGCTTTTCCAGCTCTATCACATAAAACATCATAGAACATTCCTGCTGGACCTCCAGCCACAGTGGCCTTATCTTAGTCTCACTTACTGGCTGTGCTCACTCCTGCTCTAAGGCCTTTGCATATGCTGTTCCCTTGGCGTGGACCTCTCTTGCCTCCCTTCTGTAATTGGTCAATTCCAACTGCTCCTTTAGATCTTAACTCCATAGTCATTACTTCCCAAAAAAGGTCTTTCCTGCCTTCTCTTACTAGGTCAATGAACCTTTTTTTCAGGTTCTCATAATATGCCTCCTTCCTTATTACTGTTGCAACTTAATACTTGAATGCTGGATCATTTAATTAATGTCATATCACCTCCCAGTAAATTCCAAAATGTCAGAGACCATGTCCATGTGTGTTCTCCAGTATATCCTCAGTGCCTAAGATGTTGCCTGCCACATAATAGTTGTTTAAAGAACTGTTAAGTAAATGCATAGATGGGTGCAGTAGAAAAATGTCATCCCTCCAAGACGTTCAGCTCCTGTTCCTGCAACCTGTGAATACGTTAGACTGTATGGTAAAGGGGAATTAAGTTTATAAATGGAATTAAGGTTGCTCATCAGATGACCCTAAAATAAAATTATCCTGGAGTATCTGGGTGGTCCCAGGGAATCACAAGGGTCCTTGAAGGTGGAAGAGGAATGCAGAAAAGAACAAGTCAGAGAAAGATGTGACTAGGGAATAGCTATGAACAGAGATGTAACGTTGCTGGCTTTGAAGATGAAGAAAGGGGAAAATGAGCCAAAGAGTGGGGCCACCTTGAGAAGCTGTAAAATACAAGTAAATGGATTCGCCCCTACAGCCCCCAGGAGGAACACAGCCCAGCCAATGCCTTGATTTTTATCCCAGTGAGACCCATAAAGGTTTTTTAACTTACAAAACTGCAAGGTAATAAATCTGTGTTGTTTAAGCCTCTGAATTTGTGGTAACTTGTTATAACAACAATAGGAAAGTAATATAATAACCTACACCACTGTTTTGCCCACAGAAATTCAATACATTTCCTGATTGACTTCAGCTCAAAGAATATGTATTGAGTAAGACTGAATTGTTAACAATTTAGTGCACTGTGACAAAATGTATACAATTTAGAACTGGAAAAAAAAATCTTTAAAAACTATTACCTCTAACCTCTTTCCCATAATACACATTAAAAAGAAAATGAAGCTCAAAGAACTAAAATAACTAGCAAAAATGTTCACATCTAGCTGGTGGGAAAGCCTCAGGGAGACCACCTATGTCGTAAAATAGTGAGAGAAAGAAATAATTAAAAGAGTTATAGAAACAGCTTTTGGATAATCTGTTCTGCATATGGTGATCTCAGGGAGTATCAAGTACGTAGTACATAGTGTAGTACAGTGTTTTTCTTCCTTGTGGTCCAAAAGGCTAGGAGGACTCTACCCAGTTTTTTTAAAAGAATACTAAATAGCAAATACAATAACAAATAACAGATTGGCTACAAGAGGAGAAAAAGTACTCTTTGAGTAGGATTTGCCACATGGGATTAGTAACTGTCTCATTATTTTCTGCTTGTGTTAAAAAAAAAAAATGCTCACATTACATAAATAGATTTCTTCACTCTTTGGAACAACAATTGTGTGTTTAGGTTGTAAAATAAAATACTGGCAAGCCAGAGAGCCAGCTATTACGCTAATAAATATCTTGTGTGTCATAGTATAGCAGGCCATTGGTTCATGTCAATGGTGTGACTTGCTTTTTGCAAAAGAGATTATTTGAAATTGTACTGTCTGAGACCGAAATACATGTCTCCTGTTACATACCAGATTTGGAGAATTTTCAATAGATAAATAACAGGGTCATGCAAATCACCAATCTATTCCAAGAATAAGGTGGAAGAAGAACAAATACACAAATAATTCGCAAATAATTCGTCAGTGCCTTTCAAGACAGCAGTGGACTTCAGCAGCAAACAGTCAGGAGAAGGAAACATATCGGGACTTTTCAAACAGTAGACCTTTTAAAAGGACAACAATTCACTGTGGAATATGAATAGTCTAGGGTTGGTTTTTCAGTAATGTTCATTAATCTGACAAACTTTAATGGTAAACACAATCCTGCCATAACACAGGTATTTGAAACCTCATTCATATTAGTAAAACTCTGGTTAATAGAAAGTGCTATGCAAGTGCAAATAATTATTAAAAAGACAATGTACAAATTAGAGAAAAATGACTAATGGTAACATATTGTTCTGGGACATCTTCCCCTAAGCAAGGCAGAAAATATCAGTCAACCAGTCAGCCAGGCTTTATTTAGTATCTAATCTGTTCTCAAAATCTGAACCCAAGCCTTGGGATGCAAGAGAAGCAGGTGGTCATCATATTTAGGAAAACTACTAATTCTTATTGCTAATGGTAATTGAGAACCCACTATATGCCAGAAAAATTTACCTGGATCAGTCATAATCTTCCCACCAACCCCACAATGTGTAAATCCCCATTCCCATTTTACAAATGAAGAACTATGGGAAAGTTGCAAAGAAGTCGAGAATCTCACCAAAGTTCACACGGCTAGCACATACGGAGTCCAGACTGCCTCCAAAGCAAGTGTTCTTCCCCTCTCTCTGTCACCTTTCTGAAATGGTGCAACACATTGCCAAGAGCCACGGGTTTAGGAGAATTATCACAAGGCAAACTGTCCACAAATATTTGTCCTGTTAGGTTCATCAGTAAATACATTTACTCTCTTTGGAAATCAGTATAGCAGGGTGGCTAAGGCTAAGGGTTCAGACCTAGATAGCTGGGGTTCAAATCCCACTCCTCCAGTTGGGAAAGATGCTTGACGTGCCTCAGATTTTTCTTTTTTTCTCTAAATTTTCATTACAACACCAGCTTCATTATAGGGTTGTTTTCAGGTAACTCATCAGCACTGTCTTCTTCATTGTATATGTGTTGTGTGGTCACACATACATAGCACTCAGAATGATACCTGGGTTGTGACTGACGTTCTATGAGTGTTAGTTATGACCAGTGTGAAGCAAATTATGAGAGGGTAAGAACGATATGGGTGTTTGATAGGCAGCATTAAATGAATAAAGCAGAAAAAAAATTAAAAATTGATCAAATTTATTCCTTCGCTGAGTTTCTTTGAGCATGAGCCCAAGCATGTAACAGTCCCTAGAAATTAACAAGATAAATTATTGGGCTGGTCTTCAAAGAGCTTTCAAATCTATCTGCATTTGCCATTGAGGCCAGACTGAGACAAATGAGCTTGTGGTTGATCTCAGGGGCCTTGGTCAAACCTCAGAATCTACCTGATTCAATCCCATATTTATTCTTTGCCTCCAGCCTACACTCTGATTAGCCCCTCTGTTTTTCCTGACCTTCCCCCTGAAACAAGCTCTCTTCATCTATTCATAACTTCCATTCAATCACAACTGCCACCTTGAAAATTCCAAAATACTTTTCAGTCCATATACAGAAAAATTTTTCAGTTCTCACCCAGCCAAATCCTTTACACTCAACAGTTTTAAGGTGTGCAGTTTTCCAAAACACATTACTGTTTTATCCCCCATGCCTTCTGAGAACAGGGCTCTTATCCTTTCACATTGTCTTTGTGCCATAAAATGACTAGTCCTTCCAGACACAGCTTAAACAGAACTCCTATGCAGAGAACTTTCTAGGACCTGTTCAAGACAATCCCCCACTCTTCTGTGCTCTTTCTGTAGCTTATACCTAGAGTATACTGTCTTTATCAAGTTGCAGAACAACTGGTCCTGCTTTCTTGTCACTGGCAAATTCCTTAAACATAGACTGTCCCCAGTATCTGGCTCTATAATAGCTATTCAGACTATTTAGTTAATTTCTACTGCACTTATATTCAATGCCACCGATGCTAGCACTTGGCTTGAACATACGACTTGATAGGATTGTTGCAGGAGCAAGAAGACATCACTTGAACAAAACCATAATCAGCAAATCAACAAATAATTGATGGAATGATTTCTCTTTCTAGCTTAATTCCCTGATACAAAGGACGTCTCCAAAGAATATAGTATCTAAATAACTGGGGGGAAGCAAAACTGATCTAGACATAGGTGATTAGATTCTTAATTATAAATCTCTTTCCTATTTTCTTTTATTTCCTGAACTATGTTGTCCATGGTGACAGTGCTTGGGAGACAATCACTAAGAAATAGATGTATAGTCTCTGTCCTACAAATGGTTTCAATGGAGACAAAATTTTTCTTTGCTTAGAAACCAGAATTACAGGAAGACATACAACTGCACAGATGGGTGAGCAACTATTAGAAAAGGTAGGCTTTGGGGAGCCGTTTTTAAAAAGGATAAATTCTGAATAGAAAAAGGAAATTACTCTCAATGGTAAGTAGAAAAGCAGCACCAGTGTTTTTTATATGAAATGAGAACATTCCATAAAATAATTTAGGGAGCAATAAAAAGCCATCCTTATTTTTCATTATTTTATAATCATCCTTTCTCTTTGATGATAATAAGAATATAATCTACAACCATTATTTAGCTTATTCATACAGAATTTTCTGGCAAAGAATAGCAGAAGACACCTAAGGAAGAGTATATGGGTTTATTCCTTATTCAACCTGGAAGGGAATCTCAAGTATTTTTGGTCAAATGGGAACTTGGAAATCCTTTTCTGATTTCTTCTCTGGTTACCCAAGTACTCAAGGTGACTCCCAAATGACAACTATGCTTTTTTCTTCTAAAGCTGTCTGGACCAAGGCAAATTCCAGGGCAGACCTTCTAATAGATGTACCCTCAACTCTTAAGAAGAAAGCAAAAATGTGTGAATATCAATAGGCATTTCTTTATTCATTTATTTATTTAACAATTATTGAGCATTTTCTAAATGTAAGGCAGTGTGCCAGTTACTAAGAATGATAAATGGAAAACTAAAGATAAATAATACCGTGTTTCCCCAAAAATAAGACCTAGCCAGACAATCAGCTCTAATGCGTCTTTTGGAGCAAAAGTTAATATAAGACCCGGTATTATATTATATTATATTATATTATATTATATTATATTATATTATATTATAAGACCCAGTCTTATATTATAGTAAAATAACACCGGGTCTTATATTAATTTTTGCTCCAAAAGATGCATTAGAGCTGATTGTCTGGCTACGTCTTATTTTCAGGGAAACACAGTAGTTAACAATAAGTACTAAGACCTTTACATGAATTATTTTAAACCTGTGACATTCCTTGAGGTATTAGTAGTTTTCTTATTTTACAGGTAAAGTAACTGAACCTTATAGAGGTTAAATAACTTTTCCAATGTCATATTACTTATAAAGTGGAAAACGTAAGATTCAAATCCAGGGATGTCATAACACAGAGATGAGACTTCACGGAAGAGACATTGAATTGGTCTTTGAAAGATGAGCACGTGCATTCGTCAGATTATGCTAGGATATGCGGTGGTAACAAATAATCCCAAATTCTCAGCTACTACTTCTTTTTTTCCCTTTATCACACGTCCATTGTGGTTCCGCTGCAAATCGATTTTATTCTGCAACAAGGCTGACAGAACATGCCCTACCTGGAACCTACCCGGCTGCTGGGAGAGATAAAAGAATAATTGGCAGAATCATGCGATGGCTCTTAAAGCTGCTACTCAGAAGTGATTTAAGTAACTTTCAGTCACATTTTATCAAACAAAGTAATTGACAAGTCAAGTCTGCTGTCAATGGAATACAGAGGTACCATTTTCTTATGGAGAGAGACAGCGGTTCTTGAGAATTTCATTACAGAAGGTTTAGACAAGTGAAATGGAAAGTAATATTCTAAGTAGAGGAATATTCTAATCTTGACTTCACCATAAAAAAAGTAACCATTTAAGCACTTACAGAGAGTGGAATTTCAAGTCAATATGAGCATATGAGTAGGTACCCATAAGGACAATGGTTTGGGAATATTTATAGGCTGATCTGACATATTAAGTTTAAGAGAGGCATTAAATGAGAGGGGAATCGAAAAGAGAGAGTAACAGGCTTGCAGAAGAATAGGAATTTTACCCTCTCAGCTGTACACCTAGATGTCTGGCAATAATAACTATAAACTTTAGACAGTGACACCGAACACCACCGTCTGCTCTGACCTTCTCTCATGCCTTTGAGCTTAGCTGCTCATCCCAAACCACCGGTCTAAGCTCACAGCCCTCAGATCTGAGTAAATTGGCCACTCACTGTCCACAGCATTGAAATAAGAAAGGTAATGCTTCTATTAACATCATCTTTTCACTAAAACAACCTGCACAGCTGACATGATCTTCCCTTGGAGAATAACTGGGCTCCTCAAGAGCTGGGATTACCTTAAGGTTACTTTCTGAGTTTGATTCTAGGATAAAGGATAAAACATGGGCTGTTTCCTTTCATTTTACAGTGAGTACTCCCCTCCAAGGAGACTTCATCTAAGCTATCTATTCAATACCAGAATACCCTGTGAATATAGCATAAATACTAGGCAAACTGACTTTGGGTTCTGACATCAGATAAAGCTGCACTATCTACCTGGTACCTGACACCTTGGGATGAAGTTCAACTCATCTCTGTGCAAGAATGACTCCACCATTATTAAAGGGAAGACTATCTCACCTAGAGCTTTTCAAATCTCCTTCGGTAACTTAGTTATATTTTAAGTTTAACATATCAGGAAACAAAATAGAATAACATATGTCATCAGAAAATCGATTGGCTTCTTGGAGTTTCCATGGCCTCAACTGAAGGCAACAGAGCTGAGACTTGAGGCCATGTGACCTGGGTGACATTTTTACCCTTTTTGATTACTTAAGAGAAAAGGCCCCAGCGGGCACGTTGAGAAAAGATAGCCAAACATCAACCTTCTGGAATCTCTCAGTGATCAAGCAAAAGTAGAAACTATTTCATATAATCCTCGAGGGACAAGAAAGCAATATTAGAGAGAAACACAGTTGCCTAGGACACTGGAATTCTCACAAGCATTTCTTTCATCTGAAAGAATTATTCTAGATAAATTATGATCCTACAGACCATTGGGGAAAGTTTTCAAATTCTGAGACCAAACTCAAGCTCACCAAACAAACAAAGCATTTGCTAAAATAATAATAAAATAATAATAACAATAACAATAACAATAACAGAAATACCCTTTTCATCTGAATGAGGCGCTCTGAGACTTACTCCCAGCACATACGCAAATCACAGACTTTTTAGAAGCTCAGTTGAATTAGAAATTCTATAACCTTGACTTGAAGCAAACCTTGGAAATATTTCAAAGCATCTTCAAGGGTTCTCAGCAAGCACCAAGACAATAGATTTCAAATATTTTTCCCTATGTCCCTGTGAGCCATGGAGAGAATGGAATGCCTGGCTTATAAAGATCCATTCTGTGTCTCTGACTTTGCAGAGTGTGCTGCTTGTTATGTATTACATATTGGACTTCCATGAAATATTTCTCTTGAAGAAAAGATTCTAGTGCTTTGAGGAAAAACAAAACAAAACAATTTGAAAATCACCGCTCCAAGCAGGAAAAATTAAAGAGAAAGGCTAAAATGGCAGCAGGTTCTAGCGTCCCTTAGCTTCACTAGGTCTGTCAGCAGCAGGGAGGGGTGGGAGAGTGGTAAATGATCCTTAGGAGCAAAGGCAGCAGGAATGAGGAAAGGAAACACACTCAACACCGTGTTACCCTCACTGCACGCGAGTTGCCCCTGGCAGCAGCTCAGAAGAGTCCCATTCGTTGCTAAATATTGTAGGTAACCAGCTGGGCTTGTCAAGCCCCCTTAATAGCACTACTTTAAGAAAGTGTTGTCATTTCCTTGTCAGACTCATTTTTCTACCCTCTATTATCTTTTCAAAATCATATTACAAAATATTATGAGCTTCCTGTATCAGACACTTTGGGTCTTAGTCACTCAATTATTAAAATTGTATGATTTTTTAAATTGCCATTATGTGTGGGCTGTCTTTACCAAAGCGACAAAGCAATTGAGTTAACCCAAATGGTGCTATGATTGCAGGATCAGAACATGGAAAATTATAGCGTTGGAGGAAAAAAAGATAGCTATTTCACATCAGTGCCAATAAAATCCTGGGAAACTCACCATGACACCATTATGCTAGAGAGAGCAGAGCAAATGCTCCCAACGTATTCTCATGCTGGGTACTAGGAATAAAACACCATTTAGGGCTGTTAGTTCTATACCAGGTTACTGGTCTATAGTAAACAAAGTCCTTTGGCAAAGTGAGGCGCTTCATAGCAAGAGCAGTTCTGACCCACTGTCAGCCATTTCTCATTGCACCTGTGCCCATCACCAGAAGGTCTCCACGCACCTGCCATAGAAATCGCTGGCATCCAGGTTTAGGTGCTCTGCCCCTCTCCATGGACAGCTGTGGGAAGAACTCCATGGAGACTGGTTTGTGCAGGATTCTTCACAAGCCGAGCTGGCTCATGACGTCAGCCCACGGCTGGATGAGCTACTGAGAAGGCCAACCTGAAAAGGAGGGGAAACTTAGAGGTGCCGACCCAACATGATTTCTGCGAAGAAGCCAACCACCATTCTCATTGCCTGTCATCCTACAAATAATATACTATCATTTAGGGTTCCATCTCCCTTGTTTCTTCAACATAGACAGCTGGACTTACTTAACACCAACCTGTAAATTCAGCCTCGCTCCAAACTCTGGAGCCAATCTTGCTGCTTGTCAAAGAGAATGATCCGCAATGGCCCAAGGAAGGACCTTAATCTTGAATGTCCAAAGGGATACGTGAGATATAATGACGAAGAGAGATGTCACAATAACAATGATGGTAGGAGGTGGTGGAAACTACGGTAAGCCTGAGAGCCCATGTTTCTCCAAAGGATACAGCACAATGCAGCTCTGATGGACTCATTTCAAGACAAATACAAGACCGGGGAGAATTTCCGGTTTGATTTTCAAGACATCAGAAATACAGATTTTTTATATAAAATACGATTTTTTAAGTAGACAAGGTTTTCTGTTTTCTAAAGTAAAACATGTTTGCCAACTGTATTCGTTTCCTATTGCTACTGAAAAAATTACCACAAATGGCAGTAGTTTAATACAACAGACATATTATATTACAGTTCTACAGGTCAGAAGTCCCAAATATTTCTCACCGGGCTAAAATCAAATTGTCAGCAGGGCTGCATTCCTTCTGGAGGCTCTAGGAGACAACAGGTTTCCTTGCCTTTTTCAGTTTCGGAGGCTTCCTATAGTCCTTGGCTAATGGACCTTTCCTTCATCTTCAAAGCGAGCAGCATAGCATCTTCAACTGACACTCATGTTTCCCTGTTATAAGGACCCATGTGATTACATTGGATCCAACTGGGTAATCTAAGATAATCTCCCCATCTCAATATCCTTAACTTAATCACATCTGCAAAGTTCCTTCTGCTATGTAAAGTAACATACTCAACAGGTTTCGGGGTTAGGGCATGGACATCTTGGGGAGCCATTATTCTGCTTACCATACTTCCATTTTGCACTGATCCAGGCAACTGCAAGGAGCTCAGAAGCTTAGCCCCTCATCAGCCTTGAGCTGGTTCTTGTGCCCTAGACTCAATACCTAGATTCTAGGGCCATAAGCACGTGTCTATCCTCTGCTCCAAATCTTGTTAACAGCATACCTTCCTGCCTTTACACATCAATTAGCTTTAAAGGTCATACAATGATTTTCTTGATCCAGAGTATGGGATTGAGCTTCTGATGGGAAGCTCTCGTTCCCAGACTTCAAAGTTTTACCGCGGTGACGTTTCACACCGCTTGGATCATCTCCAGGAATACCTGCTGCTCTCTCTACTAAACAAACCCCGTCCCAGGAATTGTAGCGTTATTCTTTTGGGTTCTGAGCCAGTTACTCTCATCTTCAAACCTTTGAAATTATAAGCAACCTGGGAAGGATTACACCTTTTTACTTGGCACACTTTTATCAACCATCAATTGAGAGTTGGAATAAAACCTAAGCTGGATTCCTGGGCCTGAGCAGGTGGTATGAGGATGGAGGAATGGAATACTCAGAGGGCTTCTCCATGGATATTATTTTAGTGCCTTCACCACATTGACTAGGCAGGCTCAGAGTCTGACTGCAGTTATCAAACAAAGTATTCCAACAATGTATTCCAATGACGGGATGCATCTCTTCTAACTACTGCAAGATCTTCCTGGACCTCCCTGCTTATAGAAAATGCCCCTGTCTCCTCCTCTCAGGGAACATGGGGGACTTCAGTAGCCAAGCAAGGACCACATTCCCTGCAGGGGCAAAGAAAAGGGAACAAATATTGCTGACCCTGGTTCATAATTTCCCTTCATAGTGGTGATGAGTTTACCAGAAATCGAAGCTCAAGGCCACAGTATTTTATTTAAAAGACTTTCAGATTTCCCAGCTGATCAAGGCCATAGCAGAATTTAACTTTGCTTTGTAATAGACAGTGGGTCACCCTCCCTGATAGAACAAGAGACTGAAACCCAACCAAGGGCTGCTTCCACCACATCTGTTCTCTTACTTTTTCTCCTCTCCCCCTGACACTTCTTCCTCCTTCCTCTTCCCCAATTCTCTTGAGAACTTCTTCCGTCCTCTTGTGGGGTAGGTGTGACTGTGGAAAGGAAGTATTTGTATTTTCTCCATTGGAGAGTTGGTTTTATTAGAGGACCTTTAACCTGCAGCCTCCCACCCAGAACAGAGCTGCACTTTCCCTGAAGAGCCCATGTGACCCCAGGAATAACCTTTATTGCATCCAGCCTCTGCCCACAGATTGCAGAGACGGTACAAAGAAGTCATAGACAGCTGGACCCTCTGTCCCAGAGATATGTTTGACCTGATTGTTTTACTTCATTATCAACATTTTTAAAAATCAAGACACGTCACTGTGAAATTCAGATAGGCAGACTCTCCTAAAGCAATCAGGTGGTCTGTCTTCACTAGGTCTACACACCCGCAGGCAGTGAGTGCGCTCCTAGAACTAAGTAGTGGCTGACTTTTAAACAGGCACCCTCTCTCCAGTCTGCCCCAGTATCTGACTAGCCCAGTAGGCTTTTGAGCTCGTAACCTATGCAGTCCAATGTAGTGGATAAATGTATGCAGTTAGGCAGACCTCGGTCTGATTCCTGACTCTGTGTGTAACAGCTTAGGCCTCTGAGGGCATGTCTAAAGCTGCTGGGAAGAGATCAAATCCTATTGCCACACAGTAGGAGACTCTCTAAATTCTTGTATTGTCTCTGAGTATTTTTGTACTAAGTATTTCTAAAAAACGAGCTGACCATCGATTGGTTTTTTGAGATGGCCTTGTCATCGACACATTAATGATTTGCAGTGACTTCTCCTTGCAATTATAGTTATTACATCTGGCCCACCTCCAGTGTTCCATGATGTAGCAGTGTGAGTAGGCTGTTGCTTTTTCTGTTTAATACTTGCAAACTCAGAGCATGGCCACGATGATCATTTCATGGTGAAGGATACAATCAAGGCCCGGTCACCTTACCGGCACCACTCCTGGTGTCGGCTTCCTGGGGTGTGGATTCCATTTCAGATACCAGCATATGCTCAGGATAGCTTTCAACACGGTCCTCAGGTTTGGAAGGAAGCACTTGAGGGCCAGATACATATTTAAAATGAAAGAATAAAATGTTCTCAAGAGACTGTTCATTGGGCCATTTCATTGTCGGGATGCACAGGAAATGTTCATCTTCCCAATGTGAAATAAATGTAATTGACCTTTTAAACACAGAACCTGAGTGATTTAAAGAGAGAGAAACAGTTCAGCTTAATCCTATTAGAATAAATAACAATGGTGATTCTCCTATAAGACCTTCAACTAATAAAAGCAGAATGTCCCGTGTGAGGAGCGTGACATTGCTAGGCAACGCTGTGCAGTTAAAACCAGTTTTCACTGGCTCAGTGTGGTATAGTAGGTGGGAAGCGTGATTCAAGAAAAGCAAAGGGAAAAAGGATACAATTATTTATTTTAATAGGGTGGGGATAGAGGGAACAAAGGCCGATATGCAAGTTAGCCACAGCCAAAGTTTCAGGATGTAAAATGCGAATTCTAGAAAAGAATTCTAGAAATACTGACAATTCTAGATAACCTTTAACATTTCTTTCACCAAGTTAAAGATGAATTTTTTTTATTTTTAATCAGGACTGAAGGTATTAGTGAGGTACAACGCTTTTTATACATTGGATCATGGTAAGAGTAACGACACTATTTTACAGATGAGGAATGAGGTTCAGAGGTTCAGGGAGGTGATTCGCATGCCCAGGATTATGAAGCTAGAAACACAAGAAGCCAGGAATTGAATATACTCCTGTGGGATTTCAAAGCTCACGCTTTTCCCACTGTTTCATGCTGGGTTCCTTTATTTCAGAATACCTCTTTTATGTGATCCCTTAGCTTTCCTAAGTCTTCAAGATTTCCAGTCTAGCTACATATTTTGTTCAGGAAAAAACAGTATTATTTATTCACTTGTTCATTCAACAAACACTACCTTCTCTCTCCCAAGAACTGTTCTAAGTACAGGAGATACAATGGTGAAACAATGAGTTCCCTGCCCTCTTGGACCTAACCTTTAAGGTGTTTGAGGGACTAGCAATCAATGAGTGAAAAATAGGTTATATTATCTTAGGTGCAGATGTATGTTCTAAGGAAAAACAAAGCAGGACAAGTAGGATGGGGTAGGACGGGTTAGACAGGGTGATCAGAGTCAGCTTTTCTGAGACATTATTAATTTATATTCCAGACCAGGAAAGACTGTTTAGCTTATGGGGTTTTTCTCCTACTATTTCTCTGTTTTGCTTATTTATATATTCATTTATTAATTCAATTGTCTGTTTGCTTTTGTATGTCTACTTTGAGGAAAATGTACCTTTTCTAACTAACTTTTAGCCTTGACCTACAAACGCATTACTCTCCCCAAATGAATACACTGAAACTAGGGTTTCAAATGCTATGAAAGTACCTGCTCCACTTCAGGCATCACCTCCTAACTGGTTCCGTGCTTCTACTCTTACCCACCCACTGTCCATTCTCCATACAGCACTCATGTCTTTTAAACACACATATCAAATCATGACATTCTTCTGTATGACACCCTCTGATGATGTCTCATGGAACTTAGAACAAACCCTAATCTTTTCTCTCTTTTTTTGGCATAACTTTTTTTTTAATTTATTTTTTTATTTAAGTATAGTTGCTATACAATTTTATATTGGTTACATTAATTTCTGGTGTACAATATAGTGATTCAACATTTTTATACCTTGCCATGTGATCATCCCGTAATCCTCTGTCGCCGTGTGAACTTATCACAGTATTATTGACCATATTCCCCTTCCCCTTTTCACCCATACCCTCACCCTCTCCCTTCTGGTAACCATCCCTTTCCATTCTGAATGTAGTGCTGTGATCTACCGTGTATCACTTTTCCATGTTGTACAAGCTTTTCCCTATGGTTGTTATCAGACATTGCTATGACTAGGGATTTAATTGCAACAAAGGACTATTGAGCTCAAGATCTGAATGCCTTATGTTAAAAATCCTTTCAAACTAATTTTTCTTAGTCTTCTATTCTAAAAAAAAAAAAAAAAAGAAAAACAACCCCTCCCCCCAAAAAACAAAAGAAATAAAAAATCATAGAAAATACAATTCTAATTCTTTTTGACTGAATTCACAATTCTACCTTTCCAATCTTACTTCTCACCCCCCTCCCATCATATACCTTTCTTGCTACCCAATGTGATATGTGATATGTGACTTATTCATACCTCCCAGTTCCCTCCTCTATTCTTTTATTTCTACCTCTGAGAGAATTACCCACTCTCTGCCTCTCTCGTTTCCAATTATCTACATCTAATCTAAATGTTTACTACCTGGTTCAGCTATCATCTCCTTCAGTAAAATCTTTGAAAGGTACAGAAACTCTTCCTTATCTCTCATATGCTACATCTTATTTTCCCATTTGTACGGTAATTTTCTGTATTTGTCTTATTTTTTTCTACCAATCCATAAATTCCTTATATTTGGCAGGGAAATGATAGTTGCTGTGCTAAACAATCCCATCATCTCAGTGGCTGAACAAAATCAAGATTTATTTGTGGCTCATATCACAATCCATTGTGACTCAGTGGGTATAGGGCAGATGGGGGAAGGTGGGAAAGGAGATGGCCTTTTCTCAGTCATTTAGTGTTCCAGGCTGCTCCTTCCATATAGTGGCTTTGCCATCTCCTGGGTCCCTGAATCTTCCCCTGGATCCTCAAATCTAACTGGGAGCAAGGAAAGAGAACGAACGTAGAGAAACTCTACTCGCTCTTGACAACCTTGGTGTAGGGATGACACACATCCTTTCTCATTGTCCATTCATGATAAGTGGTTGCATGGCCTCACCCTAGAACAAGTAAGCTAGGAAAGTAAGTTGGCAGTGTGAACAGAAAAAAGAGAAATGTGTTTACTAACCATCTAATGAAGCTCTGCCACAGTCCCCATTAACAGATTTAATCAGAAACCCTCAAAGACCTATTGTGATGCCTTGAACATTAAATATACTCAATATTTACATGTCCCTCCACCCAGGGAAACAAAGATTAATATAGTGAGAGGACTCTGTGATGAAGCTTTCCTCCCACAGCCTTTAGCCTTGCTTCTCTTGTCAGTTTCAGATTCCCTATCCTTCCATGTGGGAAAGTTTGAATTATAGCTTTCTGGTTAATTACACCCTCTTATTATAGGCAACAAAATCAGTACTTTATACAAATATTCCCTGACCCACATCTTTTTCCCTTGTGCATACCCATGGTACCTACGATGCATATACTGGATTCAGTCGCTTGTATTATGATATCTAGAGCCAACACCACATAGATATATTTCTTTGAATTACCAAAATGCAATAAAATTAAAAATTAATAAAACATAAACTTTAAAAATGCATATAACAGTTAAATGCTACTAACTTATTCTTTGATAAGGAAAAATCATGCAGGAAATTTCAAAGCAATTTGATCGGAACGGCAATATATGTACTACATGCCAATATTTGTGAAATACAGCTAAAGCAGTGCCTAAAGGAAAATGTATAACTCTGAATACATTCATCGAGAAACAAGAACTATGACAGGAAGGAAAGAACCAGGGTGTGAAAAGGGATAGTCCATCATATTGGAAGGAGACCACGGTGGACAAGGCTGTATGGTCAACACATGTGAGTGCCCCATATGCCAAGTAGACACTATTGAAAGTAGCTGGGTATGAGCTGTCTTGCTCAAAAGGGCTACCTGTCAAGGTCAAGTGTCCTCCAGCAAGAGGCTGTACGTAGAGTGAGCATAGCTGGGAAGGGTCAGACTACGGAATAGCAGAGCAAGTGTCCCGACCAGGAGGCAGAGCAGTGGTAAAGACCCTGCACAGCTTCTGAAAAACACACAGAGGTCCCCCTTGAGAGAGCCAACACTTAGGACCTTGTTTCCTAGAAGGACCTCCCCGCCAAAAGACTACATCAACATCATATAAGTGAAAAGCATTTGTTTTGGTGTCTAACCTTTTTCCTCATCTCTCCTGTTCTGTGCCAAAACTACAGAAGCCAGAATTAAAATAGCAAGGGGGAAAAATGAAAAACAACTGACATTCCTCCCCACTCAGGCTGTGGCTTGACCAAAATCAAGGCTATCAAGAAGGTGAACACCAGACTGATGGGAGACAGGATTTTTCAACTACACCAAACAAGACTGTTATATTTAATACTTGAAAGTAACCAGAAACCAGTGAGAGCTGCCTGAGACATTACTAAGGCAAGGGACAGGGAGACTCAGCAGCACATGTTTGAAGGAAGCAATTGAAAAAATAACCATAAAGCTGTTTCATGCCGTATCTTGCAGAAATCAGACTGTTCACTAAACTAGTTTTTATTAAAGAAAAATGATCTAAGCATTCAACTCGGGAACCAGAAAAAAAAAAAATTGCAAAGGAGTAAACCCAAAGAAATAAAAAGAAAGGAAGTAATAAAAATGGTAGAAATCGATGAAATCAAGAACAGGAAAGAAAATAAATTAGCTGGTTCTTTGAAAAAAATAATAAAATAGAAAAAAAAAAAAAACTGCCAGATTTATGGGAGCAAAGATGCAAATAAATAACCAAAAAAGAGGAAATGACTACCAACAACAGATTTCTAAATGATGTAAAAATTATGAACAACTAATTACATACTAAATTACATTTAAAAAATTAGATGAAATTACTAAATGTCCCAAAAAAGATACAAAATGTCAAAATAGGCATATGATCAAATAGAACTCTTGAATAATATACCAAAATCATTAAATAAATTATGATAATAACTTTTAAAACTTCCCTCTTCCACAATCCTCCCCACCACAAATATTTCAGACTCAGATAGTTGTATAGGTGAGTTAAGCAAACTCTAAACAAACAGATAACCACCAAATACTCAAGTTGTTTCAGAAAATGTAAAAGCAGTAAAAGTTATCCAACTTATTTTAAAAGGCCAGTATAACTCTCTATTTAAACCAGATAAAGTCATAATAAGAAAACAATTGGGGGCCAGTTTTCTTTATAAACATGGATGCAAAAAATCTAGATTAGCTAACTAATTCAACAGCATATTTTTAAAAAATTGAGACAAGCAGGGTTTACTTCAGAAATTCTGGGAGGCCTAAATGTCAATCAAAAATGTAATTTTATTTAATATATAATGCATTAAAGAAGACAGCTCATATGGTCATTTTAATAGGTAACAGAAAATCATTTGGTAAAATTAATATATTCTGTTTTGATGTTTTAAAAATACTTAGAAAACAAGAACTAGAAAGAAACTGTTAGCTTGATAAAAATAATGATGAGGACGATGATGATGAAAGCCTGCCAATAAGATTCGAGAGAGAGGGAAAGAGGTATTAGAAAGGACAATAAACAATTGTTACCATTTTTAAAAGACATAAATGATATATTTACATGAAGAAACAAGACAATCAGGAGGCAAAACATTAGAACTAATAAGATTTGAACAAAGTAGCCAGAGACAAGATAAACTCCCCCAAATCAGTAATATCTATCTTTTATCAATAATAACAAGCAAATAACATGGCAATGAAAAACCCGACATGTCTAGGAATTAAAATACTAAAAGTGCTCAATACCTTTTGGAGAAAAATTTAACTTTTTTTATATAACTTCTCCCACCTCTTCCCAAATAATTTAAATATGTAGGGAAATATGCTTAATTCATGGGGAAGACAACATTGTAAACATGTCAACTCCATCAAGTGACATATAAATGCAATGTAGTTCATGGGGTGGCCGGTTAGCTCAGCTGGTTAGAGCGTGATGCTAATAACACCAAGGTTGCTGGTTTGATGAGCTGCTCCCTCCTTAAAAAAAAAAAAAAAAAAAAAAAAAAAAAAAAAAAAGTAACATAATTCCAATCTCAATAACACTGAGAAATTTTAAAAATGTATTCTAAAATTTTTAGTGAAGAATTAACATCCATGAATAGGCCAATAGTCAATACATCATGGTAATCAACAGCATGGTCTTGGCAGACTTAACACACAGAACAATGGAATATGGTAGAAAATCTAGAAACAAATTCATTAATATGAGACTCTGTCATATAATAGAAGTGGATAAAATGTAAATTATTTAGAAAATGCTGTCAATAAAAAATAAGTAACATTTCTCACTTCACGCATTATATAAAAATTAAACTCCAGAAGAATTAAAGACCTAAATGAGAACAATGAAATTATAAAATGATAAAAGTTAAAGTAGGAGATTATTTTTATTACTCTGGGACTAGGGAAGGATTTCTTAATAAGAGTAATAAAAAACAACAACAACAAAAGAAACATCTCCAAAATCAAAGTCGAATGGCAGAAAAAATAATGAAATTACATGAAAATTAATGATTTTTATTTAATAAATATCATTGTCAAAATTAAGAGATTGGTGGCAAACTGAGAAAAGATATTTACAATATCAAAATCTAACAAGAGTTTAATATCTATAACACAGATACAAAGAACCCTACAAAATCATCAAGAAAACTACAAGAAACATAATACTTAAGTGGTCAAAAATTAAACCTACACTGTTCATAGTATATGATTCAAAATGATTAAGATTAAGTGAAGAGGCATTCAATCTCACTAGCACTAAGAGGAATCCTGAAAACAATGATTTACCAATTTTTACCCAAAAGATTGATAAAAATTAGAAAGATGGATATGTAAAGTGTTTCTGATAATATTACAAATGGGAAAGATTCTCACTTTGCTAAAGGGAGGGTAAACTGGTATATCCACTATGAAAACTATGTAGCTTATTAAAAAAAAAAAAAAAAAAATTAGCAATTTAGCTCCTGAGTACGTAGGCCAGAGAGTTTTTTACACCAAGTCTGCAAGAAAGACATAGCCAAATTGGCTTACAATATAATCCCGCCCTATTTCTAGAGTAAGAAAATTAACATTTTGAACAGTCCCAATGACCATCACAATTCACCTCTGTAGGCACAAATTTGGGTTCATTCTCCTTTCTAAAAACAAAATGCCTTCAACCCTCCCTCAAGGGAAACAATTATATAGTCTCATCTAATCTTGACATCAGTTTCTGTGTCATTCAGAATACGATAGGTTTTGCTGCAGTAGCAAACGTTTCCCAAATTGGATTAACCCATAATAACAAAGTTTATTTTTCATTTGTGCTATTTGTACACCTTTGTGGCAGAATGGCTCTGAAGATAGTATTTGCTGACTTCAGAACCCAGGCTGACAGAGCAGGAATTATCTGGAACATTGTTAGTCATAGAGGCAGAGGCAAAGCACATGCTACACATGCCTCTACCTGGAACTGACATATGTCACTTCTGCTCACATTTCATCAACCACAGTAATTCATATGACTAAGTCTAAACTCAACAGAGTGGAGAAAAGTAATCTTCCACAAAGTCAGTTAATACTGAGGAGCTGTCAGTCTACAACGGTGGATGCTCCTTGTAACATTTATAGTAGTCAAAAGTTTGAGTTAGTTTTTGTCTACCAATGGGAATGAATGCATAATATGTGACATACACACCTACTGCCCTCAGAACTGATAATGCATTTCAATATTTCAGCAAAGATAGCTATATCTTAGCAATAAGTTCACATTTTAAAAACATAGAATCAGAAATTAAATTTATAATGCAATACAATGCGGTTGTATTTTTAAAAAGCTCATTAATGAAACAACAAAATGTATTTTTTAAGGGAAACATATCACCAAATAAACATACAGAAGGTTGAATGAAAGAAAAAGCAATACATACATTAGATTGAGGTGACTATCTATGAGAGATAAGGGAAGCAAATGGATATTAAGTGATTCATATAAAAATAACAAAATAAAAAATAATGCCTAACAATGACTGATGACAGTATGCCATGTACTGAAGATAATCAACTCAATTCTGTTCAATAAATATTCATTAATTAAGACTTCCAGGTCCCCTTTCAAATATATGACTTGAGAGAGATAATGTATTAAAAAATGAACTCACATATATATATTCTCCACAATAAATTATCAGATGTTTTCTTTTCTCCATCAGACTTAAGGAAATGAGACATGGACAACATAGGGTTTTTTTGTTGATTTTTTTTTTCCACAGGGGATAGAAGTGCCATGAAAATAACTGGCAAAGGGAAGGTATTTAATAAATGGTATCAATTTTTATACAGATAGTACTTTGTTATAGATGTTATCTTATTTAATACAAAGTAAAAGATTTTAACTGTATTTCATATATGAAAAAATAGTAAAGAGAGGAGGTAAATTTACACTGACAGAAGCCCAGTTATAATAGAAATTTACAACTTGTGAATTTTTTTGTCAGTTAAAAAATTGTATGTCTTCTTCAATTTCTTTTAAAAATGTCTTATATTTTTCAGTGTATAGGCCCTTCACATCGTTTGTTACGTTTATTCATAGGTGTTCCACTCTTTTTGTGGAAATTGCAAAAGTAATTGTTTTTATTATTTTATTTCTTTTTCTGAAATTTCATTGTTAGTATACAGGAATGCAATGGATTTTTGTACATTGATTTTGTAGTCAACAACTTTACTGTATTCATTTATTGTTTCTAGTAGATTTTTGGTAGAGTCTTTAGGGTTTTCTATATAAATAATCATGTTATCTGCAAAACATAACAATTTAACTCCTTCATTCCCAATTCTTAAAAGAAATTGAAGAAGACACACAGAAAATGGAAAGAGATTCTGTGTTCATGGATTGGAAGAATCAACATAGTTAAAATGGCCATATCACCCAAAGCAATGTACAGAGCTAATGCAATCTCCATCAAAATCCCAATGGCATTTATTAAAGAAATAGAACAACAACAAAAACTTATCAGATTTGTATGGAATCACAAAAGACCCAGAATAGCCAAAACAGCCTTGAGAAAGAAGAACAAAGCCAGAGGCATCACATTTTCTAATTTCAAACTATATTACAAAGCTATAGTAATCAAAACAGTATTGTGTCATAAAAAACATATACACACATAGATCGATGGGAGGGAATTGAGAGTCCAGAAGTAAGCCAAAACATGTATGGTCAATTAACTGATGACAAAGGAGTCATCAGTATACAATATAGTCAATACTATATAGATATACAATAAGCAAAAGACAGTCTCTTCAGTAAATGGTATTGAGAAAAGTGTAGAACCACATGCAAAAGAACGAAACTGGACACCTATCTGACACCATACACAAAATTCATCTCAAAATCAGTTAAAGACTTAAATTTAAGACCTCAAACTCTGCAGGGGGTAAGCTCCTTGACATCCATCGTGGCAATTATTTTTTTGGATTTAATACCAAAAGCAAGGGCAACAAAGCAAAAACAAACAGGTGGGACAGCATAAAACCAACCTGTGATTTCTTGTCTAGCCTTCATTTGACCCTTAACCTCAGTCTGACACAAGAAAAGAGAATTATTTGCAGCAACAAGGAAATTGTGGTTTGAGTCCAATATTGTAAGTGACTCTAAAATAATCCTCAACCCACTTTCTGATCAGCTTTTCACATACTTACCTCAAGGACAGTGCAACTAGAGCCTGTGAAATGGACTGGATGGCCATAGAAACAGTGCTGAAAACTTTTTTTTTTCCCCCTATACTCTGTTAAACATTGCTGGGAAATACAATTTGTTCTGGTGCAACTTCCCACAGACCATGGTTAAGTAGTTCACAAAGCTCAAATACTGTCACACCTTAATAGAGGGGAAAAGTGTATATTGCAAACCTGTCAAGGGTGTGCTGCCAGATTTTTTCAATAGGTAAGAAAACGTTTTGCTTCGACAGAGAATAAACATTGTTAAGGCAACAACCACAATAATATGTTAAAGTAAGCAGGCCAGACTAAGCACTATGGAATGCCATAAAATTTACAAGGAATAATACATAAAAATATTATGTAATGTCAAGCTGGGACCAAAGAAAGATTAGGTGTTTACTGGAGCATGAGAAAACAATTCTGCTCAAATAGCCACACCACATTAAGGAACAACCAAAAAATCATAGATGCAATTTAATCCCTTTAAATGTGCCAACAAAACCTCTAATATAAAAAACAAAAAGTTTTGAAACCACTCTAATAGATGAGGAGTAGGAAAACTACAATCCGTGATCTGTTTTGTAAGGCCTGGAAGCTGGGAAGGACTTTTATATTTTAAAAGGGTTGTTAAGAAGAAAAAGAAGAAAGAAAAGGAGGAGGAGAAAAAAGTGACAGAGACACTGTAAGGCACACAGATTATAAATTATTTGGTACCTAACCCTTTACTGAAAAATGTTGCTGACCTCTGTTCAAGGTCAATGAAAGAATTGGCATGCTTCTACATCAGCAGCGTATAGCAGGAAAACCCCAGAAGGCTAACACCGTTGTATAGCATCATTCAGCCAAAATGCAGGGCTAAACAACCTATAGCAAGCCAACTTGTTTACCTGTTTGCTGTCATCTGTGGCTCCTTTCCAGCTACAACAGCAGAGCATGAGCAGCTGTAACAAAGAAAGCATGGCCTTCGAAGTCCACAGTAAGTACTCTTTGGTTATTTGATAGTTTCCCAACCCTGCAATAAAGGACAAGAGTTTCCCAACTCTTGCAATAAAGTAAGACTCTTCCATTCACCATGGAATGTCCTTGTCTATATTGGTGGACACTGATTCCTCAGAACCAAGGGACACATAAGCTTTTTCTAAAGTCTCTAACTATGGTGGCTGTATTTCCTGTAATGGGTGTGTCCTGCTAGCAACTCATGTTCTATGTTCCATCGCGCTGCTCTATTCTTTGCTACTGCACATGCATGTCGTTGTGAAAACACAAGCCTTGACACAGACACCAGGCATGTTGACGACATGATTGTTAAAATTCAACCAAGCTTAGATATTTCTACCTCAAACAATAACTGATAAAGACTTTTTAGCTGAAGCAATATATGAATAAGACTTAAGTTGAATAATTTCACTGTGGATTAATTGATATGAACATATTGAGAAAGATACCATAAGAAATATGAATATGTATATAGATTACATTTAGTATATATTATATATATATTATATATTACATATAGTTTAATATATACTTTAATATGTATTATATTTATATATTTAATATAGATTTAATGTACATTATCTATATATTACATATATAGAATACAATTATCTTTTCTGTATGGGTTTTATTGAGGACATCATCATTTATACCATATTATTACATTTTGAAGGTCTCCTTTAAGAGGTTTTCATAAAGACACTTGAGAAAATGCCTCAGAATTTGGTACCTGGCATGCTCTTGTTGTGTTAAATGTGTATATAAGAAGTGATTGTGCCATTTACGAATTTATTGCCTTTCTGCTCTAAATTCACCCTTCATTGCCAGTTATGCAAACTTATATCAGGGCCCTTTAAACATGTTTCCTTTATGAACCGGCACATTGTTAAGCTTTGTCAGTAAAAAGTATTGGAGGGACATTGCAACAGGTAGGGTTTTGCCTTCTGGTTCTCACGTGCTGCCCCAACAGGCTCCTGAAGGGAACGAGGCTCCTTCAGTGGCCAGTTCCTATAGGGCAGGCAGCCACTTCAGCATCAGACTCCTATAGCGTGTGTAGCTTTTTCAAGGCATGGCAGCCAGGAGAACCCACTGGCCAGCAGCTCTTCCCTGCATCTCTCTCAAGCTGTATCGGGGAACACAAGCTTTCCTGGGCACCCTAGAGGACAGATTTCTGGCAGCTTCCAAAGGGCATATTGCCAGCACCACAGTGACTTCTTTATAATCTAGAGACCCACACACAAGGTCCAGATCTCAGCCCTGGGAGGGAAGAAGAGGTTTCCTCCTTGGATAGTCTGTCTCAGCTCTAATAGTGGCTGCCTCTTAGCTATTCCTATATTCTTTAGGAGTTTCTCTTTGTTTCTTACTACCCAATGCCTCGTTACTTTAACCTCTAAGTAGAGTTAATGATTCATTATATTAAACTTTCCCTGTGAAAATTACTGTGTGATTTTTCTCACTCTTCATTGGACCCAGACTTTGATTGTTCTTCTCATTTTATTTGGCTACTGGAAAACTTAGAATTAAATTTTGTGTGTATTCACTTACCTACATTCACATACATACTCATATAATGTGTAATTTAATCATTGAAATATTTATTATACATGGTTATATATTTTCGAATCTTTAGAGAAATGAATTATTTTGAAAATACTATTTATTGGGTGCTTCTGGTGACACATTGAATGACACAAATATAACATTATTAAACACATATCCTCTCAGAAGTTGTGCTAAGTATAAATGATTAATTAGAAACATATGATATTAGCATCTGCTTAGTATTGACCACCAGTCCTTACAGAATTGGTAATCCAGGAATGACTATTTCAGGATTTCCGTCCTGCCCGCAGGGCTGCCACATTGCACAGTTGGCTCCTGTGCCTTGACGTCTGAATTCATGAACATCTCCTGACTCACTGCTATTCCTCTTTCTAACACTGAGCTCACATATGCTCTCACCACCCACTTGGCAATACTTACACCTGCTACAGCAGGCTTGACTACGTCCTTCTCATTGGAGGGAACAGTGTTGTTTCCTGCAGGAAACCCCATCACTGAGGTAGGAAAAGGAATGGATTTCTCCGAGGATGGTGAGAGAAAAACCACCACCAAGGAATAAAGCAAACCTTCTTCTATGGTGTTTTTTTTTTTTAATTTCTCCTTGTAATATATCCCCTCACTACAAAAAAAGGGGCCAGCTCTCAAAGCCACACTTTTGCTTTATCTTGGTTGTTGTTGACTTTTTAGGAAAGGAAATGCTAACCAATCTTTTAAGATCACCAAAGTCAGCAGTAGCCTAGTTCGAGGGTCTAAATCTTGTGCCGGAGAGAAAACATCAGCTGAGTGGGGTAGTCCTGAATATGTCTACTTCTAAGTCATTAGTGTAAAACCAAGGACCAGCTCCTAATCGAAAATAAGGATATATATAAATCTCAGTTTTTTTAGATAGCAGAAACTGAAAACACTCTAAATGTCCTATACTAGTCAATTATTCAAATAAATCATCGTTTTTCCCTACAATACACTGGCATGCCACCACTAAGAATGAGGTCCCAAAAAGCTGCTCAATAATCATCAAAGAAATGCAAATTAAAACCACAATCAGTTATCACCTCATACTTGTCAGAATGGCTATCATCAATAAATCAACAAACAATATGTATTGGCGAGGATGGGAGAAAAGGGAACCATCACGCACTGTTGGTAAGAATGTAAATTGATGCAGCCACTATGGAAAAGAATATCGATGTTCCCCAAAAAATTAATAATAGAATTACCTTATGACCCAGCAACTCCACTTCTGGGTATTTATCTGAAGAAACCCAAAACACTAATTTGAAAAGACATATGCGCCCCTATGTTTATTGCATCATTATTTACAACCTCAAAGATATAGAAGCAACCTAACTGTTCATCGATAGACAAATGGATAAAGAAGTGGTATATATATTCCATATATACAATGGAATATTACTCAGCCATAAAAAAAGAATGAAATCTTGACATTTGTGACAACACGGATACACCTAGCGGGTATTATATACCAAGTGAAATAAGTCAGACTGATATGGTAAAAATGCATCCTTGCTTTGCTTTCCTGGTTTTCATTAAAAACAAATGAACAAACAAACAATCAAAAACCTCCTGATCAAGATTGGCTGCTGATCTCACCCAAATAGAGAGTAAAAAACAATCCTCTGGAATCAAGGGTTTTAATCAATTTGTCTCAGTTAATCAGCAATGGAAGTCCCTGAGCATACTCGGATAGGGGTCAGCATGGAGATGTTTTTAGTTAACAAATGCATAGATTAGATAGATGATAGACGATAGATAGATAGATAGATGACAGATCTATAGATCAATGTATGTTCAGCAATGTACTTGTCATGGAATTAAAGAACAGGAACTTAATGAACTTAGTTCTGGTAAACCTTATCTCCTCCACGGAGGCAGTGCTGCATTTAGCTAACCTGAGATTTTTCCCTATTTGTAAAAGGAAGATAAAAATAACCATGTAAATGAGTAAATGAATGCTAATATACATAGACAAAAATATAAAAGCAGTTAAATTGCTCCTGATAGGAATTCATGTTTGGGGTTTAAGGAGATGTGCATTATCCTCTCTTTTGCTATTTGCGATTTGATCATCTGCTTGCATAGAAACTAATGCTAATGAAGCAATTATTAGGAACTTCCAGATATTCAGCTAAGTATTATTATTATTATCACTACTACTGCTACTGCTACCATTTTTAAATGTTTACAGTATGTCAGGCATTTTAATAAGCACTTAATACCATCTTATTTGGTGTTCTCAAATTTCCCATGTGGTAGGCACTCTTATTTTCAGAAGAGTTAATAGGATGGGAAAGACTGAGTGACTTACTTAAAGTCACAAAGTCACTCAAGAAGTATCCGAAGCAGTAGTCCAATAAAGATATTCTTGATTCCAAGATCTGTTCTCTTTCCAGTGTCCTAAGATACTGCTGTTTACATGGCTCAGGGTTTGAGGTGCTCTTAGAGATACTCATGCTAGGCACTTGAGTTTCTTAAGCCCAAGGGTATGAGGATTATTGGCAGAAATGAGTCATCAAGGACTCTATCCACATTGGTTGAACAAACAAAAGAATGGAGGCAAAGGGAAAGGTGGGTGGGAAATATAATCAGACTCTACTCTTATTTTCCCAGTCCATGGAAGCTAGAGAGGGGTGGTACTTTTTGTAATCATTGTGGAAACTAGCACTGGTAGCACAGCATTATCTAGGTGTAAATTGCTTTGTGAAGTCAGAATTCTCTTGAAGAGATAGTTGTAGATAATCCTTTCTGTTCAAAGCAGTGAAAAGAGTAAACATTGTGGCATGAAAACTGTGAATGTAATTAGAATTCACCAATTTCAACTGTAAATTGTCTTTTTAATATCTGTGTAAAACAGGGAAATTACTGGATTAACAGCTAGAAAACTAAAATTCTAGGACCTGTTCCATATGGTGCTACAACCCCTCTGGTCTTCATACTCTTCCTCTGTCAAGTGCTAGGATGTAGCTCTATTCTATTTACAGAGTTTTTATAAGACTCCAGTGACATAGTGTGTTTGGAATCATTTTGGAGAGTATTAAATTGTGGAATTGGTGTCAAATGGAACATTATGTGTCAATAATGGAGATACTTTTTATTATAAACAATTTCCTCAGTAGGGGACAACTTTTGAATTTTTTCCTGAATACAAAAATAATATATCTTCATGGTCCAAAAGGTTTAAGTTACAGGAAAAATAATTTAAAATCCCCTATATAGTGGCAGGCTGGAGCTGCCTTGTACCAGCTTGTTACAGTCAATTGTGTGCATCTTTTCCCATTTTAGGTGCTCAGTGATACTGGGCTGCTTGCTTGAAATCAACCACGGTAAGATTATTTACACCATGGAAATTGGCAACTGTTACAAAGCAGGGCTTTCGTATCTAGAGAATCAGTTGTTAAACCTTTATCAAGCATACCACGGCCCATAATCCTACGGTTTTGTCGATTCAGTGAATCTTAAATCAGATTGCTATCCTTCTAGTAAATCAAAAATCGAGGGAGATTCCAAAGCAGAACTAGAGAATTTGTCTTCAGCCTTTAACATGTCATCCTCCAACAGTGTTAAGTGTCTGAATAAACAAAGAGAAGACATACATTATGATCCCTAAAGGACTGCATCAGTTTAGTCCTTGGCATTAGTTGGATGTGTGAATGTTACACAACCCATGTGGTTTTCTCTCTCTCTCTCTCTCTCTCTCTCTCTCTCTCTCTCTCTCTCTCTCTCTCTCTCTCTCTCTCTCTCAACAATGTTAACCTCTAAATGCAATAGTTACAAATCTTTAGAGGCTTTGCTCATGCCCAAGTTGTTTCATTAGTGTCTCACTCTTAGTGAGAGCACTTTTGTATTGATGGTCAGGAAGTGGGGTTATTAGCCTTCCCCTACACATGTGAGTTCCTGTCTCAGGATCCAAATTATGTACAGTTCCAGGACAATATTTTGGTGGCAAAGTGGACCTGGAGTGCCACCCCAGCTTGCCTTTCATCCTCTTATTTTATGTAGCTCTTTTCATGGCTGTCACCACCTTAGAACACCAGGAACTAATTTTGCAGGGATTGCAGAAGTTCAATGAGGACCTTAGAAACATAAGACTTATTTTCTCCATACTTAGCCATGTTCAGTCCATATACATACAACTTATAAATGACATTTTGTCCACCAGAGGGCACTCATATTGTTCCAAGTATAAAGCTAAGAATTATGGCGATTCCACGAGAAATCTTAAGAGTCACAGACATGCAAGAACCCCCCAGGATGACTCAAGTCTTCACTATGTGCCAACCATAAAAACAAAAGAAAGTTTTCTCTGTTCCCTTTTACTGCCTTTTCTCTCCCCCGCCCCCCACCCAACCCCCACCACATTCACACAATCTTCTGAAGGATGTTCGTCAATTCACAAAAGAGAAAAGAAAGGATCAGGGTGAAATTCTGTGTTCCACATTTTCAGAGCACCAGCTTTACAAGAGGGTATATTTTTTTCTTGAAAATGTGGGCCTGTTGGAAGTATGGAAACATAGCAAGAAATTGGTTTTCGTCAAGTTACATCCTTGGTGCTTTAGAGGATACATCTCAAGTTGTTTTCCGTCATGAAGCTGAAGAACTGCATGTGTCAGATGACAAGCCCTCTGCCCTCGCCTTGGAACTTCTCAGGCACTAGAGAAACCAGAGGCTGCCGCGAGACTGCGGTCTAGCGTGTTGACAGCCTCAGCCACAAGTTACTCTAACTTCTCATAAAAGCAAAATAAACTTGTGATTTCTGAGACATGCTGTGTAGCTCATTAGTGGTTTCAATTAAGTGCTGTTTATTGATCTTAAAGTCTCTCTTTCTCCTCAACGCAAGTAGACTTTCACCTATGTCTCCATCTTGTCCAAACATTCCAGCATTTGAACCCACCAGTTAGATGTTAGTCATGGCTAAATTTAAGCCACTAGATCCGAGGTAAGAATTTTACCTCAGTGTAGCTCTTTTACCATGTCAAACATTGGCTTCATGCATTCTGTTTCTCGAGAGGGGTATTTTTATTCACACCTTTCAAAATTAGAAAGATCAAAAGACCCATTAAAGTATCTCTGCTTCAGAACTGCTCACCAATGAAGTCTCAATTTCTTCTCTATTTCAAAAAGTGTTCAGTTAAGCCAGCCCAGAATGATCTGAAATCTAGCTATTGACTATTGATGTAGCACAAACACACATACCAGAAGTACTTTACAAAAGGAAGAAAAAAATGAAATGATTTAAGTTGTTTTTTTTTTTTCCATTGGAAAGTTGACGGAAGAGTAATTATTAGAGAATTGCTAATGAATATTCATAAGCTTAAACCTTTATAGCCTGGCCCAAAGTTACTAGGTACTGTAAAGCTTTGAAAAACATTGACCCTTTGGCACTGCCAACACCAAAAGCAAAATCGGCCCCCCTTTCCCAATTCACATCTGGATTCAGTTTCTTCTCAGTTAAAGGAGATTAACCCATCGTGCTGACTTGGTCTTAGCTCATATGGGAGAGCAGCAACTTCATATAAAAGGAGCAAAAATAGGTGAGTATTCCCTTAAGTCCTCCCTTGAGGGGTAAGTGGTGTTATTATGTTTAGATAGTCCTTACATGATTGCCTGGTATTAGGAAATTGGCTGGTTTGTTGTTAAATGGTGCCCAACGGGCCTAGAGGGTGCCTTTTGGAAGTGTGTAGTTTACTGGTCAGAAGCTTTCAAAAATAAAGTACATTATTACAAGGGCTTTAAACTGGGTGGGATTAAGCTAAAGAGAAATAAACTCTCTTTCTAATGCATGAGATGAGGTACAAAAAGAATTTAATAATTCAGGTTTAACGTGAAATACAATAGATGTAAGAGTTATTATTCAATGTAGGTAGAGAATGGGAAATAGTAACAAGATTAAGGAAAATGTAAAGGAGCCACACTTACAGTGAGTAACTTTTTACTAGTTCTTCTCAGGAATGTGACAGTTGGCAATTACTTTGAAAGTTTGAATTTTTGTGGGTATATTAACTTCACGTGTGGAAAGATTTATTCCAGACAAGGAATTATCATAAGATACATTGTAACTTCACTAACTAGATAAAGAAAAGGAGAGTAGGTGTCCATTTATTAAATAATAGTAGTGATGGAAAATAATACCATATCTCACGTCCATTGTCTTTTTTTACCCTTCTGATGATTTCGTTAGCACCTATTCCTTTTGTCAGATCTCAGTTCAATTATCACTTCCTCAGGGGGACACCTTCAAACACCTTGACTTGGTCAATTCCCCTCCCTATCCTGCTCCCCCCATCTCCATGATAATAAGTTTTCACAGCACCATGTCTCCTTTCTTGTAAGAGTTAGCAAAACTGAAACTCTGCATGTATTTGTGCATTTCTTTGATAAATGTCTATCTTTCCACAAAACAGTGAGCTGCCCAAGGACACAGGCTATGGCTGGCTTTGCTCTCCATTGAGTCATCAGCCCCCAGCACAGTGCCTGGCATGTAGGAGGAACTCAGTGTGTACTTATTTATTGAATTATGAATGAATGACCAGGTGAGGCAACTGGGTGCCATATTACAAAGCAGTTAACAGACTCAGGAAACCCAGTTAGCTAACTCAAGATAACGTAGCCATTTAATAACAGAGCTAGGTGGGACTCAACTTCATATCCTACTTTCTTTTTCCAATGCATCTTATCACAAAAACTATAAACCAAAGCACAATGACTCACATCAATATAACAAAAAGTGGTAAGTAACAAATCAAATTTGTTTTCTAAACAGGGTAGTAAAATAAAGGAAGTGTTCTTTGCTGGATGAGTGTTTATTTGCAAAACAAAGTGCAACACCATTCAACCAAATGAAAATAATTCCTCAGAAAATCAATACTTATTTTTTAAAAGAGAGAAGAAATGACTATTTTTTATAAGGAAAGTTTGCATCTGTTGAAACCAAATGTAAAAAGCAGATACTTCCAAAAAATAGGTAGATCATTTAAATAAGAACAAGGATTTTGATTTTTTTTCTGTTCTTTGAACAATAATACATATTTAGTTATGATCACTGATAGAGCATCTAACAGAGGAGAAAATCATCACCCAGAAAGGAAAATTAAATTGCATGAAGTGTGTGCAATATTAGTTTGCTTATATTAGTTGGCTTATATTAGTTTGCTAATTTTCTTGGGCTGCCACAACAAATATCATTGAGGGGTGGCTTAAACAGAAATTTATTTTCTCACAGTTCTGGAGGCTGGAAGTTCAAGATCAAAGTGTCAGCGGGGTTTGTTTCTTCTGAACCTCTCTCCTTGGTTTGCAGATGACCATCTTCTTCCTGTGTCTTTATATGGTCCTTCCTCTGTGTCTGTGTCAAAGACAGAGAGAAACTTGAAAATAGCAAAATTGACTCATCATGTACCAGGAAGTCTCAATAAGATTAACAGCTGACTCCTTGAAGCTATGAGAGCCAGAAGGCAGTGGGATGACATATTCAAACAGCTAAAAGAAAAAGAAAAAGAATTAAAAGAAAATACTATGAGCAATTGTATACCAAAAACAATTAGATAACCCAGATGAAGTGGACATATTCCTAAAAAGACACAAGCTACCAAAATCCTTACTGTAACTTTTAAGGCCCTTTATGTACTTGTCCTTACAAAGCAGCCTCACCTATCATCGTGGCCCCTTTAATTGACCATGTCTCAATTACCCTGGCTCTCATTCACTTCTAGCATCAGGGAGTACACAGTGTCTTACTCCTTTAACTTGTTAATTGTTCCCTTCTATCTTTGAGGACTCAGTTTCAATGCTATTTCCACACAGACACTTTCTTGAACCTCTTATGTTAAGTAATGACTCACTGCTAACTGCTTTACCAAAGAAAATTTCTTTCACAATACCTTTCCCTCCAATACTTAGTAGGTTAGTTGGTAGGCTTTTAATCTAGTTTCCAGTCAGTTCCAAGTTCCTGTAACCATGTCCAAAGTTCTTTCCTAGATAAAATGCTCAAGGCATGATTTAGGTTTTTGCTCCTGAGTACCCAGTGCAATCTCTCTCAAATTAATAGCAGATATCTTGAGGCCAGTTGAAATCAAAGACTTGGGTGGGAAAGCCACAAACCCTTAATCTGATCTTTACTCCAGAGCTGTGTCTAAATTAGCCACTGTTACTCAAAACCTCTTTAAATCTCATCTATTATGGTTTGGGGTCTTGAAGCAGGATTTTTTAAAGGATCAACGATTTGAGAGTATCAGTATTTCCTGACTGTTGGACAACTGTCCAGTTATTTATTTACCTTTATTGTTCTAGTACCATCTTGGTGAAAGGTAGAAGTGAAAACCAATTTACGTGATCATTCTGAATCTTTCCAACTATATCCCCCAGAACAGAGTTTCTCAGCTCATCATCACTGACATTTTAGGGCAAATAATTATTTATTGCAAAGGTTCATCCTAAACATAATTAGATGTTTAGCAGTATCCACCAGTAGCAACACACTCATTCCCAGTTGTGACAAATCAAGGTATCTCTAGACATTGTCAAATGTCCCCTGGGGTGTAAAATCGCCCCTGACTGAGAACTGAAACTACAAGCTCAATAGGTCTATCTTCTGCTTTCAAGTCATGACAAGCAACACCTTACCAAACATTTGCTCAAATTTACAGCATGGACCTCCATTTTCCCCAACTCCTGGAGTTCCCTGGCTGCCAAACACATTACTGAAAGGCCAATGTCACCTATGTTAAATATTTGTTATATAGATAGCACCACATTTTAAATTTATGTAGAATTATAATGGCAGAATTAGTTTCTGTATCAGTTACCATAATTCTACCATCTAAGAATAAACAAATATCAACATTACTACAGTTAAACCAAATATAAATTCATTTCTCACATGTAACAGTCCAGTTCTGGTATTTGGTGGGTGACCTGTTTTTACTCATCCTTGTTATATCCTCTCATTGTACCAGTACTTTTTCTTCATGCCATTTGTCACAATTATAGTAAATAATTATTTGAGCAATAATTGGCTTATTATCCATTATGCCTCAGGGTACACCCCACAAAAACTGCAACTACATCTATCTTGCTCAATGCCATGTCATCAGAACCTGGCGACATTCTTGGAATTTAGTACTTTCTCAATGAATATTTATTAAAGAAATGAATAAAAATAAATGATAGAAATGACCCTTGATTTGGATATAGCCTCGTATGTCTTTACAATTACAAATTATTCTTTGCCAAGCACAGATCCAAGCAGTGGTCAACCAGAGATCATGACTGGCTGTCCTAGCAGAACAGCAGAAGATCCTAATGAGGAAAAGTAAGGATGGGAATGCAAAAGAGCAAACATTAGAATTCAGTGCAATAGCTTAGAGCTTTCTCTCCTGACGTTATCATCTCATGCTCACCCTGCCTAATCAGAGCACTTCTGCTGGCTCTGCTCTCCTCCCTAGGAGGTGGAGGGAAAGAGTTATGTCGTCTCTGGAGCCCGACTTTTACTTATCGTTTTGGCTCCTGAGACTCCTTCTGTCTGCTTGTGATGGTTAATTTTATGTATCAACTTGGCTGAGCCACAGTGCCCAGATATGTAATCCAACTTTATTCCAGATGTTTCTGCAATAGTGTTTTTGGATGAGATGAACATTTAAATTGATGGACATGTGGGTGGGCCTCACCAAATCAGTTGAAGACCTAAATAAAACAAAAGTCTGACCACTTCTGAGTGAGTGGAAATTCTGCAGCAGATAGCCTTCAGACTTGAACTGCAACATTGGCTCTTCTTTGGATCTCCAGCCTGCCATCCTGGCCTGCATATTTTGGACTGACCACCTTCCATATTCATATGAGCCAATTTCTTAAAATCAGTCTCTTTCTCTCCCTCTCTCTCACCTTAATACACACTTCATGTACATGTGTTTATTCCAGACTTCACTCTAAATAACAGCATTCCCCTTATGCTTTACATCATTATATACTTTCAAACAGTTGCATTAAGTTGCGTTCATGTCTGAAATGAAAAGAAGTCTTTAAACCTGTAGGAATTAGATGCCATTTATTTCTTTATTTATTTTACTTGGTTTTAAGCCACTGGAGGGAAAATACTGTATTATATCCATCTCTGCATCCGTAGCACCCAGCCTATAATAGAAGTTGTTTTTAAGTGTAATGAATTAAATAAATGAATGAATGACTCAATAGTTACCTGCTAAAATATAGGGCTTTATCATAAACCAAGATAAACCTTGGTGTGACCCCAAATCCATCACCTTTATCCACTTTCTCACATTTTTTATTACTTGCAGTATGTTGTACTCAGTGGTTATAGAGAAGTCTGTGAATACATTCCCTGAGGAACAAACTCAGCCAGTCAAACATATAGGTTCTGAGCTTTTTTATTTTTCCCCTGCAGTAACACTGTAGAGAGCCAAATGGTAAATACCATATAGAGTTTACCAGCATGGGCTAATCTGAGTTCAAGTTCCAACCCTGCCACTTACTTATTAGTCATGTGACCTTTCAAGCCTCAGCTTCTTCATCTGTAAAATGGGGGCAATAATAATACCTACATCATAATGTTGTCGTGTGGATTCAATGAGATCAAGCATAGAAGGCATTCATCAAAATGCCTGCCCATAGCAAGAGTGCAACAAACATTAAATATTAATAGCTGTTATGGTATCCCAGAAAGGTGTCAAGGTCTACATCGGGACATTGGCCCCAACAGTCTTTCATCAAAAGAGAAGCTAAGAATAAAATTTGCATTGTAATGGTGAGTCAGAGGAAGAAATTGAGGAAGCTGAGGGACCTGAGAGAAGCAGGCAAGTGGAAGGTAGTCAAAAAAGTTCTGAAAATAGAGTGTTGTTGTCTAAGGGATCTAACATTTATTTAAAGGTGCCCTAGTTTGAGCAAACCATTTTATCTACAGACCACAGTAGATGGACAGCGACAGTGCCCTAACTACTTCTAAAGCGTAACTGGGATGGCTGGGCCCAGAGATATCATGTGCTAATGTCAATGCCAGAGCCTACACATCTCCAGAAAAATGCTTCCTCCTGTCCATGTACAGGCTCAGTGTCTGATAAAACTGTTCATGATACAAACTTCATTTCATCGACTCATTATTACACACCTGTATCCATCAGGGTCACAGCAGAAAAGACATGACCTACTCACATTGGGAAAATTAAGTGAGTTTAATAAAAGGATTCTTGCCAGAGTTGTGGAGAGCCTATAATGACACCACATGGGACATGCACTACCCAAGGCAAGTGACAGAGCATCACCATCACCACCCCCTGACCTGAAGGAGCAAGGTAAGGGAGCCATGAGGCGACCTGGAGAGAGGAGAGAGCAGGATGGAGAGGGACAACTATCAGAGCTATCGCCTTTACTTTAAGGGAACACCCAGCCAAAGGATGTAATGGGAACCAGAGTGAGGAAAACCTGATCTCACTCTGCTTCCTGCTATTTGTCTCCTGCTAATGCCCCAGCCAAACCCAACCAGAAGCCAGGGGATGAGGGAGCCCCCGGTCAGCTCCGGGGTTCAGAGCAGGGTAGGAAAGCATACAGCGTCAATCTGGAGGGGCCATCACCAGGTATTCAGCACATCACCCCACCTCTTAAACCCCTGGCATTGCCTCCGAAGGGACTAACTTCCTGTGGCTGCTCCAGGGTAAAGCCAACACAGTCTGTCTTCTTCAATAGTCTCATTCACCTTACAGACCTGTACACCCAACTCCCCACAACCAGGGTGAAATCCTTCAGCATCTGGTGTGATGCTGTTCAGGCTTTTCTTTCCAAGTACTTTCTTGTGTACTCATAAGAATAGAGCACCAGTGAGCCCATCCCTCCAGGCCTTAGGACAAACTCTGACATGTCAGAATTGGCTGGACATGTACATGCTAAGACCTCCACGCTGCGACCTCCACGACACAGTAAAATATGGTAACATGTACTTGGCACTAAACAACGACTGATTACAATGGAATCCTTCTTTGATGCGTTAGACACGTCAGGATTCTGCAGGGCCTCAAGTCAGGATTCTGAACGTCAATAGTCATTGCACAAAGCTGAACAAAATATAATGCTGTTTTTTTTACAGGGTTGATTATTTACATCCTGGATAAATAGCACTCCACTACATGTTTCATGTTAGCAGCTCCTGAAGTTATTATAAAAACAGTTATTTGATAGTTTTGTAAACCAGCCTTGAAATTCCTAGTTCTCAATGCTGGCCAGAACCCAAAATGGAAACTGAGAACAAAGAAAAGAAACTTTTCATAAGTCAGAATGTGGCGGCATCAGAAATCATGAGAGAGGTTAAAAAACATTTTCAGACTCGTTTTACGACTCCTGTTCGCCCAGTTAATTTATGTCACCACCCAGATGTACCTTCACTGAGCTTTGAAGTTCACTTTCCTAAATGAACACAATTCTAAACTTCATGAAGAATGTTAAGTGTGCCCCCTCCCCACTATTAAACTGAATTAAAATTTTACACCCTGTTGGAAATCCTAAAGTCAAGTCTGAAGAATTGCCTAGAAGCCATCAATTACCAGATAATACTCAAACCAAAGAAAAGATGTGTATTTCTAGATGAATAGAAAAACTCACAGGGTGGTCTAATGCTAAACTATTTTCTTGGGACCATCATGGAGTTGATGTCTCTTGGGTGGCAGGTCTGGCACTGGGCAAAATGCTGAAGCTGTTTGCAGTCACATGTACTCCAATTGCTTTTGTAACTTCTGTCGAGCTTCCAGGGCCACCTCATCCAGGTCTCCTGATCACCCAATTCTCTTCTGATTTAAACATCACAAGGCAGGAAGTGTTCCTTATTTGGCTGGATATGAAAGCTTAAATACTTCCTATCTTCCTTCTTAGATAATATGCTAAAAAGTATTTGGTGTTTTTATTCCAACATGTGGCATTAAGGAGAATCAACCATGATGAAAAAGGCTGGACGCGGAGTTGGGAGATTTAAGTTCTTGTTTCGATCTTGCCACTAACAGCTATCATGACCTTGGCATAATTACTTTATCTCTCTGGGTCTCAGTTTCCTCTTTTGTAACATGAAGGTGTTGAATGACGTCAGTGACTTCCATGCTTTTTTTTTTTTTTTTTTGCTTTTTTTTTTTTGTCTTTGTTCTGACATGGAAGCTCAATATGTGAAGCAGAAAAAGGCAGAGCTGCTCTGGTTTGAAGGGAAGGTGATTTCTACCATCCTCTGAACTTGACCATCACACTTCCCCATCCTTAAATTCACCTGGCATTCAAAGTATGATCTTTGGTCTGTGCATGTGGCTCGTGATCTTATAACAAAGCAGAACTCAAGGCCCCACCCATAAGATCTACCAAATCACCTTGCCTAGAGATGGGGTGCAGGAATCTTCATGTAAACAAGCAAGTTAGGTGAATCTCAGTTCAAACACAAAATTTGATTTGAAAAGCACTGGGCCAGATATTTCTGAAGTCTTTTTCTACTCCAACACTCGAATACTGGTTATTAATATTTGGGACTTACAAATCCCTTTGAAATCTGATGAAAGCAATGAATCTTCTCTTTGAGGAAAGTACAAACACACTCATGTGCACATGTACATGCATGGACACATACATGAACTGTCCTTAGAATTTCAGCAAATTTAAATACCCAGTTAGTTATGTAACCCCTATCATCCATCGATGGATACTCTTTGGGTCCATAGTTAAAACCCCTATGAGATCTACGATCTAATAGTGATATTATTATATTTCAGGGTGAGTGTGATGATTCATTAGAGAAGGAGCCCGTCTGGGATGAAATTAAAGTCCGGTGGCTGCTGATATTGCACTAAACCAAAGGTTGCCTCAACTTATGACCTCTAACCCAGTTTCCAATGTGTTCAAAGTATTTGCCACATCCTTTTGTTTTTTGTTTTTGCTTTTTTAATTGCCAGTTTACTTTCATCCTGACTTTTCCTCAAATACTTACTTTACTACAGGAATGAGGATGAAATGACTGACCTCCAGCAAACCAGCTAACACATTCCCAAGATTCTTGCTATAAGGACTGTTCAGTTCCCAACTGGTTCATGTCTCAATTGTATGCAGACATTCCTGCCCGTGGAATAAGAGGATCGTGTCTTCCAAAAGGAATGGCATGGCCACCTCACTGCTGGAAGCCCAGGCATTCTTTTCAGAGGACCAAGGAATAAGCTTGGAACTCATTTTCAATCTGCCCAAAAATAAAACTGTGTGGTGACGCCAAGCACCTTTTTAAGGGCTGCTCTATAAATATTCATGGACCTGAAAAGGGGCAGGATGGTCCTGTCCCCAAAGCCTCCCTTCATTTTTCACAATGCCACTTAGATGTGCCGTGTGGAGTAGGAACTCTTGCATACAACGCAGGCAAGGTTCTGTGCCACCTCTGTGATTGCTTTATGCCTTTTTGTTTTTAAAACTTTCTCTTGCAAGTTGAGTGATTTGGGCTTTCATTCTGCTATTGGCCTGGCAGCAAAAGCCCCTCTCCGAGTCGGCTTCCCCACCTACGTCCTCCCAGTCAATAGGGAACCACTTAAGGACACGAACGGTAACTAATTTGAAGTTTGCTTTTCATCCCAGCGCTAATAGGAGAGGAGGAATGTGTTTGTGTTTGCAAGTTTTCCATGTGGGTTAAGTAAAGATTGTTTGCTCAAGTTTGATGTTTGGAAGAGAAAGGAAAAACAAGGCCTGTGTCTCATCTTGTCTTTTGGAGGTAGGCAGGAAAGCCATTGTTCCCAGGGCAGCTGAAACTTGTGGGCTGAGAAACCACTGGAGTCTCTTTTCTGAGGTTTCTGAAAAATTTCCCCACAGACTTATCATTGTCAGCCACCGTGGCGGGATGTTTTGTTTTGCCTTTCAGTCCTTATTTATTACCAAAGCAAAAGGCCGTGACAGTTGAGAATGGAAAGAGTGGCAAGACAGAGTGAAACGTAAGAATAAAACATTGATATAAACGAGAAGCTGCTAAAAAGGGAAAGGAGTCCCTTCTCCTCTAAAAGCTCAAAGGATCTTTCATCATCCCGCAAGGCTGGACCAAAAGCAAACTGATTTTTAAAGGTAAACGGATAAGAAGTGACTCATCCAGAACTCCAGGGTGGATTCCCACCCCCTTCCACAAAGAAAATGTTGCCTTAAATCCTTTGAAGGTAAAACAAGGCCCAGAACAATAGGGAGAAATAGGTTTGAAGGTAAAAGTTAGGGTACATAATATTGAAGCAGAAGTTAGAAGGACGCACAAAATATAATTTCATCTTTCATAATCTCAAGAACAAAAATACCAGCAGAGTGGTTTCCCCCACCCCACAACCCGACTCCTTGGCTGAGCCATGGCCAAAGTAAGAATGCTGCTACCGATCAGGGACTTATTGGGGATTCTGAGTTTTTGATCTTGGTTTATATGCTTAGTAGAATATACAGCATCTTTAATGTTTCTTTCTCCTGACACTAAACTTTTCACGACAAGTCAGCAGGCTTTCTTCTGAATGCCCTAATTGTGTCTCATTAATAAAAAATGGCAATATAGAGATGAAACATCTCAATGTCTTATCAACCAAACGATAAGACTCCTAAGTCTTCAATGAGATCTACGAGTACATGCACTTCAGTAATCTGACCCTTGCTTCACATCTGGATATTTTGCCCCTTGAACTTTTTGTTCCAACAATTTCAGAAACTTCCATTTCCTCCAAATCAATGTGTTCTTTTGGGTTTTCCTATGATAGTCTATCTCAATGGGCAACCCTCTCTCCTTACTCATTCTTTTCCCTCTCCCTAATCCTACTTATGGATCAACACCTAACTCAGGTGTCATCCAGACTAAGAAGCAATTCTTAACACTCCAAACCACTCCCACATGTGTGGGGTGAGGCACCTGGGCATGACATCCTCAGCAAAATTACCGTTATTTTGTTGAAACAATCTATTTTTGTGTTTCTCTCCTCTACTAAATCATGTGTTCCTCAAGGGCAGAGAAGATGTCTTATTTATGGCAGTATCCTCATTGCCAAGCAAAAAGTAGACCATTAATTGAATGTAATCGAAGAAAGGAAGAGTAGTGTGGAATGGAGGGAAAAGCATTACATGTAAATTACAAAGTCATGCTAGGCAAGCCTATCTTGCCTCCTCAACTCACCAGCTGAAGCTGACTTTATTGCAGACATCTCTAGTCTTCCCTTGTTGCCAGCATAATTCCTGGTTAGTCTCACGGCACAATCCATGTAGCCTGGCTCTTCATGCTCCACGTCAATTGAACTCCAATTCTCACAGTCTCTGCTCTCAGTCTGTTAATCGGAACAAACTCATTCTCCAATCTCCCCACCCACCTAGTAACAGCCATCAGCTGACATCTAGGATGGTATTGACCCAGGATCGGATGCACCCCCACTCCCCTCCCCTCCCAGTCCGTTATTCCTGCCACAATTATTCTAGATGATGGTCTTAAATTTGAATTTCCTATAACAAGAATGAAAGAAATCTGTATATGGTGATTTCATTATTTGACTGAGTCTTATTCATCTCTCTGTTTTAAGAACCCAACATACTGTCTAAAACATAGGCCACACTTGATGACTAGAAATTAATCAATTAAGTATAAATTCTATGGTCCCTTTCAAGCCTATGATTAGATGTTTTGTAGCAGAGAGAGATAACGACCTACCAAATGTGGCTTCACCCTTCATAATGTCAAGTTGTTGCTGGGAAGAGTCTTCTTGGCTGGAGACTACATTTCCCAGCACCCTTTGCATCTGTTGTGGCCATGTAGCCAGTTTTTTACCAATGAAATGAAACTAGAAGAAATGTATGACTGTTCTGATGAAAGGCTTTAAAGAAGTGTTTATAATTTCTCCATGTTCTTTATTCCTGCTGGTTCAATGCAGATGACAAATGGGCTCTAGAAAAAAAAAAAAAAAAACGCTGGCAAACTCTTTCTGTAAAAGGATAGATAGCAAATATTTTGTGCTTCATTGCCATATGACCTCTTTTACAAATACTCCACTCTGCCTTTATAGTGCAAAAGCAGCCATGGATAACACATAAATATACATCTGAAGCTGTGTTCCAATAAAACTTTACTTACAAAAACAAGTAAAGGTCCATAGATAGCCTACAGGACATAATTTGCCAACCACTGTCTTAGAGGATCCAGAGCATGAGATGCAGGAAGGCTGAGTCCCTGCATCTCACCTGGAGAAAAACCAACAGCACAGACCAGGATCACCAGTCTCAGCTTATTACCTGAGTATAATAATTAACGTCTATTTTATTAGGTCACTGAAATTTTAGGGCTTATTTATTAAATCAGTTAGTATTGCCTTTACTAACATATGATCCTAGTACAGAATAAAAGACTTGTGAATTAAATATGTAAAATTAAAAGACCCACCAAGATGAGCATAAGGCAGAGCCAAAAGATTTTCTTCTCCTGCTCGCCAGTTTCCTGATCCACTCTGGCCCCTGGAATCATTTATTCTTTCTCATGTTTTTCTTCCTACTCTCCTGGCTGCCATCTCATAGCTGAATAGATAGTCAAATCAAAAAGAGGTAAAACCTGATAGTTTTTTTTAACTCCATAGGTCTGTTTCAATACAGCACTGGGTTATACTTAACTCAGAACATACCTATTATTTCTTTAATCTTAGTAGCAAGATGCCATAGATAACCTGCTAAAGGAAAAGAGCCACTATGTGCCACACACAAATGCATTGCTGCATTCTCTGTGTCCAAAGCTGTTTGGGGATCTATGGGGAGAGTGAAAGGTCTAGCCCCTTCTTCTGTGTTACTGTACATTAGAGGGTCGTAAGGCAACACAGCTTGAACCTAACATGTCCGAGTGTAGTAACATGTTACTACATGTTAAATAAAATTCTTATTTCACTTCTAATTACAAAGTTAGCTCAGCCTCAGCATCAAACATGTGTCCAAAGTTTGGAGGGGTGGTTGGGGAGGGTGGAAAAATGGTCGGGGGAGGGGGATGAAGCGGTTGACACTTTTGCTAGGAACAAGTTCAAGACCCAGGCTCACTGTAAATTCATAATCACTCCCGCCCTCTGACAACTAAAGAATTGTAAGTGGGTATATCTTAGCATGCTTTCAGTTGTAAGTAGTAGCAAATTCAGAATCCAAATCAACCAGATGTAAACAACAAAGGGGGTTTATTGTATTATTTAAGTGAGGTAAGTTAAGATGGGGTTTAGGAATGGTTTGATCAGGGCTCTGGTTCTAGTTCCTTACAATTCACTGGTCTCTGTTCCCCTACATATGGTAGCTGTATCCAAATGTCTTCCGTTGTGATGATAGCAGTTCCAGACATTACAACTGCACATCTCACCATTCAAAGTCAAAGAGGGGTCTTATCCTTTCTCCAATCATAGATAAAGTAATCCCATGTTCTGACTAACCTGGTCAGGGAGATGGCTTGTGTTCATTGGCATAGACCTGTGGTTATTGCCAGGCCTTGATACAATTGCTGTGTGAAAGGGGATGAGAGAACACTGATTGTTTTTTGTTAATTAGGGCCCACCCACTCTGCACACTGAGCATGTAATAGCAGAAGGGTGGAGTGGCTCTGCCGAGGCAATCACAACATCCAGCACACTTGGGGGGTCAACACCGGTCCCCTCTCCTTGAGGGGACATGCATGTCCAAGGGCATGCTTCAAGTCTTTACGTAGGTGGATTTCATGCGACTATACCCCACTACTTGTCAGATCCTGCTTTGCTGCCTTGTGAGTAAGAAACCATCCCTGTTTCGTGGCTGAAGGAATTGAAAATCAGGGTTGAATCGTCCTCCTAATGTGCTGCAGCTAATACGTGGTACCGACACAACTCCATGTGACTCGATCCCATTTATTATGCCCCACCACGGTGTCTCCCACCCTGATAAAAAGATAGATGTTATCGCCCCAGCCTGGCCGACCATGTTAGGAGAGATCCCCTCCGAGCAGTGCGTGTGGCTCTGCTCTCTGACATTTAACATTTGCTATAAATAGAGCATCTAGAGTTTGAGTCTGGAAAAAATGCATTCTGGGTCCTTGTAATCATCTCAGTGTCTAAGCACCATCCTTGCATTGAACAGAAAGTATGTGTATGTGAGAGCACACTTGTGTGTATGTTCTACTTTCAAGGGTTCTTAAAATCTTAACAGTAGGAGGCCTGCGTGGTTCTCTTTAATTGTGAAAAAAACTCCATGATGTGGCACATGTCTAGCTAGAAATACTCCAGTGTGTCCCATAAAATCATCCTGGGGTTGAGACACAGCTCTGACACCTGCCTATCTAACCTGTCATTTCCAAATTAGTGCCCAGACATACACAAACTTAACACACAGCCCTTGGAGAAGGCACTTCAAACCTTCTCCAGTTTTTCACTTCATCATTGTCAATGGTCTGGGCAGTTACAGGTATGTTCAGAATATTAAGTACTGTACTGGGCTAAGAGCAAGAGGTGAAGGTAGCTAATCCCAAATTTACTACTCAGTTTGCCTACTTCACAGCCATCGTTAGGCAGATTATTTACCTCCCAAAACCTCCATTTTTCTTATCTGTAAAATTGGAATAACACATATTCCATACGGTTGTCACGAACACAATGTCTGGCATATTGAAAACATTCACACACATTTACTTCTACAGCTATAATAATAAATGTTAATGTTTACTTGTGTTATTATTATTATTAGAATTAGCCTTTTACTCAAATGACTTAATTTATTTTATTTCCTTACTGTTGGACAGTAATTGCATATAATTTCTATCTGTTTAACATACTACCTTTGGGAATCTAAGCTTTAATTTATATAAAGGTCTATTTTCCTCTTTTCATATAAAAGGAAAATAAACAGATACAAAACATATTTTTTAATATCTTGCCTATTTACTTTATGATTTATGCTATCCAGCACTGTACATAAAGTTTTTTTTTCCTTTTTTTCCATTTCTTTTTTTGTTAGCTAAAGTAGCAGATCTTCTTACAATTTCCTTTAGTAATTACGTTTGGTGCTTACCAAGTCTAAGCAACTAAGACACAGGCCCTGTAAAGAAAATATCATTTCTACACAGTCAATAGACCCAGGTTTCAATGGGCTTAACCTGAAGCTCTGCTCTGCCCAGCACTTCAGTGTTACATCCCAAGGGCCTTGGAGCTAATGAAACATGTTGCAATCCTAATATCTACTTAAGCAAATTGAATATGGCCATCCAGAAAAATTACCCCGTTGTCATAGTAACTCTTCTACTGCTTAGGTCAAGAAGAATGGAATAAAATAAAATAAAATAAAATAAAATACTGACAGCAAATTCTACAACCTGAAATAAAGTTGTGGGAGGTATGAGGCAGAGGCAAAGACAAATGAGGGATTTATTTCAATATGGAAGAAAACACCTGAAATGCAATGAGCTCCCCGTAATATACTCTCACTTAGCATGTTGAGACATAAGGTTGGGGGTGTCTCAAAAATAGATTCACAGCATGCAAAACATGGAAGAGCTCTTCAGAAATCTAATTTGAGCCCCTCATTTTACAAATAAAGAAACTTAAGCCCAGAGAGGTAAAACAACTTATGCTAGTTAGCATACCCAGTTATTGGCCCATGCTGAAGATGAAACACGGTCTTCTACTTTCCTGCCCAACTTTCTTATCATTCTATCCCTAGAATCTAAGGACATGAAGAAACCATCTAAAAGATCTTTCGGAGTTTTTTCTATTATTTTAATTGATTTTTTGAAAAAATTATAAGGGATTGATTCAGTATAGAGGAGGAAGATAGGTTAGTCCTAAATGGGTTCCAGGACTGGCCAGTTATTGAAAGTTTGGAAAGATCTCATTCATCACACATTAGTTACACACTATGTATTAGGTACTGGGCTGGCTCCCTGAAATCAGAGATGATGTGGTCAACTGACTTAGGCCACTCACAGTTCTTATAAAATTAGAACATCTTTCTGTTTACACTGAGAGCCAAGACTCTAAAAAATCTCCATCTCCGAGGGATTTAGTCCTCACTTTACAAGCCTTAGAACATATGGAAAAGTTATGGTACTAACAAGCAACAGACGCAGCCTGTTTTTAATTCTATGATGCTTTCAATACTGAGAAAGAGTAGAGATTGCAAAACAAGTGCAAGAGAGGCATTTTAATATTATCATCAATGAAAAGGTGACTATTAGCTGGTCAAAATTAGGAGGCCCAGCTAGTGCATAGCTTGAACCAGTAACATAGAAAATAACTTTTCTACACGTATGATATTGATAATATGTGTAGGCAGGTTAACATCACTGTACCATGTCCATCTGGGCCGAATGCCAACCCAACTGATTTGTCAGACCAGAACCAGGTGCTTCAGTTTTATCCCTTAATGGTGTCCCTTGCCTTACTGATTGAAATTTTCCTTGGCTAGAAAGAATCCTTGGATTCCAATTGATTTCAGAAGAAATAAATTTTGGTACCCCATTTCAGACCAGCTTTCCCCAAGACCAGGAGCAAGCTGATGATTATCCAGAATTGCCCCTTTAAGACTTAAAATCTTGCAGGACTTCCAAGAGCGGAGAGAGAGCCTATTTGTTGACGGTCATGAAGGGAAGTGACTAAAGAACAAGGAGACCCCATAGAGACATGGAAACATCAGTCTGCATCAAGTGAAAATATGGTCCTGCTATGGTACTTCGTAATAGATTCCTTTTCTCTAATCAGACTGTCAGGGCAAAAATTGTGCCTGATAAATGTTCCTTGGACAGACAGGTAGCTAGAAAAGAACAGAGCCATGGTTACAAGTGATAGTGTTGATAAATTCTAAATCTAACTGATGGGTAAAAGTCAGTCAGTCACTTCCTGAATCAATGTTTGTTGGGGAGCTACTATATACCGGATTTGTTCTAGGTGTTAAAGTTACAGCAGTAAAAATGACAAGGTCTTGTTCCACATGGATCTTATATTCTACAGACAGGAGACATAAAATAAACACTGAATAAAAGGAAAATTCATGTGGGAATAAATGCTATGAAGAAAACAAAGGCAGAGTGAGGAGGTATAAGATGATCCAGCTAGAGGCAGTAACATAAGTAATTAAAGATGGCCTCTTTGTGACAATTGAGTGACAACTAAGCAGAGATGTCCAGGCAGAGGAAGAGCCCTAAGGATGGAATAACCTTAGAGTGTTTGCAAGACAGAAAGACAATCATTGTATGAATGAGCAAAGAAGGCCAGGGAAAGAGTATTTGGCGATGAGGTTAGGGATTAGGCAGAGACAAACTACTTATCCTTTTAGGGAACATGGTAAGAAATTTGAATATTTTGTAATGAACTGGGAAGCTTTGGGAGAGTTTTGAAGAGGTGAGTTAGGTGATCTGATTTACATTTGAAAACATCACTCTGACTGTTTCATGAAGAATAGGCTGAGGACAACTAGAGTTGGGCAAGGGAGAAATACAGAGAAGGGTTTATGATAATCCAGGAAGGACATGATATTGTCAGGGACTGGGAAGTGACATTTAATGGATAAGCAGTGGTCAGAGGAAGACTCAACAGGACTTGTTGATATATTGGATATGAAGCAAAGAGATAATTCAAAGGCTTTTCTTGTTTTTCTACAGTGAGGTACTAAACAAATGATGGCCCCATTTCTGAGATGGGAAAGAGTGGTGAAGATTTTTTGAAGATGGAAATCGAGACTTCTTTATTAGAAGCATTAAGTTTAAGAAATGTGTTGAACCTAAGAGGAGAGACCATGTAGGTGGATGGATATATGTCTGGAGCTCAGGGGAATAGCAGGATGTAAAGGCAGAGATCTGGAAGTCAGAAACATACATGTTGATTGGTTGGTCGTGGCTGCTGGAGTATTGTGCTAAGTATTCTAAAGTAAAGTCTGAACTCGGTGGGAAAGAACACTGAGTTTGGATAGTAAGTCAGGTACCAGTAAACCCTTTGATTCTGGCAGTCTGAACATAGCAGAAGAGATTACAGGTCATAGTTGCTACTAGGAAGTCATATAGCAATACAATAATCCCAGAAAAGATGTTTTATCCAACAAGATATAAATGAGGACCTCAGTTTAGGCTGTGCTTCAGTATTGAAAGGGGAATGGGTAACAGGACAGAGTATTAATGATAATAGCTACCATTCACTGAGTGCTTATTTGTACCATATATGTCATTATTCCATTGACTCTTTATGACTAACTTAAAAAGTAGGTATTATTTATTAAATGAGGATTTCAGCAGCCAAGTTTATGGAGCAAGTAAGTGATGACATTGAAATTCAAACTCAAGTTTGTTTAACATCAAAGTTCATGATCATTTCATTATATCAAAGGAAGAGCATTCTAGGTGAAGAAAAGCAACAGGAAACTATGGCTTATGTTTAGGGGTCTGTTAACCTTCCTGCCTTGAATGCTTTTTAAGGAAGATGGTCTGGGAAGATGGTCTATCGCTTTCATCCAGTTCTCAAATAGATCTTGCCACCTCCAAAATACTCACCATCAAAGCTTTCATGCTGGAAAATCATCAAGAGGGCTATGGAATACCTCCCATATGCCTGAATCCCCAGGTAGGAAATCCCACGTTAGAGTCTTTCTAATTCCTTCAAATACTCCAATTATCCCCTTTTCAGGAAGAGCCACAGCCACCCAACTTTCCACCAGGCCCAGCCCTGATTTTTTATACCAGAAGCCACGTGACTAGCTTTAGCAGCCACTGGGAATGGCCCTTCCAGTTGTTCTGCTGTAATTAATGCAGGTCAAACCCCAAGTCTGACGGAGCAGCACAAACTGAATTGCAGAGCCCAGAACCACCCCATCTTTAGGAAAGCTCCCCAGTGACTGATGACCACTCCACACTGACCAGAGAAAGAAAGAATTAGTGTGTGTTACACGGCAGCAGCTTGCAAATGGAAGTTGCTCCATGGCTATTGAAACATTTGAATTGGCTCAGAATCAAATGTGCATACAGAATCCTGTCCCCAACAGATACACACACTTGTACATCCTGATGATAGTCATTTGGGTTCACTATTCAGCCTTTGCCACGCTGCACTGGCTCTGCTGCTTGACAGAGATCACACAGACTCGGCTTGAGTAGATTATTCTCAGTTTAGTGCTTCCCCAAAAAAAGGTGAGACTCCACTAGAAGACCCGGTGAAGAGGCTGTAAACTATTGGCCTGTGGGACATGTTTGGCCCGCAGATTTATTTTATTTAGCCCATAATTTTAAAAAAACTCTTGCATTGTCTTTAACATGTTGAAATCAGGAAATATTAAAAATCCAGATTTCTAAAGACGTTTTTAAGAATCTGGAGATATGACAATAATGGGCATATTTTTACACAGCAAAAATCAGTTTAAGACTAATTATACTGCCCCCTTCAGACATAGCGTAGATTTTCCACTTTGCCACAGCCCCACCCAAAATCGTATTCTATCCAAATCATTTCACAAATTTGTATTAACTGAATGGCCCCTGAACACACTGGAGTTTGCGATCCCTAATCTAGATACCATAAATGATCAAGGCAGTATAATGTAGTACTTAGGAGTATAAGCTATGGAATCAGACCTACCTGGGTTTAAATCTTTACCATCTACTGGCTGGATGAGATAAGTTACTTAATTCCCAAGATCCTCAATTTCCCTGTCAGTAAAATGTTGATAATACCTATCTTTTAGGGTTTCTGAGTAAGGATAACATTAGGTTTTGCTTAGCACAATGCTCAGTATGTCGTTACTTGGTAATAATAGAGGTGTAGTAAATTACTTTTCATAATAAGTAAATTACTTTTCCTCCCTGTAGAAGGATCATAGTTCCCCCCCACCCCACCACCTGCCATTGAAGTCAGGCTTAGTCACATAATTGGTTTGGGCCAATAAAGTGTGAGCAGAAGTGATGTGTGTCACTTTCAGTGGTCCATGAACTACTTTTGGTGCTCCACTGCAAATAATGATACCCCAAATAGTAGCCCACCCAATGCCTGAGTCCTGGAATGAATTCAAGGACAATGTGGAGGAGAGCCCCCAGCTGACTCTTGACAGACATGGAGAGTGAGTGAGATGTAAACCATTTTTACTTTAAGCCAGCCCATCGAGATTTCAGAGGTGTTTGTTACCACAGTGTAACCTAGACCATCCTGACTGACATGGTAGTGGTAGTTATTATTTTTATCACTTTCATCATCAAATTATAACTGTTGCTAAAAATAATTGCCTTTGCAAGGTTTCCCTTTCCTTTATCTCCAGGGCTCCTGGTGAAGAGACCAGGAAATGTAGAATTTCTGCTCTGTTCTTTGTGGTCAGCTGCTCTTCCCCATCCCTATTCCATCACCCACTCTGAACTTACCTCGGTGGCTTCTCACAGACCCCAACACTCCCAGGGATCACAGGGCTTTGGGAAAAGGGAAAAACAAATCCTTCCTCTTTATACTAGAGCTGTCTCTCCCCTTTCTACATAAGAGGAACCACAGTTTTATTCATATTTCGCAAAGATACATAAAGAAAAATGCCAGTTATTTTTATATTGAATTTCATCTTTCTCCAAAGTGCCTACCCTTTTTGGGTAGTAGGAGAAAATTATCCTTAGTTGAATTCAAGAAACTTAGTCTAATTCAATGATATAAAGTAGAAGTTGGAAAACCAGGTCCTATAAGCCCACCAACTATTTGTGTAAATAAAGTTTTATTGGAACACAGTCATGCTCATTCATTTACATATTGGCTATGGCTGCTTTCGTGCTACAAGGAGCGGAGGTGATTAGTTGCAACAGAGAGCATATAGCTCACAAATTCTATAACATTTGCTATATAGATCTTTGTAGAAAAAGCTTGTTGATTCCTAATAAAAATGTCCCCTTTAAATAAATGATCAGTCCCGTTGGGATGAAATTCTTAGTCTTCCAGATTCTTCGTCCGCATTCAACTCCTCTCCAAAACAGTATCTGGGTTTTAAAGGGTATGTTGTCTCTGTAATTTCGCAGTAAAAGGAGAGGGGGAGAGACTAGGATCTCAAATGCATGTGGTAACCTCTGGATTCTTGCCCATATCTACTGTACAGTGGATGATATGGATTGCTCTCCAAACTAAGGGCCAAGGACTGATCTCATTCTTGAGTGTCCTGTTCACATTTGATGCCAAAGTTTAAAAGTGGTGAAACTCACGATCCATTCTCCTTTCGCTGGTTAAGGTGTGGCATCTTTCCCTCTGACTTGACTACAAATGCTGCTGCAGACTCCATCGAGGGCCAGCTATAATTCCCAGGAAGTCCTCAACTACAGAACCACATTTTGTTTTGTTTTTGTTTGTTTTTTTAAAGCCAGGAATCCCCTCTGGAAAATTCCCAGACAAAATCTCAAGTAACCTCCAATTCCTATCTCAGGTACATGTGGGAAATTCTGGGTCCTGATGAAGCTTTATGGGAAATAAGGATGGTTTGAGAAAGCTACACTCAGGCCTTCCCTCTGCTTAACCATACTGTGATGCCAAGCTTCAAGTGGGGTAGACAACCTATAAGGAAATCACCTTCCAGCACCCTAAGAAGAAAACGGAGCAGAAATCTGTCAGGCTTCAGCATTCCCTCCTAGCCATCTAACATTCTTCCTTTCTTTGATATTTTATTCTAAAGGTGGGAGAATAGGACATACGGCTGACCATCTGCTGCTTTTACTTCTTTCTCCCTTCATTCTCCCCATATCCCTCCAGCTGACGTGAGTATTTCTACCTTATTCTTCCTATATATTCAGGATATCTATAAAACACTATCATCAAGCCTAACAGTCCAGGCTGTTAATACATCAGAAAGCAAGATGGGAGAAATGTGAGGATAAAAGACATTTAATGTATTAGTTTTTCTCAACAAACTCCAGCATGAGACTATTCTATTGTTGAAGTTTGAAAACCCCTAATTGGAATGTCAGAAGCTGAATATTTTCTTTCTTTTCATTACTGATGAAATATGTAATAGATATAGCTCTTGAGCGTACTGGGGAGAAAGTCATATACACTGAAAAGCAAAATAGAAGAGCATATTAAAAGCACTAAAAAAATAATGCTCACATTACATATGCACAGGATCAAATCCACTTGAAGGGATGAGGCATCCATGAAAAATGCATAAGAAATTAAATATGGAAACACTTCTACCAATGCAAAGGGGTCACCTGCAAGCCTCCTCTTAATTCAGGTTGTTGGATCCACACCCTTCCTCCACCTCCCCAGATGTGAAGGAGGGATTTTACAAGGTAAGATCTTTTTTCATTCAAGTAAATGGGTATTTCTTAGTCCACGCTGTGCCCTCTCTTAAAATGAAATGGTTAGATTCGAAGCTGATTGAGGTCACTCTTGACACTGAAATCAAGTGCAGAGTGAGGCCATGTAGCCTAGTAAGAGGGCAGTGTCCATGGTCTTCCAGCCCTGTATTCAAATCCTGTCTCTGCCAGTGAGTCATGGTGGGTCACCATTCACAGCTACTACCTGGGTTTCTGGATCACGGGCCTCTGCTCCTAAGGGATTAGGACCTCATCATGGTATTTGATTATTTCCTCCCAACCAGACCACAGTGGTTTCCATTATGGGCTTGCCACTGGCAAAAAATAGCAATCCCAACCACCTGCCCTATAAACAAAAATATATGTATTACTTTTAACTAAAAGGACAATTGCTCTACCCAGAATACCACATGCATCAGCAAAGCAGGAGTCCGCTATGGCAGACTATCAGGATCTCATCGAACGCCCTTCTCTTCTTACCTTTCCCATGTGATGGTGAAGGTCTAGTCCCAGTTCCTGGACTTGAGCCATGCAAGGAACTCAGAGACTGAAGCTTTTGGGGGCCCCTGTATTTATAGTTCTTGATCCCTAAACTCCCCAACATGTCTTTCTTTGTGATCATTTCATAATTTCTCCAAAATGTGAAGCCACACCTTAAAATAGTATGTGGTTACTTATTTAGTGGTCTAAGAATTAAATTTGTCAAGTGTTGTCAAGTTGGGAAGAGAGAGTGATGTTAACTCCCACCAGAATTCATGCAATGGGGAGAATCTGAGATTGGCCACAATTTCGACTGCCCTCAGATCTTGGCATGGACGTTGAAAGACCAGTATCATCTAAAAAGTAAAGAGAACTAAAGGTAAAATATGTCTAGTTTTTTAGCTATTGCTGAAGCATTCCTAATATTTCTTTAGGTTGGAAATCACACAACTTCTATAGTTAGTTACAAAGACCTTTGTTTCTTTATTAGGGAAAAAAAAAGGTGGAAGTGTCATATAGAAGTTATAATAACAATGTGTGTGTGTGTGTGTGTGTGTGTGTGTGTGTGTGTGTGTGTGTTCACTAGATGTCTGAAACACTCCTCAAGGACTATTACCATTTGTGACCTTGGATACAGACTTTCCCACTTTACCTGGCAGAAGAGGAAAAGAATAGGCTGAGGGGAACATCAGTGATACTGGGGAAGGGCCCAACAGCAGGGCAGGATTAACTGGGTGTGCTTGAAACCAGCAGACAACAGAACAGGTATGAATCTGAAGCAAGGGAGAAAGCCAGAGGTCATATGAGAGGTGGAATCACATATACCAGGTTTCATTTACTACTCATACCAACCCTGCGAGTTGGGAATAGACAAGTTAAATAACTTGCCCATGGTCACATGGCAGAGTCAAGATGAAAAACCAATCAGACTCCAGAAACTGTGCTCTCCACCACTCTGATTTTTCCCTCCATGTCCTAGAATATGGAATTAAAAAATAAAAAAAATAAAAAAAAGGATGAGAGAAAAATAAGAAGTAGCTAAAATCCAAAAAAGTTAAGGAATGGAGTAAGAAAGTGGTTAAGGTAAGACAGTGCAGAATGGAGGCCGTGCACAATATCTGGCATCTATGAGTGTGCTTTGCTTGCGGGGACCTTGCTGTCTCATGAAGAATTTGAAATGCATCAATAATTGGATGTTAGGTATTTCATGGATTGTTAGTCCAAGAACTATTGCTTTTAGTGAAAGGGCTCTGGGAAGTAGGTGATGCTTACATAAATGGATGAATCTCTAAACAATGGAAATACCTAGACCAATAAGGGCATTTCAGTGAGGTCAGTATGAGAGGAAAGGACAAATAGAGTCAGGAAGGAGAGTTGAGGGATTTTGAGGAATTGTCATTTCTTAGATAGTCACTAAGATAGCTGCTCAATTTTTCTGGATACAGAGATAGATAATTTAACAAATTACTGTTGAGTGCCTCTGTCAGATCCTTGAGAATAAGAATTTAGAAGAAAATGTAATAAGAAATAATTGTCTCTGCACTCAAAGGGCTTGTAATCCAGTGAGAGGCATATATTCATAGAGAAAGCATCTGAATTCACTTTTCTTTTAAAAGGGGACATGTGGAAGAACGTTCAGAGTGTGTAGTGTGTCATTGTCTCTCTTTTGGGTACTGATTGAAATTAAGCTCCTCTCACCCCAACACATACCCTGATACTACAGTTTCCATGGGGAATGGTAATTTATGTCGTGTGATAAGATGTCATTAGATTTAAGAATCTTAGTGCATGAAGCAAACATGAATATTTACCTCCACTGGAGCCACCAGAAGTTTTCTGAGGGTTAGAAAGCTCAAAGAAAGTGAAGAACATTTTCCTCTACTTTGTTACCATTTGTCCTTTCTCTGAACTCTAAAACACACTGCAGTTCTTTATCATAGAGCCTGCTAACTGTTCCCCAGTTGTCATCTTGGTGTCCTTCATCCCCAAACTAGGTTATAAAATTGTAAAGAGCAGAGATTGAGTCTTCACCTTCCCCTGTACTACCTGCGATGCCCAGCTCATCATCAAATACTGAAGCCGTGCCTGCTACTGGCTCCCTTGAACTGAGGTAGGTGGGAAAGTCCAGAGAGATAAGAGAGAGGTTAAAAGGTATTTGATGAGGAAAGATTAGGGTAGGTCTCGCAGTTTGAGTGATACAGCTTCATGTTTTGGAGAGACCTGAATTTTCAGGAAGAGGTCCACAGACTGCACAAATCAGAGACAAAGTTAAAGGCAGCCTAGAGGGTCAGGGGACTGGCTGAGCCTCAGTGTCATGTTTACATCATTATGTACTGGCACACAAAGAGTATGTTGGTCTTCCCTTAGTGGTGTTTCACTGTAGAAACGATTAACCCAGGAAGGACACAAACCAAGAAATTCAAGTGTTCACTAAATACTGGCTGACCCCCACAGGTGTCTAGCAGGGCACGGATCATGTGCCCATAAAGGTCTCTGGTGGTCACAAAGGGCAGCAAAAGCCACAAGCCTTGTCCTAAGGAAAGCTGTAGATTTATGGTGGCTCAAATAGCCCCCGGATATTCATCTGTGTTTCCCTCTGTCTTTCATTCACTCATTTATCAGAGTTTTACAGCATATTATTGAAAGTCTGCTTTGTACCAGGATCAATCATTATGCCATGTGACTACATAACATAAAGGGAAAAAGGGCAGAGTCCAAAGGAGAGAAACTATTGCTATATTTGGGCTCATTTCTCAACAAGCTTCTTTTCATACTTATATGTACCTTTTCCTTTATACTGAGCATCCCAGCACAATCTCTTCATTAAGCCTGGCTTGTGCCTGAGTTTTTCTCTAACTAAAGACTGCAAAGATTCTGGTTTGAGGGCTTCCCTTGGCTTTCAGGAAGATGGCTTGTTTGGGTATAAATATTATTAGAAAAGACCATTGGTCTTTTAGCTTTTCTCCCACCATCTTTTTTCCAAAGGATTTGTTTGGAAATTATCTAAAATGCTTGAGTTTTCAATGAGTAACTGAAACATATAAGCAAACATAAACCAGGCTCCAAGTTGGCAAGTGGAGGTACATTGTAGTTCCTCCGATTGGTTGGGATGAGCCAGAAATGACATCAGGGAGGGACAGAGATGGGAGTGAATAGACTCGTTACTAGCATGCTCAGAATCTACAAACTAGAGGGACCAGCGGGACGTCAGTTACTGAAAATCCAAACCCAGCCTGTGGTTTACCTCTTGTACCCCATCTTGTCATCCTAAGGCCCACGCCCCAGCCCTTCTAAACTACTGAGAGAGTCTGGAGATCTTTCATGAGTTGTTATCGCCTTTGCGTCAGGCCTTCCTTCTGCCTGCACATAACGTCCCTCAGAGCCTTAGCACAAGTGGTCACACTTCTTCACAAGTGTTTTTACTTGGCCATCTCAATGCTTTCTCTTCCCTACTAGCCTAGGACATTCATGCGAGTGGGACCATCTTGTATTTACTCTGAATCTCTAGAATTTAGCACTGTAAATGACACATAACAGATGCACAATAGATATTTAATAAATAAATGAACTTATGATAATAATTGATATCTCTTCAGTGCACGCTACTCATATGTGCCACTTATGGTCATAAGTGTTTTACGCACATTAATTCATTAGTCATCACAAAACTTTATGAAGTAGGAACTGTTATCTTGTTCATCTCAACACCCTCTTTGTCCTTAGGTTCCTGTGTGTAAAGGGGAATGACAATAGGACCTACAGAGATAACTGAGGCACAAGGCGGTAAAGTGAATTGCTCAAGTCATACAGCAAGGGCCTGAGGGAGAATTTAGTTTGGGCCATTTGACCCCAGAGAATAAACTCCTACTCACCACAATAAATTGAATGAATGAAAGTTTTCAGGCCACCTCTGAGTTCCAGGTAACTTTTTACAAAATAAACTCAGAATGACGTAGTTAAAAATAGTCAGTGACTAATACATATTTTCAACACTAATTTAACATCTATAACAACAGAATTTTATAACCAACTGAAGGGTTGGAAAGCAAGTAATCCAATGGTTTTCAAACTTTCTTAACAGTGGGCTCTTTCCCAGATAAAATCTTTCCCAGGCAAATTCTTTAGCAGAAGCACAAGAGATAAGGCAAATGGTAGAGAGTAGTTGAGGTGGGCTGGGAGTGGAAACATTGAGATGGTATTTGAAGACCTTCTCCCCCTCCTTCATGGATGACCCTGAAGCATGTCAGTGAATATATGAAACTCAGTTTGGATATTATTGCTCTAGTCCTGATCCCTCCAACTAAAAGCTCAGAAATCTAAGATCCTGAGACACTAAATCATTTGCCCAAGGACACACAGCTAGTAAGTGGCAGCAACCAAGTCTTCTGCATCCAAGATCAGTGTTCTTTCCACTACATCATGCCAGTAGAGTTGATTCTCAGCCCTAGTTTCATGCTACCAGAGGCTGTCCTAGTTCTCTCATATTGCAAAAAATGTAGCAAAATTCTCAAATCAAAAGTGATCATTTAAAAACCTGTAACACTATATTTCTGGTGTTGATCAGAGAAGGGGACTAACTTCATAGAATCAAATGATAATAAGGAAATGTCAATGCTAAGATATTGCCAATCTAAAAACGTTGAATTCCATAGTAATATCCAACCATATAGTCACACATTCAGACTCTGACCTTGAACACACATTCAGACTCTGACCTTGAACAACTAATTCTTAGCAAATACACAGTCCATTAATTTTATGCAGTTGAATTTGGTGGGAGCAGCAAGTGAGTCGATGTTTTTCAAAACAAGGTAATGAAAGCCCAGTGTTTACTGTACTAACGTGGGCTCCTCTCTGCCTAGAATTTTCAGAATTTCAATAATAACCAACGTCAATGTTTAATTTAAAGCTAGAGCACGTTGGTTAAGAAACTGCTAAAAATAATCTGCTTCATATTGATGGCTTTGGCTTTGTTGACTCATAAAATGTCAGGGTTGAAGAAAAATAACTAGCGGAAGCTTTAGCTGTGATTGTACCTTTAATTATTGATGCTCCATTCTTAGTCTTCAGGTCCAACAACTAAAATGTGACGTGACAGATTGGAGGCCATATGATGAATTACACATGGGAGGTTCACTCTTGATTCCATCCACAAGACTCCTAAACTTAGCAGCTTATAGTACAAGCCATGGAGTCCAAATATTGACTGATTTCATAGCATTCCTACACATTGGATGGTAAAAGAAGAGGGAGGGCATGAGTAGCCAGATCTGGGAAGGAGAGAAGATCTAGGAGATGCCTATGTCCTCAACACAGACACACTGGTTATCTGTGCTTGTGAGTCTACAAGAACAGTTTCCAAATGTAGTCCTCTCATTTACAACAAAGATTCCAGAATCACCCAGGAGATTCAGGATCCATCACTGTTGCAATGGAACAGTTATGGGATTAAGAATCAGTAGAACCGAGTTCTAGCTTTGTCTTATACCAACTACATATCCTTGAGCTACTTAGTCTCATAATGTGCCTACCCCCTGTGTACCTGATGTACCTAAAGTCCTTACTGACCTTCAACTAACATTTACTGAGGCCAGCCTCTGTGCTAGGTGCTTTATATACATTAAAATGTTCCATTCTATACTCACATAAGAGACTAACATTTTTCTCTTTGTCCCCAGATAACGCTGGTCAACTCCATGAACCCTGTACTTGTACTCATAAAGTGAAAAGCCAGAATTGATTTCTGAAAGTCACAAATGGAGGCATGACATAGGCTTTCCAGGAGGTGTCCACATGCAGGTGAATCATGAATTGCTCATGACAATGGGAATAAGTAAGCATTCAAGAGGATTTTTTTGTCTCTCGTTTCCTTTTATAAAATTTATCAATTTCTGACATTTTCACACAGCAAGATTATAAAGTCAAAGGAAACCTATGCACTCACCACCCCCCACGGGATCTGATTCAACGATGTACAGCTTTGAGGAACAGCAGGCAGGCAGAGTCTTTGGATGTTTCAAGAGCAGTTAGCGAAGAGCCTGCCACAGGATGTGCCTCTCAACTCCGCTGGCCTAACATCCCAACCCCAGCCCCACCATGGGGTGGGAAGGCATCCCAAGCTGCTTTACTGTGCTTCTAGAAAATCGGAATAGAGAGGGTGGTTCTGAATAACAAAACTTACAGCCCCAGAAATCTTTTCATGCAACACCAGTGTCAGCTATACATGGAATTGCTTCTCCCAAAGCAGGAGTTTGTCCTGAACCAGTCACCCTCTTGGGCTCAGACACATTTGGTCCATTCATCTGTGCAATCACATCTTCCTGAGAGTCGACGTAAGCCAGCCTAAACAATAAAATGGGGGAGACGGGAAGTCTGAGTAGCTCACAGTGGTGCTAGGTGCTAAATGCTACATGAACACAGAAGAAAGGAAACTAAGCCAATTATAGGGGGAAAAAAGGCCAGAGGAGTTTCCCAGATAAGGGTGCCAGACTTAGACAATAAAAATAGAAGGTGCCCAATTAAATTTGAATTATGGATAGGCAACAAATACATTTCTTTTTTTTTTTTGGTGTTAAGCATTTGGAGCCAATTTGAGACATATTTGTACTTTAAAAAGTATTTGTTGTATATCTGAAATTCAAATTTAACCAGCGTCTTATATTATTTTCTTCCCAGAGGAGGTTGCCTGGCTGAGTCTTATTTTGGAAGGTTGGAGATTTTCATCCGTAGGCTTGATTTGTTAAGGAAGAAGCAGAGGTGTTTCCTGATTTGTTAAGGAAGAAGCAGAGGTGCTTCCTCACCGTACGTAGGAACAACTTGCTAGACCCTGTCCCTCCATCCTTGCAACAGCTATTGCCATTGACCTTCAGGTTCAAACCCACCGAGGCCCTGATCCTGTCCCTCTGCATTAGTCAACAGCACAAATAATTAACATCATTGACCTTTCTATTGGCCCTGCCTTGACTGTGAACCTGCCATGTCCAAAATAAGATTTGTGAGATACAAGAATGAGTGAGGTTCCTAGTTACTACCTGGGTTTTTCTCTAATTTTTGTGCCCAAGCTCTTACCCTGCCCCTCTCAAGTTTCAGTAAGAGGGCCCCTGGTAGAAGCAGGCGCATAATAGATACTCAATATACATTAAATGTTTAATTCAGTAACATAAGGAAATAGACCAGAAGATAAAAGCTGAGGCCCAACTTTGCCTTCTTAGGCTTCTCCTACTCCCTGGCCCATGGTTTACTCATTTGTAAAATTACTGGGTTAATATATAGATGATCTCTGTCCCTAGACCCTTTTTAAGTCAAGCCTGAGCTGCTTTGCGTATGTGTATAATCAGGGCCAGCCCTATGTATTAAAAAATCCATGAAGCTGTTCAATTTCCCTTTTAGGGAGGCTAAGATTTAATGTGTAAAGATAACACTGAGCAATAGCTCATTAGGAAATTGCCTTTGCTAATCTTAGGCCATTTTAAATTTCGTAGTTCAACACAAACCCCTCCAAATTTCTAATCGTGGGACCAGTTTCAAATCTTTGGAGCTTCTTTGTCTTTATACAATGCCCAAAATAATAATCCAAGCTTTCTGAGAAAAATTATCGATTTATGTAGTCTTGGTTGTGAATGCTGACTTTTTAGCCTAGCTATTCTGAAAGGCAAACATTTTTCTGTAACAAATAAGGACTATTTTTTTCTCCTTTAATATTTATTATTTGATGTTTCTCTTTTCATATGTTAGAATTAATAGGCCAATTATGGCTGAGGTTTTCCCCTCAAAATTTATTCAATTAAATCAGTAGTACTCAACCCTAACTGAACATTCAGAAACACCTGGGGAGCTTTTCACATGCCTGAGGCTAGGGTCTTACCTTAAGTTAAATAAAAATCCTGGGGGGGAGAAGACCCTCACTTGCAGCCAGTGTGCAGCCAGGGTTAAGATCTGTGAATTAACACACCAAAATTGTTTGTTTCCATGGCATCAGATCTTTATATTATTCTTGTAAGATATGTGAGGCCCATAGTAGGTCATCTGGTTTAGGAGCATTATGGAGGCATGGATTAGGGTGGAGGGGGTGGTATTAATGTAGAGCTGGGGTCTCAGGCCATCACGATCACTAGGGGGAGATGAATGTTCACCGAGAGGTCCCTTGGGGTTTAGGAAGAGCGCAATCCTAAAACCATCACACCTGCAATGCCACATGACCATGGAAGTAAAGACACTGGCATCTCCTCCCATTGACCAGATTACAGAACCTCTTTCAAAGACCTCTCTCAACCATTCCACCTCAACCACTGAAAAGATAAGTACAGTTCTTCAAGAGAATTGATCTTCTTCCTCGATCCTTATCCACTGCAAGCTTCCTTCGACTTCCTCCTCTTCTTCCTTCTTCTCTTTTTCTTCCACAATCACCACTAGTGTTTCTGAAAAGGAACATAGCAGTGAAGGAGGAAAAGGGAGGAGCAGGGTCGGCCACCCAGAGTGACCAGAAAACAGATTACTTTTCTTTATTCTCCATGTCTCAATCTGGGGATGTAGAGAATTGACATTTCTTGAGCACATATAATGTTCCAGCTTGAGTTTCTCTTCACGTTCTCATCTTCATCTAATGTTCGCTGCGGTCCTCCACCAAGTAACCAATATTATCCTTACTTTGTAGCTGAGTAACCTGAAACTTAGAGACGTGAAATAACACGCCCAGGATCACACACCTAGTAACCAGCAGAGCCAATGTGCATCTCTCCCGTTACTTCCTCCATGATCAACCCTCCCAACCACTGGTGGAAAGTGATCACGTTCGCTGGGCTTCCACAGCACTCAGTTTCCCTTCCTAAGCACATGTTTTATTCTGCTTCATGTTGTGATTATTTCCGAAACCCCTCCCATAGATCTTCAGTACTCTCTGAAGGTACTGACTGTATCCTGTTTGTGTGTCCCATTGTGACAGCATGACATTTGGTACGGGGCATGTCCAATCAATAACAGGTGAAAGCTGAGTGAATTTGGGAGCGAAAGAGTGTATGCTTCAATAGCTGACAATTTCATTTAGCAATTTATGCTATGAAGTACCAAGGGACCTTTTGAGTAAAGGATGTGAGATATGAAAACTCTTGTTTTAAAATCACAAGTTTAATTAATCAAAGATATCCACTGCATAGGAAGGGCCTGTGCTGGAACTGGGTTTTACAGTCTCTAAGTTTAGATAAGAAATATTCTGCCAGCTGTCCCAAGGAAGAACTATCAGGGTCAGTCCAGAAATGGCAAGTTGATTTTGTCTCGTATATTTCACCTACTGCATTGGTAATGATTGCTTGAGGAGCTCTGCTAGGAATGATCCAAGGTTGCATCCAGGCTCAGCAGGAAAAGACTACCATGTTTAATAAGCAATGTCTACCATGGGTAAGGGAAGGGGGGTGAGAGATGCAACCATGCCACATAGTTGTTACCCCTAAGCTCATTCACATTAATACCTCTTAGTGAAGGTCTTCTTGGCATTTGATTCACTACCAAATACAAATGCTGAATCCTAACATCCTACACATTAGAGTTGAGATAGAGAAGCAAGAGATGGCATAAAGAAGGAATAGGGAACGTAGGTCTAGGAATATCCACAAATAGAGTCTTGTGGAGTTGGGGCGATTGAGAATGAGCAGAGGTATCTGTGTGGATCTGGCTGACTGAAAGGACCAAGAGCAGAGTGGACAGGAATCACGGAATAACTACAGTTCCATTACAATGCAAAACCTAGCTGAGCTGGGTAGAGCGCAGCAGCGACAGCCTCTGCATCGAAGACGTGTGCATCCCAGAAACCGCCTCAGAACTGAGAATTCCGCTCCCCACATGGAGAAGCAGAGCGTCAATGAGGACATAATGAAATTAGTCCAGTTAACTTTAGTGGGCGTAAATAGATTAGATCCTGCGGAGAGCTAGGCTGATATTCATTTAAATTAATTCCAGATGAGAAAATAGAAGTGACAGAAAACAACACAACACTCTTATTGCAAAACTGAGTCTGGTGTTATTCTTCAGAGGCACAAAAACATTTTTAAATGAATGTAAGAATAGAAAGTCACTGACGGAATTCAAATCGTTTGCTACCACTTCATTTATCACAATACTTAATATTTTGAATAAGCAAACATCCGCTCATGAAATGTGTTTCATTTTAAACTTCCATTCTCAAAACTAAAATTTTAAGAGACATAATTTTGCTTTAATTAAAATTGTTAAAACTTGTTCCTGAAGAGGAAATACAATTTATTTCAAGGATATGGGTGAAATAAGGATATTTTCATTGTTAAGTTGGAAACCCTTGTATAAATAAGCTTATAAGTATAAGGCTACCAATAAAGGAAAAAAATATGATTGATGAAATTATTCATTGCCCTGTCCTCAGTGTGTGCAATGGCCAGAGTTCAGATGTTACTTATGATTCTCCATTGTACCCAAAGGAGTTAAAAATTGTTTTTTGTTTTGTTTTGTTTTATTTTGTTTTGTTGTGTGTGTGTGATACAAATAAAATGTTCCTTTCTTGTGGTTCCAATTATCTTAGTAAATTCCAATTTACTTCCAAGCTGCAGACAATTATTTATCAAAAGTTTCTAAAGTTTCATGTAACGCAACTGTATAGTGCCACAGACGGGTGAGGAAAGGAACTGGAGTGTGAGAGAAGGGATAGAAGGAAAGACAGACAGGAAATACAAGTGGATGGGTGGTGATGGAGCATTAGGTAGGGCCAGATTTTATACCTATGCTTGTGGTTCTGTCTACTTTCCAAGCAATTGTTTCTTCCTACAACTTTAAAATAAACTTTTTTCTCTGTTAGAAAAATGAGACCTGTTTATTATATTAAAAAATTTAATAAAAATATAGGAAGGCGAAGAAAACCACAATCATATACCTATATATTGCTATTGAACAACGTAAGTAGATAACTTTCCCGTCTTTAAATACATACAATACTTACAGTGTGTGTAATAAATCATACTGTGTATACTGACCTTTAACTTTTTTTTTTAATTTAAGATAAATCTTAAGTATCTTTCTATGTCAACAAATATTTAATATGTCAGGTTCTCTATGTCTGGATATTATTCCATTGCATTAATGTACCATAAATTATTTAGTTATGCAATTACTAGCATTTAGTTTTACCAAGTTTCAGTATTATAAATACTTCAATGAATGTCTCGTAGCAAAATCTTTGTGCAGATGCATGAGTTTTTTTTCTTAAAATACATTTTTTAAAGTAGATTCACTTGTTTCAAAGGTTAGGTGTCTTTTGAAAACTTTTGAAGCATGACGCCATATTGCCCTCCAGAAAGTCTGTGAAAATAAATGTAGTGAGCATTTCACTACAATCCCACCAAAATTAAATATTTTGGTGTCTTAAAAAAAAAAAAAAAATCTGTGCCAGCCTGATAAACAGAAATAACACTATATTTCTTTTTTTTTGCATTTTATGTGATTCTCTTTAAAGGCCTATTTGCAGACCTGTGTTTAGTTGTCCATGCCTGTCTGTCTGGACCTAGCACTGAAGAATGTGGCTATGGTCGACCTAGCTTGGTGCTTTCTCATCCTCCTTTACTCATGGAAGAGCTGACTCCTCCTGACAAGGTGAACAACACCCATGTGTATGCTTCCAAGCTGAATGGATAAAAAAAAAATAAGTTATCATGGACCTTATCCCTGACATGGCAAAAAGATACTCTGAAGATACATGATGAAGAAGACAGATGAGATGGTAAGAATTCTGTCAGAGACTCCAAGCTTGGATTCATTGCCACAGACAATGAGAGGTTACTTCCGGCCAAACAGATAGATGGCCTAGAGGGCAGATGGCCACCACTGCCACTAGAGAGATGTAAGCTTCATTAACAATCCTGGCAGCATTGGGCAAAAGAGAAACAGCAAAAAGCTCATTGTCATTGGCACAGACAGGAGAAAATCACAGAAGTCCAGCTAGTATCTCCAGGACCTGCCAATTTCTCTACAAGTGACAGAACATCTACTTGAATCAATAAGCTAATAATAAATGTCAATCAGAGAGGCAGAAAAATAAAAGAAAAGGGAGGAGAAATACATTCCCAAATGCCCCACCTGAGAAGCCATGCCCAGCTGGGAAAGATTAACATAGGAGCAAGTCCAGGAGGCCTAACTCAATGCCCAGCACCACCGAGGGCTCCGATGGACTTGCCAGCACCATCCTCCAAGTAGTGGGATGGGGCAAAGCTTAGGCATCAGAAGTTCTGGGATTGAATTGAACCTTGCTTTATCACGTCCTGTATATAAGACCATAGGCAAGTTATTGCTTCCTCTAAGCATTAATTTTCCCATCTTTAAACTAAAATTAATAGTACTTTTCTCATTGTGTTTGCTATGGACTGAGTGTGTACCTCCCAAATGCATATGTTGAAGCTGTAACCCCAATATGACTGTATTTAGAGAAAGGGCTTTCAGAAGGTAAGGTTAAATGAGTCATAAGGGTGAGATCCTATTCTGATAGGGTTGGTGGTCTTATAAGAAGAGGAAAAGATCTCTCTCTCTCTCTCTCTCTCTCTCTCTCTCTCTCTCTCTCTCTCTCTCTCCACATGCACTGAAGAAAGGCCATGTGAGAACACAATGAGAAGGCAACTGTCTACAAGCCAGAAAGAGGGTCCTCACCATAACCCAACCACACTGGCACCCCAATTGTGGATTTCCAGTCTCCAGAACTGTGAGAAATAAATGTCTGTTGTTTAAGCCACCCAATCTATGGTATTTTGTTATGGCAGACCAAGCTGCCTAAAATAGAGTTGTTAGGGGAGAATCAAATGAAATTAATTAAATGAAATGAAATTTTGTATGAGAAATACATATCACATATTTAGTGTTAAATAAAGTTAGGTTTACCTTTCCTATTCTCTACCTTCTCTCTTTTCCATGACCCTCTCACCCCGATATTTGCCCAGCATGTATCAGACTCTCCAACAATGTAATTTATTCTGTCCCTACCTCTTCACACTCCTCCCCTGACTTTAATGTTTCCATCCTCATGCTAATAATTACTGTGTTTCCCCAAAAATAAGACCTAGCTGGACAATCAGCTCTAAAGGTCACAGCTTACCCTCCATTTGCCTGGAAGAGATACATAAACAATCAGAAACAACTAAGAGTCATGAGCAGGTGGAGCAGTGACGTTGGCACAGGAACAACAGGAGTAGAAGTGGCTAGTCAACCCTGCAGCAGGACACCAAACTGTTTAAAAAGTCCTTGTCAAGTATCTTGAGGAAATCCTAGTTGATGCCTTGGGGTCAGGTATCACTTTCTGTGTCTCTCATATCTCCACTCTGAACTATTGAGTTCCCAAGAAGAAGAGGAGGGATTCTGGTGAAAAAGAAGTGAGTGTGGTGAGGGGAGCCAGGGGAGATACTGTCAGGGCCATTGTGAGAGTGTGGGTAATGTTTTGAAGCCAAGGAAGAGAGAGCCAGGAAGCAGAGCCAAGACTAGATCCCCAAAAGGAACTTCAGACTGGATGGCCTAAATAGAGACCGATGGAGAACGGGAGAGAAGCGGCAGAAAAAGAGCTGGAAAGCCCACACAGGAGCGTGCCTTAGGTGGTTCAGGGTTGGAAGCCATGAAGACTGAGCATCATCTGGGGCACGTAGTACTCAGGGTGGATCAGCAGGGCAGTGTGCCTTTGAGATGCATGAGGAAGGCAATATGTCTAATGGTTAGGAGAGGTGGTTCTGAAACCAGGATGCCTAAGTTCATATCTCAGTCCTGCCACTTGCTGGCTGTGTTATGTTGGGCAAATTATTCCACTTCTGTGCCTTGAATTCTTTTTATATAAAAGGGGGCTAAAAATGGCACAGACCTAACAGGGCTGTTTGTGAGAATTAAATGAAGTACAGGTAAAGTTCATAGTATTCCAGATTTAGAGCAAGTACTTACTGCGTGATCCCCTTCTTATTCTTCTTATCGTCATCATCCTCACCATCATCACCATCATTATCATCACCATCATCATCCTCACCATCATCATCCTCACCATCATCATCCTCACCATCATCATCACCATCATCATCCTCACCACCATCACCACCATCATCACCATCATCATCACCATCATCCTCACCACCATCATCCTCACCACCATCATCCTCACCACCATCATCCTCACCATCATCAGTACATCTATCCCGCAAGGTCTTAGCAGGGAGGAATAGCTAATTAAAAACAAGATTTATAATCTTGTCCTTATTGATATCAGTCCTGTCATCTAGCTCTGTCTTTTTAAATATGTACCCATGTGACACTTTGATACCGCTTATAAAAATAACAAATGCCGACTGTTATATACCTACTTTCCAGGCACTAGGTTTATATACATTATCACATTTAATCTTCAAAATAATTCTAAAAACAAACACTATTATCATCTCCGGTAAAGCAGGGCTCAGGAACGACAAATCACAGCCCACATTCAGCCTGCTGCCTTTCTAATAAAGTCGTATTAGAACACAGCCACGTCAATCACATCACGGATGGCTATGTCTGTGCTACAATGGCAAAGTTGATTTGTTGAGACATAAGTTTTCAGAAAACGTTGGCTGAGCCCTTCTCTAAAGAGATGAAGACACCGAGACTCAGAAATAAACCCCGGGTCCAGGATCACGACATAGCTAGTTTCAGAGAAAAGATTCAAACCAAGTCAGCCTGACTTGCACGTGAGGCTCTCAATCACTATTACACAGTCTCCAGTTACAGGTCTGAATGGAAAGGCCAAGAGGAAGTCTCGGAGGCTTGATGAAATAAGCAGAAGGAGCTATGACCATCAATTAGTCGTCTAAATACCCGACATCAGGCCCATGAGTCAACAGCATTTCCCGCCGTTGCCACCCACCAGGTAGGCTGGCTGTCTTCAATCATGTGTCAAATCCCAGGCAACACGTGTGAGCCCACAGCACATATTGTCCATTAGGCCCACTGCCCAGCAGCACAGGTCTTTCTTTTTGGTGTTCTATCAAAGAAATCCCTATCAGTGCTCCTTCCTCTGTAACTAATACAGTTCCTGGTTTGGGGTTGGTTCGCAGCATTTTTACTTTCATGTGAGTATGCATATGTGTGAGCAGGAAGGAGAGAGGAAAAAGGAGAGAGGCTGATCTCAGCTGGGTCCCAAAGGGGTCAGTCCCATCTCATTAGCTTTAGATGAGATCGTCCAGGATGACGGCTCCATCTGGAGCTGTGGCCACGTAGGCAGCACACTGTATTGGAAGAAGATCTGGATCATGAGTTCAGACATTCCTCTTGAGCGTTAGTGTGCCTAAGAATTCCCTGGAGAGCATTTCCAAACGTTGATTCCTAGGTTCCATTCCCCAGAGACGTTGACTTTGTGGATAAGGCCCAAGAATCTGCATTTCTATCAAGCTCCCAGGTAATGCTGGGCCACACATTACATGGCACTGAACGGGAAGAACTGGCTCTGGATGGCGGCATGCATGCTGTCTAGTACCTGAGCAAGTCACTAAAACTTCCTGGCCTCTATCTTTCTCATCTGAGAAATACAGCTAAAAAGCTAATAATCAACGGAAGAGGAGACTGGATGAATATTTACTAATAATGAGAATTAGGATTTCCTGAGCAGCTGCTCAGTGTGTGCCAAGGACTGTGTGCCCTAGGCATTTTAAACCACGCATCATCTCTGATCTTTGTAAAAACTTTCTGTCATGCGGGGTGTGACGCGGGGTCTCAGCTCCCGCTCCACACATAAGGATGCAAGACATAGTGAGGCCAAAAAGGAACACCCATGGAGCCATAGATAGGGGAGTCATACCACTATAGTCTCGCTGGTGGCTGGGTTGGAGACACAGGAAGCAGGAGCCACACAATCCGCAATCCACACTCCGCCGCCTACTAGCTCAGCCACCGTCTTCTTACTAGCCCCCATTTTCTGCTAGTGTAGCCACAGCAAAGCAGTTATATTAGTGGCCAATGGCTCACTGGTTACAGCTGACGGCCAACTAGCCACAGCTGATGGCCATCCAATCACAGTTGATGGCCATTTACTACCCGAGTGAGTACCTTTCCATGTGAGGGCAAGAGCCGGGAAACTGCACTCCTGGCTCTGTCCCCACACCTTCCAATGGGGATATGATCACCACATAACAGGCAAGGATCTTGAGGTTCCAGAGAGGTACCTTATCCAAGATCCACAGCGAGGAAGACGAAGAACTACACATCTAACCCAGATTTGAATGTCACCAAAGCATGCTATTAAATCTCCCAAATAGGCATAGTGAGCCTCCTGACTCCACCTGAAATTGCTCATGTAGTAACTCCTATACAATATGCAGGAGAAGGTTGGGGCTGACTATAGGTAGCAGCCACTGCCTCCAGCTGGCAGGAAAGTGAAGCCAGCTTCCCCACTTGCCCTCTGCTGATGATGCTATTTGATGGAGTACTTGAGACCAGTGATTACCCACTTTTGAAAGCAATCATTTCATCCTTTATCCTTCAATAACCAGCAAAAGAGGTACCTAGGGCTGAGAGAGCTTGCAGCCAAGGGTGGAAAAAAAAAAAACTTTCAAATTCCAGGGAGCTCAAATGAACACCCCTTGAGAAAATATATTTTAGAATTAAACGCTTAATGCTGGGTTTTCATTTTGTAACAGCAATGGGCTGTGGAAACAAGTGACAAAGAGCAAGAGGAGACTTGCAGCGACCCTCACCAATAACAGAAAATTATTTGTTACTTACCAAAGTGGTATTTGAGCCCAGCGGGCTGCATTTAAGATGTGACTGGATAATGGCTGTGTGAAACACCCCTCTAATGGAGCTGTCACACAGGCACTGCAGAGCAGCCTGAGCTGCGGTTGGGGAGAAGCTCCTCCACTGCCAGGCTTTTGCTTATGTTGCTCTGGGCCAGGATGGAAGGTAATCCTCCTGGCTGCAGACATTGGGGGACGTTATGCATAGACGCCAGGAAGAGATACTCCTCTGATTTGAGGAATGGGAGATCAGAGGGTAAAATATAACTACCGTGTTTCCCTGAAAATAAGACCTAGACAGACAATCAGCTCTAATGCGTCTTTTGGAGGAAAAATTAATATAAGACCAGCATTATATTTATTGTATTATTTTATATTATACCCGGTCTTATATTAAAACAAGACTGGGTATTATATTATATTATATCTGGTATTATATCATATCATATCATATCATATCATATCATATCATATCATATCATATCATATCATACCTGGTCTTATAGTAAAATAAGACCGGGCCTTATATTAATTTTTGCTCCAAAAGACGCATTAGAGCTGATTGTCTGGCTCAGTCTTATTTTTGAGGAAACACGGTAGAGGCACCAAAGCCAGAAATAAAGACTGGGTCCCCATGTTGACACATTGGGTGTGCTCCCAAAAATGGAAACAATTTGAAAGTGACCTCCATCAGCAGCAATTCTGTGCCACCTTTTATTTTCATGGGAAATCCTCCACATGAAATCCTTACAGATGGAAAAGAGGGGAGTATTAGTTTCCTTTGGCTCTCCAACAAACCACCACAGATTCGGTGGTTTAAAACAACGCATATTTGTTGTCTTACAGTTCGGGAGGTCAGAAATCCAAAATAGGTTTCCAAAATCAAGGTGTCAGCCGTGCTGAGTTCCTTCTGGAGGACTTTTCCACATGGATATGTGTTACGGAGCCTAAGTCCGTTGTTCTAAAGTCCAAAGGGGTACGTAACCTTCATTGACATCTGGATTACAATTACCTCAATAACGTGACACTCTCTGTTTATTAGCACATCCCGTGATCAGGCGTTTTAAAGAAGATAGGAATTATAAAACATGGTAACACTAGCAAAGAGATCTTCCTCTTTTTTCTGCCTCCACCTGCCTCTTCAACCAGGTAAGCCCTGCCATCCCGTATGCCACAACTGCTGACTTGGGCCTCAGCTCTCATTAAAGGTACTGAGTTTCAAGGATCTCCTGAAGGACCTATGAGTGTGAAAACTGGACCCAGTGTTTCTTCCTTCTTTCTGAAATTGTTGCGAGGTAAAACATTTACTAGACAGCATATCCAAGTTCTCTGCGTAGAGATTAGAATTATTCACAGTTTGCAAACTGGACTTCTCAGATCTCCAAACCTCAAAACAGGGATGAGGATGTGAAACAATAATTTACGACCGCAAACCCACACCACAGTTTGCAGTGCTCTTCTTCATTCTGCTCTGGGCGATTGAGACTGAGGATCACTCTGCTAAAACCCAAGGGCTACGCTGAGTAACGTGCAGGAGCAGGCTTGTTACATTTCCAGGAATTTGACAAGCTGTTTGATAAACACAGACATCATTCAAATTTTTATATAAATGTATAATAAATAAGTAATATTAAAAACAAAGTTGATAAGTTCTCAAAACCCAGCACTCCTAATGATTTTACCACATTTTACTATTATGCATACACTCTTGAGGTTGTCTATACCTACCGTAGCTGTAAGGTGGAATACTATGTTTTGGTGGACTGCTGTCATCCCTTCCCAACTCTGCATTCAGTGATATCATATTCATGGCTTAAAATCAGCCGTGGTGGGAATATTCACAGCATAGAAATAGACAAATATTACAAGCCAGGGCTTGGTATATTGTTGTGCTGACTATCTACACTTAAGAATGTGATGGAGAAAATGTTAATAATGCAGAGTATACTTTATGAAGCATGTCATGTCTATAACTGTTTGAGGAAATAATCTTCCAGTATTTCAAGACTGTTACCCAATTTAGCAAGTAAATGGTACACACCATTGACAAATGAGTAAAGTTCCAACATTCATCTTCATTTTTTCACTTTCATCTCATTAGTGGATATAAATGAAAACACCAACTAACATTCATGTTGCAACTAGTCTCATCAATTGCAACAATAGGTCTCATAAGAATAAAAGTTCAGCAAAAATCAACAAAAACACTCTGAGATTCAGTTCACTGTATGGAATTTCTGATAAAGAGTATTGTACATTCTATTATTTATAGTGCAAATATTTTATGTCAGTAAAATTTTTAATAAACATGCACATGTATATATCTATATCTATATATACATGGAAAATTTTATTTTTCATATAGCTCGTGATTAAACATATACTGCCACATCACTGCTTATGTTATGTTGGTGCAAAAGTAATTGCTGTTTTGGCAATTTTTTTAACCTTTTAAATTGCAATTACTTTTGCATCAACCTAATATTTTTCTGAAAGAGGAACTTGCCAACTCAGACTAGTAACAAGGAAGAAAGATAATACTCTAAGACTATATCATTCAACTCTACTAGAGGCTCATGAAGATGGACCTAGCGATGGGAAAAGAGATTTGAGAAAAACTGGATGGCACCTATGCTAAAAATTACTACAAAACCTGTGTGCAATGCAGGCAGAGTTCAAGGGTATAAGAGAATCATTTTGAATAAAATATTCTCAGGGCTCTATTAAGAGAATTCTTGAGAAAGTCAACTTTTATAGAAAAGGAAGCCAATGGAAATTGTATAGATTCCTCAGTTTTGAGTCTTTAAAATGTCACTTTCCTCTTTAGATTCTGTCACTTTTGGGTTACCTGGCTTTCCCTACTGTCCTTGTCCTATAGAACATTTATGGACTGTAAGTCCCATGATGGCAGTAGTTGTATCTATTTTATTCATCCTGTTAAACCTAGTACCTAGCATAGTCATGACATATGAGGTTGGACAATTAAGTTCACGAACTTATTGCAATGATGTTGCTTACCGTTTTTTTATATCAGAGGGATTATTCATTGTGAATTTGTACCAACTGGACAAACAGTTAACCAACTTTACTATTTGGAAGCGCTGAAAAGGCTGCATGAATAAGATAGACAACCTGAACTTTTCACCAACAGTTCATGGCTTTTGCATCACGACAATGCACCAGCTCACATGGCACTGTCTGTGAGGGAGTTTTTAGCCAGTAAACAAATAACTATATTGGAACACCCTCCCTACTCACCTGATCTGGCCCCCAATGACTTATTTCTTTACCCGAAGAGAAAGGAAATACTGAAAGGAAGACATTTTGATGACATTCAGGATATAAAGGGTAATAATGACGACAGCTCTGATGGACATTCCAGATAAATAGTTCCAAAATGCTTTGAAGGGTGGACGAGGCACTGGTGTCAGTGCATAGCTTCACAAAGGGAGTACTCCAAAGGTGACCATAGTGATATTCAGCAATGAGGTATGTAGCACTTTTTCTAGGATGAGTTCATGAACTTAATTGTCCCATCTGGTATAGTAGCCATTAGAGTACATTTATTTAAATAATCAATATTTAAAACAAAATGGAACCATGACCCTTTCATTTATTCTTAGTCAACTGATTACGGCTGAAATTTTGTAAAGATATTACAAAAGCAAACACACACATACTCACAAAGAAATTAGCAAAATTTAAAGCAGCAGAGCTTACAAGAGTACATTCGTATGGTAGGTAATAAGAATGCCTACCCCGCACAAGGCCTCTGTCCTGCTTTCATACCTTGTCTGAGTCTTAGCCCTGTGGCTTTCCTTGGCAGGGACCATATTTTTTTCTGCCTCCTAGGAACTAATCTGATTTAAGCTTTTTACAAATCAAAGGCAAATTAAAACCCAAACTCTTTTCTATTCTAAGCCATCTATGTCCTCTTCGGGCCTTCCCAAAATTTGCAGCTCATTGTAAAGTAGCAATGATAGCATACTGAACTTTCTTCAAGTTACCAGTTTCGCTTAAGTCTTCATGGTTTTTATGTTCCAGAAGGAAGGGGAAGAGCATGAAAATCAGGAGGTTACCGTGAGCACTCAGGAGCAGAGCAAGATATGTTCCCAGGACTCCCAAGCATCAAGCGCAGGGAAACCAAATCTGTTGGCAGATCTGGGACATGGAAATGTTGGAGACAAATAGAAGAGCCTCTGGAGGTAGGTAGAAACAGACAATAGAAACAGAAACAAAGCAAGAGTGGCAAGATAATGCCATCATTGAGGTCAGAAACCTACTTAATAGTCATCTTTTATTGGCTCTTATTTGCATGATGTAATAGATTGTCCAACGTAAAGGCACAGAGCCATGGAAGACACAGATTCGCTGATCACCATCTCTGTGAGTAGTCTTTAGATTGATAACCTTGTGAAATAAACAGAGCTTAAATTAAAATACATGAAGTCAACATTTTTACCAAGGAAAGAGGAAGATTATTTCTTCATAGGCAATCTCCTTAGACTTAACTGATGACGAGAGGTTCCAATTTCTTCCAAAAGTTTTATTCTTCATCTAACTAAAGATTTTAGAGTCATAGGTGCAGATCTAAAATAATAAAATTATAAGCTTATAGCTGGTATATAGAGAATTTGGTCATGGCAATCGATAAATAAAACGAACAAAAATCTTTGAAAAGAGAACTTAGGAAGAGAAGGTAGTACACATCCATTGGAGACCACCAGCATATAAGAACTGAGTCTTCATGGAATCAATCACCAGGGGATGCATTCTAAAATAGAAGATACAATTGAAGGATGACAACAGTCTGAGGTTTATCCTCAACAAATTCCATAAAGTGTTGAAATTTTTAAAAATAATGATAATAAACATTGAAGCAAAGTGCAAGGATAATGGGTGGGTCAAGGTGAATATGGGAAACCAGGGAGGGGCTGGGTTCTTAGAAAATGGTCTTCATACTAACCCTCCAAAGTGATTAAAAATGGGATAGGCTTTCTTGTGATGTAGAACACTTCAATCTTACAGGGCTTTAGGCAGAAAATGTACACATTTTTGCCAGGGATGCCATAGAAAATATTCTTATATTGGATGAGGTGGGGAATGGATGATGCCATATTATTTTAGTAGCAAGACACAGAGTTCTAGTCAGGATAACTCATGTTTGTTATAAGGATAATTGTAGCAATAAGGTAAAGAAAATTTTGCCAGATATTCAAGAATAAAAATTGCAACATGGCCGTACAAAAAGAAACTGAAACAGAAGGTTTTTCTGTATTTGTTGAAACTCTAGGACCTCCTCAGCACAAGAGTAGGGATTTTAGTCTCAGATAGGCTGTCACTAATGTGAGTAGGCTCTCAGTTACCCTCTTTGCCAGATTCTCTTTCTGTCTCTTGCTTCTTCTCTCATTGTTTCCTGACTTTTTCTCATCTGTAGTTTCTGCTTCTTCATAGCTTTTACTCATAAACTTGCTCACTCATGTCCATCATGGTCCTTTTCCGTTCTCACTACTCACAATACGATTTGTTCTATAGCACAGAAAAGTATGGAAAAGAATTGAGTGTCCCATAATAACATTGCTTGCTTGAACTTTTATCACTAAGCTATATCCTTGACTACCAGTTAGCATAAGATTTGCCTACATTTGGGTCAGATCCCTAAATCTGATCCCTGTCTCTGTGTCCAGCATAGAATGAGATCATGTGGTAAAGAACAGAGCAGCCCAGAGCTGGCCACTCAATACACTCTGCAGAAAATACAGTTTCTCTTAGGAAAGAATAATGGGCATCCTGATTAACCAATTTGGAACAGTGGGCAGGAAGAAAAATGGAATAAATAAGTCTCTAAGGTCTGTCTCAACTCTCAGCCTATAATTCTGACAGCTGGGAGTTGGTATGCAAGGCAGATGAATACAAACACCCTACAGCCAGGCTCTGAAGGGAAATGTATAGACAACATCAAATAAGAATTCTGGTGGTCTTGTTAGAGGCACCACTATTGCCTTACCTGCCCTCTGGGTCATTTTGACAGCAACTAAACACTGAGAAAGTGAGGTTTTGCCCATGAATGATAGAAAGCATTCCCTTTTCTCAGGGACCAAAACAAAATGGCAATAATCAAACCAGGCTGTCTGATATTTCTGTCTGGGAAGTATCTCTGACAGTTGAACAGGGGGACAATGGGCAGGGCCTGGCACACGATCTCACACTGAGAGTGCAAGCCAGGGATATATTTCCTAGAAAGTAACCCAGTGGGGAGCCTCTGTGAGAGAGTGAAACATAAATTATTCATTTTCTGGTTTTTTTTGTCTATTACCCCCAGCAAGCCTGGTTCTGCAGAGGCAAAGAGAGCATAGAAGAAAGTATCAAAACAAGGCTCCTGTACTAACAGCAGCTGAAGATCATTGCCTCCCAACAAGTATGTGTATTACAAAGGGCTGCAGGAAGCCTGGATGGTAGCAGGAAATGACTGTCTCTGCTCTGACTGACAGACCTGCAGATTTGTCATGGCTCCGCCATGTACTAAATACGAGGCACTCATTTGGAGATCCGAGAGGGTCAATGATCAAATATTACCAATAATGCACAGGAGTTTAAGATTGTATTGACACAATTCTCCCTCATCTAACATGTTCATATAGAGTACACCCTTCGCTGCCGGACCAACTCCCACATACAGGGAGTTTCTGGCTCGGTGGCATTTTCACACCAAAATGAAATTTTCTCACGAAAATGTGGTGCTTGCCTAAACTTTTTGCTTCATGTGTTCTGTCGTGCGGGAGACCCTGCTGGGTCTCTGCTCCCACTCCCCACACAAGAACGCAGGATATGGTGAGGCCAGAAAGGAACACCCACGGAGCCATAGGTAGGGGAGTCATACCACTATATTCTCTCTGGCGGCACTATACTCTCACTGGAGGCTGGATCCACACTGTCCGCAAACCGCCATCCACGCTTGCCAGCCCAGCCGCCATCTTCTTGCTAGCCCCCATTCTTCTCTTCTCTCTCTCTCTCTGCTAGCGTAGCCACAGCAGTTATATTGTGGCCAATGGCTCACTGGTTACAGCTGACGGCCAACTAGCCACAGCTGATGGCCATGCAATCACAGTTGGCCATTTACTACCTGAGCCAGCACCTGTCTATGGGAGGCCGAGAGCCTGGAAACTACTTTCTGGGGCTCTGCCCCCACACTCCACCCCTACAGGCTCTCGCCTCACAATCTACGCGACAAGCGTCTTCCGCGAGGGGACCTGTGCGAGGAGCCTGGGGGTGAATGCAATATCCTGGACACAGCCAGGCTCTCTGGGCACAGCCAGGGTTTCTCAGGGCACTGCCACTTTCTCTGGGAACAGCCACACTTCCTGGACACAGCCAGGGCTCTCAGGGCACTGCCACTCTCTCTGAGAACAGCCCGACTTCCTGGGCACAGCCAGGGTACCTTCAGGGCTCAGCCAGACTTCCTGGACTCAGCCAGGGCTCTCAGGGCACTGCCACTCTCTCTGGGAACAGCCCGACTTCCTGGGCACAGCCAGGGTATCTTCAGGGCTCAGCCAGACTTCCTGGACTCAGCCAGGGCTCTCAGGGCACTGCCACTCTCTCTGTGCCTCTCAGGGTACCCTGCTGGAACAACAGCGACTCACAATCAAGGTGCTCACATATGCTCAATGGCGGCCAGTCAAGAGACAAAAGCAAATATCCCCCAGTTCCACTAACAACAGTTCCCAAACAAACAGTCAAGCGGTCCATTAAATCAGGGATGGAAGGCCCCATAGTCCATAGTCATTCACCAGGGCTGTCCTGGGGGTGAGGGACGACCTTGACCTCACCCTCATCTCCCACGGAGGACTCAGCAAGCGTTACCTCCTGGGACTACAAGTCCTGCATCCGGGCTGCCCGAGCAGGAACCTCCCTGGCCCACAGGGCTGCAACGACCTTTGCTTCCTCCGGCCTGTGCTGGTTGGGGAACCGTCCACATCTTTCCACCTCTCCACGGGGCTCCATCTCTGCAGCAGCTGCATGGCTTTTCCTGTGCTGGTGGGAGAACCGTCCACATCCTCCCACCCCTCCACGGGGGTCCAGCTCTCCGGCAGCTGCTCCTCCTGGTCTTCCAGAGACTGAGTGTTCATACACACAGACTGCTCCACCGCCCTTCGGGGAGCTTTGGCCGGCACCATACCCTGCTCGCTGCGCCATGTGTCGTGCGGGAGACCCTGCTGGGTCTCTGCTCCCACTCCCCACACAAGAACGCAGGATATGGTGAGGCCAAAAAGGAACACCCACGGAGCCATAGGTAGGGGAGTCATACCACTATATTCTCTCTGGCGGCACTATACTCTCACTGGAGGCTGGATCCACACTGTCCGCAAACCGCCATCCACGCTTGCCAGCCCAGCCGCCATCTTCTTGCTAGCCCCCATTCTTCTCTTCTCTCCCTCTCCTCTCTAGCGTAGCCACAGAAGTTATATTGTGGCCAATGGCTCACTGGTTACAGCTGACGGCCAACTAGCCACAGCTGATGGCCATGCAATCACAGTTGGCCATTTACTACCTGAGCCAGCACCTGTCTATGGGAGGCCGAGAGCCTGGAAACTACTTTCTGGGGCTCTGCCCCCACAGTTCTTTTCTCAGTGCAGAGCATATCGATGCCTACAGACTAGACCCAGGATTCTTGCAATAGTTTCATCTCTTCATAACCTGCCATCTACCATGTTTCCCCGAAAATAAGACCTAGCCAGACCATCAGCTCTAATGCATCTATTGGAGCAAAAATTAATATAAGATCAGTATTATATTATATTATAGACCCGGTATTATATTATATTATATTATATTATATTATATTATATTATATTATATTATATTATATTATATTATATTATATTATATTATATTATATTATATTATATTATTATATATTATACCTAGTCTTATATTAATATAAGACAGGAGCTTATATTAACTTTCACTCCAAAAGACGCATTAGAGCTGATGGTATGTCTAGGTCGTATTTTTGGGGAAACACGGTACTTTAAGATGGTCAGGTTGTGAACATTGTCCCAGAAGAGCTGTGTTTGCTGTTTGTGTCACCTTCAGCTATCTTTAGGAACTTACTTTCTCATATTCACACACATGCCCAGATTCACAAATATCTGTTTATTTCTACAATATTTTGAGGGGGCTTGCTCTTGTTTCAATAGTGGTTTTAGTGACTCGTTTTACAGGGGCATTCGCAATATCCAATTCTCTTACTATTTTTCTTAGAAGTGCTTCAGACATGTAGTTTTAGGGAAAAAAACAACAACAATGACTTCATAACCTTTTTTTAAAGATGTAACAGAAATTCCCTCATTAAAACAAATCAAATAATAGTTGAATCATACTTGGCCTGCAACCTAACAGGAACATTATATATATATATGCCTGGTAAACTATGAAATGTAATGAAATTTAATTTTTTGTTATTTCTTGGATTAAAGAAAGTTATTATTGGAAACTTTAAATTAGTGAGCATTTATCACAAGGTGGTAGGACAGGATGAAAAAAATTGAAATATGTATAAATCTATCTCTAATAATTAGAAAAGCACACAAAAATTATGTTAGTTACTAATTCAATAAAATCTAAATACTTACATACACATGTGTGTATGTGTGTGTATACACAGGTATATGTGTGCATCTCTGTGACAGTATCTGCCCTGGAACTCACTGCCATTGGAGAGGACAGACAGGGAAACAAGTGACATATTTGAAGACCCTTAGAATCTTCCATAGGAGTGGAGGTACTATAGGCAAGATGTCAATTCTTTCCTGAAGTGTGGGAACAGAGAAAAGGAAAGGGTGTGGTATTAAAACCTCAGAGAAAGTGGTACGGGGAAGTTGAGTCTTGAACAAAACACTGGTTCTCACTAAGCAGAAAGGTGTAAGGCAAAAACCCAGGTTATAGACTGTAGGTGATTGCTTAGCATTAGATAAGTGGAAAGGTCAGGTCAAGGAACAAGGTAAGCTTGATGGAGTGAAGATGAAATTTCAGAGAAGCTTTTGCCATTCTTTGTCTTTTGCGAAGAAGCATGTATTCCATTTTGGAGTGACATCCTGAATCTCAGCTCTGATTGGCCCATACTTGCTACTCCAAATGCCATGGTGAGAAAGATTCTGGGACCTTTGCTGAGTTCCAGGAGGAAAGGAGCTATGATTACTCGTGCCATGAGCATGACCAAGTCTACCATGCCTGCAGGAGTGGAGCATGGCAGCACATCGTTGGTCACTGCAGCTGAGATGGGTTAGACAAATGATAAATATTCCTCGAATGATGAAAAACAACTTCACAAGGATTTCTTGTTCATTCTTCCTCTTTCAACCACAAGGAGAACTTACTTCATTTAGATGGGATTTGCCATGATTTTTTCACAACTCTTTCATATCTCTGCAATACTTTCTTTGCTTTTGGACCCAGGAGTTACATCCAATCTCTTCTTAAGATTCTCTCTCCAGCTAGTCTTCTAAGCGCCTTTGCTCATGTGATTGTTTTTATTATTATTATTATTATTATTATTATATTATTATTATTATTATTTTGGCCTGATATAAACAGATGTCAAAAAATTTGACCTAAGATAGAGACCTGAAAGGTCAAAGGACAGGAGTGGGGAGGGTGGGAAATGATACAATGCTTTTAATATTTGGATCATCTTACATTATAACCCCACACTTTACTGGAGGTTTCAGAGATTAAACCCAACTCTCTAAAGAGGAGGAGGCAATGGTGTAATATCCACATTTTCTATTTTCTGTATTTGATGCTTTAACATCTTGGAGACTTGCTGACCCTGGTGGGATTACCCCTTCTAGGGTTAGCCAATTCCTAGAGATAGGAAAAGACTGGTCTGCAAACAGGCATTTCATATGCACCCCAACCAATCCAGAGCCCATACCATCCCCACTTCCTTTATCAAGCTGTCACACTCAGAGTCACTAGTCCCGTGCTCTGATCACCCAGACTCAGGTATCAGACACCTAGACACAACCCCTGTGTTCCAGAGCCCACCAAAATCATCTGGACTAGCCAATACTAAACCTGTTTACCCCATCACGCCTGTTCCTTCCCACGGAAACCGCAATAAAAGCTCTTGCCCACATTTTCCTCTCACTCCCTCTGCCTTCTGATCAATCTTGGGGTTTCCCCATATGATTCCTATGGTGTGGCAAGCCCCCTCCTCTTGGGAACTGTGAGCATATAATAAGTTATCTTTTCAATAGCAACCATCTCCTGATTTCTGGACTTGTCATATCTGAATTATAATAAAATCTACATTTTAAAACAAATGGTTCTGACTGAGTTGATTTCCATAGATGTTTTCAATTGGGCCCACAGGTTTCCACAGCACTTGGGCTTCTCTAAAAGAACGTAAGAATGGGGTGTAACAGCTATATATGATGTCAGAGGAGTAGTAGATTGGGGGAGGGGTGTTATCACTTTGTGAAGGGTATAAATGTCTAACAATTATATTATTTTGTACACCTGTAACTAATAAAAAAACAAGAACATAAGAATGGGTATCGTGGTAGCCATGAGACTATGCCTCTCAGATCTCCAAATGTAGGAAGTGTGATGGACTGATGGACCAGATGCTGTGCTGTGAATTCCATCACTCTATTTACATGAAGGCTGTACTTCCCATGGGCTACTCCCAGCCAATGACTGAGGACTGAGCAAGGCAGGAGATGAAGGTAGGTTGATTCCTAGGAGACAAGGGACTTTTCCCACGGGCAGCTTTGCCTTGAGGGTTCCCTGATTGCCCTGCTTAACTCTCATTAGGACTGCACTGCAGTCTAAGATGCTTCCGCCCACTTTTCTACCTTCACTCTCTCCTTCGCTGAGGGTTAGTCCTGCGTCATGTTCTGTCAGTTTCACAAACCATCCCATTTTCTCTCACTTGTTTCTCCCAATAAAATTCTTGCTCATCTAATTCTGTATTTGTGTCTGCTTCTCAAAAGAGCTGAAATACACAAGTGTAGGATGGGGAAGAACTGGGATGATTCCAGAATAGCCCATCTTTGCTCATCATGTGGAGATGAACTATGCAAAACAAATGATCTGTATGCTATTTAGAGAGTCAATCAATCATTAGCCTGGAGTGAATTAAGTTCTGGTCAACAAAACATTCAGAATGTTCTACATATATAAATTTTTATTTGATGGTAGCAGAGGAAGACTCCTTGTGTCAAAGTCTGTTCTTAATGCTGAAATATTTTCAGAGAATTAATGAAGAGAGAGATAAAGAAGAAGAAAGAAGTATTAAGTCTAACAAGGTCAGAAGGCATAATGCTATCCAGGTGTTCCAAGGACCTAATTTCCACTGTCAACATTGTGTGACGAACTCAGACTCCAATGATCCAATGACTGGGCTCTGACCCCCCACATTTTTAATAATGGCAAGTGTCCCAGACATACCTTTTATTTCCCCCAGGCCAAATTCCTGCTGCCACCATCAGGACAGAGACTGCCTGTTTAAGATTATAACAGCATGGAATTTATTCCCTGAGCAGGAATAGCATACACCAGATAAATTAAGCCTTAGCCCACTAGCTTCCTTGTAGGTTTCCTGCCCACTAGCCCACTATTTCTATTGAGGTCACCATGTTTATTCGTTTATTTTTTTTGTATTATTATGTTGAAAGTCGGAGAGAATATGCATTACTCTATCACCGTTCTACTTTGGTAACAGCTGATTAGACCAGGATTTTCCAACTTCAGTCAATAAGGAGGCCAACCGGAAGGCTATGAAGTGGACTTATTCAAGAGTTCTGCCTCTGACGATGAAAGTGAGAAACCATACCAATCAGACCTTCTCACTCAACACGTTGAATTTAAGAATTAAATCTGGAGGAAAAGTCAGAAAATAAGCACCATGTGTGGGAAGAGATGGGTCATGCAGTGGTGGAGCATCAGACTAGGGAAGAGGCAGAGGTAATCCTGCTGTTAGAACTGCCCCAAAACCCACAGACATCTTTGCTCTGACACTACTTTCCATGCAACCTGGTTGTATGATGATTCCCAAATTGCCTTGAGGCCTTGAAATAGTCAAACTTATTCTTACGTGTTATAGTTATTCTTACACTTAATGGATTCTGAGTGAGACTCTACTCATTCAGGAGGAAAAAAAAAAAAGTCAAACAGACTACAGTTACCTGGGGAGGAAAAACTGTTAAAAATACAGATTACAGTACTCTATCCTGGAGAGTAAAATTCAGAAGGTGGAGGCCCAAGAACATGTACTTTTGACAGGCTTCCAAATGATTGTGGTAACAGGCAAGCTCTAAAAGCAACACAATGACTAGTTTATTCAGGTTCCAGAAGTATCAGAAGAGTCATCAGAAAAGTGTGCATTATGGAGAAGTGGAAGGCGGCACGCTCCCCACCCCCTAAGTAAGTGAACAGCAACATACTAGTTATAGGTATTTTATCTTCTTAAACAATTCGGTGGTTTGGGTTGCCACTCGTAAAATAAGATCCCTAGAAAAAAGTGACACTATCACACAAATCAAAAGTAAGGAAACATATTCCACCAAGTATAAGGGTACTTATGGAGGCGGAATACAGAATATTCAAGGGGGGACTGCTACAGGGAAGGTAAGAACTAGCTTCATCACTTAAAGCCCAGGTGCATACTGTAAGTGGATGTAATCACCTGAAGTTCAGAATGCAAATCACACAATGAAGAGATTGGGCTCTGAGATCAGACACATATAAGTTCAAATTCCAGCTCTGCTCTCCACATACAAGATAGATGACTTTGAGCAATCTTTTTAAGTCCTCGTCACTTCAATATCCTTATCTATAAAATAAGAATACTACTACTACCTTCCTCATAGAGTTGTTTTAAAATTAAATGGGATAATCCATTTAAACCAGTATCTAGCATGTAGTAATTGCTCATCAAATGTTGTTTTGCTGCTGCTGCTGTTGTTATCACTATTACCATTATCTCTAATGCACCTGCTAGCATGTAAAGTGAGATGCAAGCACTGTTTGCATTTAAGGTACTCACCTAAGACTCCTTTCTCCTTCCTGTTCTGCCCCTCTTTCAGTTCAATCCACACAGGTTTTCATCTGGTTCTTAGCCCCATTGGACTAGACATTTTCCACTGCTACCTCTGTGGTTCTGACTTTTGAGTTCCCTCATAGAATCTGATTTATATGAATCCCAGCTAATTTCCCTAGCCTCATGATATGTCAGGTAGAACATTTTGACCAGCATGCCCCTGGAAATCTAACACCAGTGGACTAGACTGAGCCCATGGAAGGTAGAGATTCAGCAGTTGCGTAAGTTACAGGTTTATTAGAAGACTGATGACTACTTTATTATGTACTTTAAAAGCAATTAAGCCCCCAAACTGGTAATTATCAATGGTGATCTCTCAGGTATGCCAAGGTCCTCTAGCTTCAAATATCTGATGTAAATAAAAGAGCAAAGGCTTATAACAAACCTATTAGGAAGTTCTAGCCAACATCTCCACCTGTTAATTATGGGACCATTTCTTTTATTTATTGTCTCAATTTAAATTGCTTTACTTTCCCTGGAGAACTTGTTCTTCGAAAAGGTCATATTTTCTCAAATGTTCTATTGCTAGCCTATGACTAGCAGGAAACCCAGCTGGACATTCACTATTTTTCAACATCTTAGTCTCTTTCACCGGATTTGATCTGCCTCTCCTGAGCTCGACCTTATGTGATTCAGAAAAATCATTCAAATAGCTTTCTTCTAAAAGTGTTTCATTGAGAGCTTTATTTCCCTCCACAGAGAATGAGGTCTGTTCTGATTAGCATAGAATTCAGCCAGTTCTTTTTCTATGATCAAGGACCTTTTTTTCCTACCTGTACCAGCAGGTTTATAATCTACCAGCTGGAAACATTTTCTCTAAAAACAACATTAAAGTCTACAGGAGTGAGGATTGAAAAGAAATATCTAGCCCTTTTTCATAAAGTTTATATTGTATCCAGAGCTTGATTCATAACCTGCTATGTTCTGTTCCAGAAATGATGAAATCTTTAGCAGATAAGCAACTTTGCATGATGAGGGTGCTGGAAGGCCAGAAACCTCATGTGAACAGAGGGCTGCAACTGGAAGTATGCAAATATATCACAGAAGTTCTTTCAAGCCACTTGTCCTCAAACCTTGCTTTACAACTCAGGGAAATGACCAGTTATTCTACTATTCTGACCACAAAGAGGAACTGAACTTTTCCTCTGAGTATGAAAATTATTATTATTATTATTATTATTATTATTTTTGTGTGTAGCAGCCAGTCTTTAAAAATGCCCCACAATGATCCACACCTTCCAGTATTCATGCCCTTGTTAGATTTCCCTCTCCTTGAATTTAAGTTGGGACTTTGTTTTTTCTGAAACAGGTAACATATAGTGCAAGAAATATTCCATGTCTTCTGAGGCTTTTTTCTTTCTCAGCAGTTCCAAAATACATATATATTGGTATTGCTTGGTCTAACTTGGCCATAAGCCCACATCTCATGCCAGAGATAAAATCAATACTTTTCATAAATACATGGACTAAGAGTAAAGGAGGAGTGATTCTCTAAACAAAAAACCAGGGTGTTCATGTTAGCTAATATATTACTTCAGGGTCAGTAGCAGAAACCTAAAATTTAGAAAAGCTTAAAACATAAGTTTATTTCTTCTTTATATATATGTTGAAGCAATGCAGCACTTTTCTTCCTTGAAGGCATCAGGGACTCAGAATTATTTTATCTTTTTGCTTTGCCATTATTAATATATGAGTTCATCTCTTGGCTTAACATGGTTGCTCCAGCTCCCTCTACCATGGTCACAGTCACTCAAGTAGGAACGGGGAGAAAGGGAAGGGAAGAATGTGTTCTTTCTCTTTAAGTGAAGCACACAAAAGTCACACATTAAACTTCTGATTACATCCAATTCAGCATAACTGAGACACTTGGTTATGCCTAGCTGCAAGAGAGTCAGAACAGGTAATCTTCATTGATAGCCTTGTTCCCAACTAAAATTTCTTTTAATATGTAAGATTTCTGAGAGACAACTAGCAATCTCCAACATAAGCAGTTCCTAGCAGAAAAGGAAATGGGGCTGTGGAGGGGGAAAAAAAATCATTCACTGCACACACCTCAATGAAATTTTTATGATTCAAAGATTTTTCTAAGCAATATAGGATTTTTTTTCCTTGAAAATTATTATAAGTGGCATTGCTAGTACTAACAACCCTGCATTTCTCTAATAAGAGAGTCTGAATGATGATTTGTGGATTTATGCTTTGTTTTCTTTTGTTGCTTTTATTGTTTTTTGAAGTTTTTGCATGAATTTTTAAATTAAAAACATTATGCCAGGTAAAATATGTTCTTGAGCTTAACACTCAAAATTAGCAAATGCTATTGTTTTAATAGATGCTACAGACCTTCTCTACTTTTAGAAAATAAAAAATTACATATAAAATCTATTGTTTTATATTCCCCTGTCCCACTCTTTCCTTTTGTCTCTAGATGCATCCATTTCATGGATTTTGTGTGAATCAATGCACATCATAATACTTTATCTAATAATAACAGTAATGATGGCAAATAGTGATTACTGTTTGTAGACATTCTTATAAGAATTCTTCAGATATTAACTCATTTAATCCTCATAATAATCAGAGATACGTACTATTGCTATCTTCATTTTATAGATGAAGAATGTAAAGCACAGAGACAGTAAAGAACTTTCCCAAGACCATACAACCAATAGTGATGGAGCCAGTATTCAGATCCATGCATGCTGACACTGGATGGAGTGCATGCTTTCAAATCACTAATAAAAAATCACCACTATACTTCAATAACAATAAGTTGTATTGTTTTGTGCAAGTCCTTTCAATAAATGTTATCATTTGTAGCACTCTACAACATGACATTGCTATGAATTTTTTTGATATTTATCCTTATTTACATATATATATTATATTAATTTTAACTGATGTTCAGTATTGTACAGTTATTACACAATTGTATATTATCTGGACTATTTTTTAAATATTTCCAAAACGTTGCTGACAAGGTACTAATAGGTTAAATACTGTTATATCTTTTAAAGAAGGTTCAGTGTATGAAATATATCTTAAAGGCACATGCATTACTGAGAATTTTATTTCAAAATAAAGAAAAAATATTTCCCTCTGTTGTTCAAAAAAAAAAAAAAAAAAAAAAAAAACAAGAACATTAACTGAAAAATATTTCTAGACAACAGACACTTTGACTATCTTTTCTGGAATTTGTAACCAATCCAAGGCAGTGGATTGTTCTCAACCAAATCAAATTTACCGCATGCTTTCTGAACAGTAATTATACATTCAAAATCCTTCTTTTTCACTTTCCTGCATACTGGTTGACTATTTTACACACTAACAGGTAAATGAAAATACAACTGATAATATGCTGTTATTTTTATTGTAATATCAATATAATTTAGCAAATATTTATTGTGCATAAGTAATATGTTAGACACTCTCCTGGCATATTTAATAAACTCTGCTCCCAAATTTAGTGGGAGGATATCAAGAAAGTTTCCCAAAGTATCTTTCATGAAACATTAAAAGGTGTTCAGTGAATAAAAAGGAGGGAATGTTTCTTCGTCAAATAACTTTGGGGGATTCTGGGACAAGCAAAGTTTAACACATTTTCTCATTACACAGATATGAGTTTTAAATCTGGAAAAAACTTTAAAAATTCAAAAATCAGCAGAATGCCTCTGCTTCCACCCAAGCAAGGGGTTTAAAATTTTTGAATTCAGGAATTTGGTGGGTCAAGGTTAATGAGTAGTGAGGCAAATTGTGTCTAGGTATTACAGTAAAAGCTGGATATTCCAAGGTAGAAGCCAGGTATCAAAAACTGACTCAACTAAATAGCATCCAAAATATTATTGCCCAAAAGGTGTGCCACATAGCATAGAAATACATAGATACAAAGATATTACACACACACACACACACATACACACACACACACACACACACACCCATGACTAAATAAATGACTAAACCCATGGACTGAATAAATTTGGGAAATGATATTTACTATATCATTCTCTTAAAATCTTTAAAATAGCCCTGGAGCTTTTGAAAAGGTTACATTGTGTTTATAAAGTGGCAGAAAGTAAAATCAATTCTCAACCTGATTATCTGTCTACTCCCCAAAATTGGCCTTGCCTCTGCCACGTAAACGAGAGCTCCAACTGTGAGTGCCAGTTGGGATTCAATCTTTCATTCAGCCAGGAAACAGTCACTGTGCAAAAGACATTAAGACATCACAATGGATGCGTGAGATGGAACCCTGGAATGGCATGTACATTGTGTGCAAAGACTGTAGCCAATACAATGCCCCTCTCACAAAGCTCCCTTTGCTGACTGTGGAATTCAAGGAGTCATTTGCAAAGGTCCATGATAATCTTCTGTCACCCTCCAGGAAACCTACATGAGGGATACTTAGAGAAATTTGAGTGTTTTTGCAATTTATGCCTGCGTCTATTGTTAAATAATGCTGTTTTGCATAGAAATATAATTTCTCCACAGATTTATGAACAATCCCTTGCTCTCTTAAGATGACATGCAATAGACTAAGACAATATTATACCAACATTTATTTCATAAACCAGCTAAATTAGGTGGCCTGACATGCTTTACTGTCCCAAATATGGAATGCTTTAGCTATTCTGAGGAACCAAATTGTTTCCTGTGGATACATGGCAATATCTTTGATCCCACCTCTTCATTTCTCCTCTCATTGTGTTTTTATCCTGATTCCCTGACACTCTTTACCAGGAGTTATATTCAGCCCAGGAGGAAGTATCTCAATTATAAAATTTGTGATGTGAATATATCAATAAAACATGTAGCCTAATTTCCTTATTTTACAGATTGAGGATTTAAGATAAAGACTTGTCCCAAATTTGCAGACCCAATTCGAGTCAGGGGTAGGACAGGAAAGCAAGTCACTTCAGGTGTATCAGTATTAAAGTGCATGGGGATCTGGCATGTCATTTAGGTTTGATGCTGAGATCTTTAAGTTCGAGCATTTAAGGAGCAGTTCATGCACAATCTGCAAACTAGGGAATCCAATAGTAACCATTTCCTGGATGGATCTTGTTTTATTCAGAATGTGAAGTGTGACAAATAAGTATACATATTTTGGAAGGGAAATTATATCTCCAGCCCCTTTTCCTACAAGTCACAGTTAAAATGTCAGCCTTTCAGAGAACTCTTTCTTGGCTACTAAAATCCTTCCCATGGCTCTATATCATTTTATCCTCTTTATTTGCTTCATAGTACATATTGCACCTAGAAAATTAATTTATTTGCTTATTGTCCCCTTCCACCACCACCCCTCACACTGTAACATACAATGCTTCTAGTCTATCTCTTTACCATGTGTAGCTGGTGCCTAATATAGCATCTGGTTCAGAGAAGACACTCAGTACCTGAGTGAAGCCAGATTCAGACAGCGATTGGGAGAGGATGGGACAAGATAGCTACAGACCCTCTGTGATTTATGTGGTTGAGTGATGCAAGAAAAGCGTCGAGGAGGACTTCCAGACAAAGGGGTAAAGACCCAATGAAATGTGAGCAGTTGAGAAAAGGTTAGATAACAGGAGATTTGGCTGAGCTCCAGGAGGATTAGACACATGTAGAGTGAAGTGGGGGGCAGATAGGAGCCTCTTGTTGGAAGCCTGCAGAGCTGAGCTCTTCCTGAGTCAGCTGGGTAGGAGTTGCCTATGGAGGTGTTATGCAGCTTGATCTTTGTTTAGGCTGAGAATAGAAATATTTCTGAGACACCAAAGCCCTTTTATGAAATCTTCATGTTCCCACTACCCAGGCTCCCTCATCCCCCACCCTCCTACCCCCTGCCATTACTACATGAGGAAAAAGTCTGGAGAGTTGACATGAGTCCAGCCATATTTCAACTTTACCACAGTGCCTCCTCCAGCAGATGCCCTGTACAGTAAATAGAATAACTAACTGGTGCTGATTATCATGTAGAAAAGTTATCTAGGGAGATCCTTAAAGGCAGCATGCCAGAATCTGGGAAAGGGAAATTTCAGGCCAGGCCACCAGGGAAGAAATTCATTAATACTTTCCCCAAAAAGGACTTAACGTTTTAAAAACCTCCCTATAGCAAAAAAGCACGTCTGCTGTGGTAGTTTTCTGTACCTCCTCCTCCACAGCAGATTAAAGGCTCCATGTATCTTGCCTAGACATACCGCATTTCCCCAACAATAAGACCTACTGGACCATCAGCTCTCATCCATCTTTTGGAGCAAAAATTAATGTAAGATCTGGTCTTATTTTACTATGCTATAAGACCCAGTCTTATATTAATTTTTCCTCCAAAAGACGCATGAGAGTTGATGGTCTGGCTAGGTCTTATTTTTGGAGAAACACGGTAAGCCTCGGCTTCATCAGTACCCAAACCACTGAGCCCAGATGCTTATGTTTTACCTACCTCCAAATGCAGGCATTCCCCCATACCAGATCCCAAAAGAATAAATTAAACTCATGGCAGAAAACAGAGATAACTATTTGCAAATAGGTGAGCTAATGAGGCTGTGAAGTTGCTGCAAACATGTATAAAGTGGGATACCATGTTAATGTGTGGAGAGAGCCACAGCACTTTAGCCAGATGGAGACAATGAGGTTGAGTTTGAAACACTTTGGAAGACAAAATTACCTAGTTACTGGAAAGAGGAAGACAACCACCCTCTAAGGCAGGGGTGTCAAAACTGGGGCCCGCGGGGCAACTACAGTCCACAATCCATTGTTCATTGGCCCACAGCAAATTCCAAAAATATATTTAGTTTACTTAAATAAACCAGGTGAGGCAATACGTACTTCACCTCGAGTGAGTGGCCCGGCTGTTTCTGTATTTTACTGCATATGGCCCTTGGTGAAAAATGTTGAAAAAAGTTTTGACACCCCTGCTCTAAGGCTTCCTTGCCCATTCTGGGAATTGCATTAATGACACCCCGCACATTTTGAGGAAACAGAGGGTAGATTAAATCAAGGCATCAAACAACCCCCAAATAATAGTGATCTATAACACAAAATTGATACTTCCTATTTCTGCTAGGTGGCTAGAGCTCTGCTCCAAGTGTTCTCAGTCAGGTACCCAGACTAACAGAGCCTCTGACCCATCCAGAGTTTGGCAGACGTCTTGAGAGATAGAAGTGGTATGGCAAATCACACAATGACTCTTAATGGTTTCTGCACAGATGTGACACACAACACTCCTGCTTACATTTCATTGGCCAAAATGAATCACATGACCACAACATAGTTCAAGGTGGTGGGAATGTGCAATCCAACCATGTTTGCATAGGTGGAGAATTAAAGCATTTGTGAATGGCCTTTTATAATGGTCTCAGCCACCAAACCTAGCACTGCAGGATCAGAGGAACTTCTTTTAGGAAGTAGTATTCTAGTTGACAGTTCTGAGTAAAACAGGAATTAACCAGGTACAGGATGTGATGAAGTGATTCCAGGCATAACGTTGAAAAAATTGTCTAGTCAAAGTCCAGAAGCAAGGTGACAAATGAAAATGTTGAGAGGTTATCAGGCAGATTGTACAGGATGTAGCCTAGATGTGCCATGAATATGTTTGAGAATTAGATTTGACTTTTTGAAGATGATTCTGATTGTGCGATGTAGAATAAATTAAGATGACAAGAAAGGAGGTAGGATACAGTTAGAAAATTCTTGCTGTGACGGATGTTCCAGGGAGAAGAAGGTGAATAGAGAGTAGCACTCGAATCAAAGAAGCATCTCAGTAGGAGGCAGAGGTAACAAGGATGCTTGCCAGGTTTCTGATTTGGAAACCAGTGATGATACCACTCACTAAAGAGGAAATATAGGACGAAAGGAAAGCTGAAGGGTTTTAGCCTTAGAGAGACTGAGTACAAGAGACTTCTAAGTTACCCAAGTGGAGATTTCTCATAAGCAGTTTATAGGTGTGGAGCTCAGAAGGGAGACCTGAGTAAGAAAAATAGATTCGGGAGTTATCAGGATATGGAAGATACCTGAAGATATAGATGCAATGATGATATTGTTCTGTAAGTATGTGCAAAATACAGAGAGAAGGCATAGAACCCATTAAAGAATACCAATATATAAAGGACAAGGAGAAGAGTCTCAGCAAGGACACTGAGCAAGATGGGCTGGAAAAGGGAGGAAAAACAAGGACGTGTGGTACCAAGAAAGTAAAAAGAAGAGAGTATTTTAGAGGGGAGGGGTCATTAGTATCAATGCTGCTGAAAGATTTTGATAAGAAAATAGCAAATGGACAATTTCTGATAAGAAAATTCCAGTTGGAAATTGGCAAGAAAGAGTTCCTTGGCGGCGCTCTCAAGAGCAGTGTTAGTGTAAGGGTGAAGGTGGGAGGCAGATGACATTAAAAAGATGAATAAGCAGGAAGGAAATAGTGACAGTGTGGCCAGATCTTCCCAGAAGTTTGGCTGTGATTAAGAAGAAGGTTAAAGGTATCCATTTTATGTTAGGTCATGAAATAAAATCCAGGACATTGTTCTTGCCTATAAGAAACTTAAAATCCAGTAGGAAATAGAGGAGATGTACACAGGGATGAACAATAAGGCAAAGAGACCTGAAGCAGATAGTTTGGAGTTCAGAGGCATTCTCATGGGTAATTGAACTGTAAGGGGAAGCCTCAAAGAGGAAGTAGAACTTGATCTGGTCCCCAGAGAAGGTGTTAAACTTAGAAGAAGAGTGCATTCCTAGGAGGGGGAAGGATGTAGATAATAGCACAGGCAAGAAATAGCATTTGAGAAACAGAAAGTATTCCAATCTAGGTGAAGCAAAACAACAAACTTATAAAGGATCCATGTTTCTTAATTTTCAAAGGGTGCCCTCTGGCGCCCTAGGGTTTCCACAGGGATGCCCACAAGTAATATTTCTAGATAAGGGGTTGGTAAACTATGGCTCCTGGGTCAAATCCAACCTGCCAGCTGCTTTTGTAAATCATCTTTCCTTGGAACACACTCATTTGTTCACATGATGTTTACAGTGGCTCTCATACTACAATGGCAGAGGTGAGTAGTTGAGACAGAGACTGTACGGGTGACCCACAAAGCCCAAAATATTTACCATCTGGTCATGCCATGTCCTGTTCTAGGTAAAAACAGTCTTTCATTTTCATCATTATGAGTAGAAACTTTTGTAAAGAACTTTAGATGATTTTCCACAGACAAAGGATGATAGTGCTACGTGAACTTAGTCTTTCTTCACCTTTCCACAAGTGACATGAAATAAGGGCTTTATGTTCTTTCTTTTCTTCTAAAGTAAAATGTAACCAAATATGATTGAACTTTGCTGAGGTGACTCCAGCACTGTTGTAAACTTAAATTATCACAAAAGTTTACACACAGTATAAGAACGATTTCAGGAAAACTCCCCAGAGCTCATCCATATCTAGTTTTACTCTCCTGCCAAAAGGGAGGATTTCACTTTCCTGCCCCCACTCTGACAGGGTTTTGTGTTCAGTTCAGCCAGTGATAGGTGTGTGGGTGCCACTTTGGGGCAAAGCAGTAAATTGCCAGGAGGGAGGCCCTCCGAGGACAATGTTCCCCTGCCATGGCATTCAGTGATAAATGTTGAAAGTCATGTGTCCAGGAGGCATTAGCTTAAGTTAATAAGCTCCCCCGTGGAGGTTAGTTAGACTAGAAGAGCCACCCAGACCAGAAGTGTCTTTGTGTAAGGAATCATCTTTTGTGCTGTTAAGGCCCTGAGATTGGGTAGTGTTTGTTACTGCAGCATAACAAGTCCTATGCTGACTAATAGCCTACAGAGTATATATCAGCATAAGAATGCTTTCATACACTTTAGAGCATTTCAGTATTTGAAACTTTATATTATTTCTCTTTCTTCGATATCAGGCTATCATTTGAAGCAGTTATCAGTATGTCTCACATTCACGTATCATTTGCTGCTTTTAATCTTCTGTAGACTAAGAGACCAGATGCTTATAATCATTATAATCATTTCTAAAGTAAAATTAATTTTCTCTGAGAGAAGTCCTGAAGGGAATATCATGTGATTAAAATATTTGAGTAGCATGGGTCCTATAACATCCATTTTTGACAATTCAGAATACTTTTTTTTTTTTTTTACTATTTCCTTATTTTGGGTGGTGTTCTAGATGAGAAAGACTATCCATCAGCAGTTTTTTGGATAAGACATGAATGGATTACCACATGTTTAATAAAACTACATAGGATAGTTCTGGAAATTTCAGATTTATCGTATGTAGTTCTGACATATAAATTTAAGATGATTTTTCCACATCTATGGTACATCTTCATCTGTCAGTCTTCTCAAAATAGACTTGCCACCCTCCTTATAACACCTATCTCAGCAACAGTTGTCATTATCCATGAACTCACCTGACTCAAAACTCTGCTGTCTTCTTTGGTTCCTCCCTTATTATTCTCTCAACAGGGAATGAACCATGGAGCCTTGTTGATTCTATGTCCAAAATATATTTTAAAAGTCTCAGCTAACATGCAAGACCCTTCACAAGTTGGCTGAATATTACTTTTAATGGGTATTTGTCATTTTTCTGGCTAGTATTTAGATAATAGCAACCAAGTAGATTAGGGAATCTACTTTCTCTCATTAGCAGGGCTTGATAAGACTCTGTCAAAGGGCCTTGCTTTCTCCAAGCCAAGAGGTGTCTAAGTCATACCAATCAGATGTTGTCTCATCAACTCTGATGTTTAGGGGAAATCACTAAAAATGATTCACCTTGTGAGGCGTCCTGAAGAGACCACCATTAGTTTTTGATGTCCCAGTTCCTGTCTGTCTTGAATCCTGGCTCTCAGCATTGTCTACGATTCAGTGATTATCATTATATGCTTCCAAGAAATTGTGTGTGTGTGTGTTTGTGTGAGTCTGTGTGTGGGTGCGCATTGGGGTGTGATTGTGTATTTTTGGCATGAGTTATTTGCCCAGTTTCTATTGCTTGCAACCAGAGAATTCTGATATTCTACCCGCCAATGTCCTCCCAAGCCTCTCCTCACATATCCTATAGTCCACGACCATAAGAAGTTGAGTAGTTTCCACAGCATGCTGTATACTTCCATTCTTCAAGCTTCTGTCCATACTATTCCCTCTTCCCATAAACCCCTTTCTTCATTCCTGGAAAATTCTAATTCATCCTTCAAGTGTTCGCTTAAATATGAAAGGAAGAATTTCTACTTCAAACCTTTCCCCAGCCTTAGTAGGCAAATGTGTATCCATAGCAATGTATACATCTTTCTTACAACATGGTATCATAGCTAGTGATTCACATGCCCAACCCTTCCAAGAGACGCTGAAATCCTCAAGGACACACAGGTGAAGTGCAACAAACATTTGCTGAATTTAATGGACTAAATCACATCTAAAGAGACTTTTTAAAAAGATGGCTCTCACTTTCTTACTTTATTTTCTGTTGCTTGTATGTTTTAAAATTTCCAATCCTGTTCTCTTTTGAAAATTCTCTTTGAAAAAAAACATCCCATTAACACTCTATAGAGTTTAGTATTAATAACTGATGAGATGTAGAAAGCAAAAATAGTTGTCCCACTTCTCTTCCTTCTGTGATTCTCTGCCTCTCTGTTTTCCACTGACACATCACATTTCAATGCCATTTTTTGTTTCCTTCCAAGTTCCCTTGGCCTCTGTCTTTACAGAAATATGCAATGAGCCATTATGCAATGAATTACATTGTATAACAAATAGGATTTCCCTCCTCTCCTGAGACCATGTGGAAGAAGGAAAAAAAAACATGAAATCCTTAATAAGGCTGCTAATGTGAATGAAGGCCAAGGATGCAATCCCTTAGGAAATTCTGGAGATGGATACAGTTGGGCTACTCCTGGTAAATCACTAGTGAATTATTTAATAAAAACAAAACATAAGAAAATGCCAGGGGTTCCTGTCTACCTTCCTTAAAAGATTGATCCAAAGCCCCACTCTGCAATTGCCCAAATGAGTTATCTTCAATCAGAGACGCCAAATGCTAATCAAATTGGGTGAGGGGAAGGGATAAATGGAACTGTTTTCCTCTTTTTATTATTTAATGGTGCCTGTCTTAGCTCACCTGCTGCTTTCCTGCTTGAACAGAGAGTTAGAAATCTTTCTTTGGTATTATGTGTCCCCAATCTTGAAAGAAAAAGAAAATGATCTTTCCCACTTGACCTCTTGAGCTGCTTCATCTTAACCCCTTTGCCTATTAAATGAATTCCAAATTCCCAACGTTAGCACACAAGGTCCTCGATGATTTTATCTGGCCCCAACCTACCTCTTCTTTCACTATCTCTACCATTCTACTCCAAAAGCCAGTTTTTCCAAACTTTTCCAGTTTATCCAAGTGTTTTTTGCATACTTGTACTTTCAAGCCTGTTGCACCCTTTAACGGGGATACCTATTCCCTTTATCTAGCGGAAAATCCTCTCCATCCTTGTTTACTCATTTCAAAGACGTATCCCTTACTCTTCTGAGCCCACACAGTACTGTATACATCTGTGCATGTTCTGTGTAAGTTAGCTTTGATCTATTTTTTTCCTGTTAGACTCTTGAGCTTCCTGAGAGCTGGGAGCATATACCAATCACAGTTCTCAATATATAATAGATATTCCAAAATGTGTTGGATAAATTAATGACTATCCACTTCCAAAATAAAGCCATGGAAGATTGTTGCTGAGAAAGAAGTAAATGCCCAGGTAATTGTACACATCCTAATAATGGGGTTAAACTGTACTTATGCAAACCTATCTCATAGGAAAAGAAATTTGCCATTTCTGAGGCTCACTGACAAACACTTCAACGACACATATATAAATGGGCTTCACAGTGGCAGAGAGAATTTCATTGTTTTTGCTGTGCCAATTAGCAGTCATGGCATCTGAAAATTCACACCAACAGAAACCAAAGAAAATTTCTCTATACACACATAAGGGCATAAACTCGCTAATCTATAAAAATGTTACAGACACCAACAATAAATGACAAGGGATAAACATGCACTTATCTCCAACTGGTTCTGTTTAGGGGAAGAAGAAAAATGAGGTCAATGACTTCACTCCAAAAGCTATTCTAGGTTAAGCCTTTCTAACATGAGCATAGATAGAAATTGGTTATTTCAGCCCAGATTCCAACAGCTTTAAAGAGCTTTTCTCTGTAGAGTGTTACGTTCATTTAAGGGACCTTTCAATCTATACAATTTTCCAATTCCTAAAATTGATCGTAGGAGCAACTTGTTTCTAAAAGGAGACAGCACTTCAACAATGATGGTCGGCTAAGAAATAAGAAACTACTACAAACTATTTGACCGGCCTTGAAATTAAAAAGCAATATGGCCCTGTGAAAAATGCATAATCTTTAGAGAGACACAGGTTCTGGTCCTGGCTCTGTCTCCTCTTAGGTGTCACTCTGCCTTTGGGAAAGTGAGTGAGAGTTTTAACCCCAGTGGACATCAGCTTGCTCATCTGTAGAAATGAGATTTTTAAAAAGCCCGCTTCAAAAAGGTTTATGAATATTGAAGATGATACTGTAAGGGACCTAGCCTAACACGTAATACATAGTTACATGTTAAGTAATAGATACTTATTTTATAAAAGTATACTGACTTTTATAATTAAAGTATAATTACTTCATTAGAATTAATTTAATTATTTAATTATCCGTTTGGACGAGGACTACCAAAGTACATGGGAGACATTTCCATTGTACCTGATGTTTAGTAAGGACACAGCACAAGGCAAAGTTAAGGATGAAGAGTCAATATAAAGAACCAGACAGAAAGGGAAGAGGTTGGGAATAGAAGTGAGAGCATTTCAATAGCACTGCATCATGGGAAGGGGGTTTATAAACATATCAGTTGGCTAAAATGCTCAGAATCCTAGGAAGAACATAAACAAACAGAGATTGAATAAAGGAGTGAATTTCTGAACTTTCCACTTAACTTTTCACTCCAGTAATGGACATCCTTCCTCGCTTCAGCAATGATCCTCCAAAGTATCCTGCAGCTACACTGGTGTAAAGAAAAGAGAAAAATATTTTTATAGCCAGAGATGGTCACACGGATGGATGGGAAACCCCTCTTTGAATAACATCAAAGAATAGCATAGGCAATCAACTTGTGGATTAACGTAAGGTAGTATTCAAGGATTTCTATGTGGTGACACATTTTTTTTCTGCTGCAAGACCCTAGCTAGTTTAGGAACAATAGTTCCAAGAAGAGAACACTTCACACCATGATCTCTCCTATTATTTTGACTTGAAAGATATGCAGAATCTTCTCTTTGAGTAGTGGTTAAGAGCTCCAGGCTTTGGAGGGAGAAAAGATTGGGTTCTCATCTTTCCTTAGCTAGTGGGGAGCTATAAGATATTGGGTAAGATCTGTTCTATATCTAAATCCCAGTCAAATCAACAGAATAATAACTACCTTGCAGAATTATGGTAGAGATTCAATAGCAAAATTATGTAAATTACATACCAGAGCCCACTACTACATAGTAAATAATAAATGGTAGCTGGGGTTGTTATGTACAAGAAAAAAAAAAAAAGGAAAGAAACTTGTCCATTTCTGCATTTGGTACTAAAGGAATCCACAGAAGACTGAAGATGAGATTTCACAAAAACAAATAATCTGATACGTATATTTGCACTAGTTTCAATGAACAGCAAAGGAAGCCAAAAGAATGCATTTTCCACAAAGTCTACCAGGGAATATTGGCTTGGAGGAGTTTCACTGGGTGCAGCTTTAAAACTCCCCAGTTTCCTCATGGGAGATGCACTCAGGTGGGTGATGTACTTCTGCCCACTTGGCGTGAAGACTGCCAATTGTGGGAAGCCCAGAGCGGGGACTTTTCAAAGCTCCTATATTCCTAACAAGATCACTCTCGAAGCCCAGTATAATTGATACATATATTTGCAAAATCAATCACCTGAAACTAATATCTGGGTCTGGACACAAATTCATATCGTGCCGCCAGCACATCTCATTTCATTGTCACCAGATTACATTTAAGTGACCCAACATCACACTTGCCAATCTCTTGGCAACTTTGCCACAAAGCCCAGTCTGTAGGTATGTGCAATGAATTTGCTGCTCCTTACAACACCTAAGAAAGGCAGAATGTGGCAGGCCTGCCTGGTGAGGGCCTATCATCGTCAGCTCTGTGGGCAGCTGAGGCAGTTAAGGTCCACAGAACATTGAGTAAGGACCAAATATAGGGTGATGGAAGGAGAACAGACTCTGGGTGGTGAAAACACAATGTGAGATATAGATGATGTATTACAGAATTGTACCCTTGAAACCTATGTAACGTTACTAACCATTGTCACCCCAATAAACTTTAATTAAAAAAAAAAAAAGGAGCCCCGGATGTGGGGATCAGAGCACTTCACAGCTGTGCAAGCTTTGGGCAAAGCCAAGGAGCATCTACAAGCCTCGGTTTCCTCACTTACCAACTGGGGATGAAAACATTTGCCCCATCAACCCTTTAGACTGCTTGGGCAAATCAAAATATAGATAAAATGTGTACAAGTTCAGTATAAATTACACAGTGCTAAGGATTATAGTAATATTAGCAGTACTGTTGTTTTTTCTCCCTGTAGGTGTCTGACAATATGTCTTATAACTGTTTAGAAAAATAATGAAAGAGGAGGATCAGACAAAAGTGAGAATGGGATCTTCTCTAACTACCTACCAAACACATTGGCATGTGGAGCTTATATCTCAGACATTTGTTTTTGAAGGGGTGACATTTTCTCCCTAGAAAATCTCTATCAGAATGATAGGAGTGGTTTTGGCTCTCCATTCTCTCCAGAAAATGTGTGCATTCCAACCAGTATTGTCTCTGCGTTTCCTTTTTGCTTATGCCAGCACAATTAGTTACTGTAGTTTTCAACTAAGAACTCTGACTGACACACATAGTATAGTGGAAAGACCTTTGGGATCAGGCAGAGATGGATTGAAATCATTTGCTAAACTTGGAAAAGTCATTCAACCTCTTTTGCTAAACTTGAAAAAGTCATTCAATCTTTTTGAGCCTCAGTTTTTAATCTGTAAAATGGAAATGCAAGTCACCTCCTCAAGAGATTGTGTAGATTAAATTAGTATTTGCAAAAATACTGAATAGGGTGGCTGGCAACTTGAAGCGTTTAATATATATTATAGTTGTTTTTATTCTCTACATCAGTGGTTCTTTACCTTTCAGGATTGCCAACACCTTTGCAAATCTAATGAAAACATTGGGTCTCTGACCCAAAAAACAATGTGCATATACATATCCACACATCTTGCATATAATTTCTGAAGTCCTTGGATCCACTGAAGTCCACAAAAGCCATATTAATAATTCCTGCTATAGGTAGTCACTTATGACATAATTCATGTTTCCTTTGAGTGTTAGATGCCTGCTTTGTTGCTGAGCTCTTCTGCTACTGCTAATTACCATCAAGACTCAGTAAAAGCTGTTAGTTATACAAAGAATAACTACTTCAAAAGGCTTTCACATTCATGATCTCATTTAATCTTCAGAAAAATCCTGTAAAGTCTGTATTATGGTCCTATTCTACAGGTTAGAAGGTTTGTTTTGGGGTTTTTTGTTTGTTTGTTTGTTTTTGCATTTCTCCATTGTAAATAAGCCTCATGGGTACATAGACCATATTGTTTTGGTCACCATTGTTTTGTCGACATTTTATACAGTGCCTGAAATATGGTAGGTGCTCAATGTGTTTGAAATAAACGAAGGAAAAATGTAAAAAGAGGACTCTTGTTTCCTGAATAAGACAATTTAGTAATTTGAGGCTAAATCAGCACAAAGCTAAAACCCTATGAGGACATTCTTGTGGACTTAGCCCAGAGCCATCAGATATCATGAACACTTGGTAAATGTTGGTGGATGGATAGGTAGATAGGTGGATGAATGAATAAAACCTCCTTTCTAAAGAGTGAAACCCTGAATTTCAATTAAAAAAAAAAAATTCTGTTTCCTTTATCTATTACTGCACAAAAGTTAGTGCCTTCAGAACAACCATTTTGTTTTTGTGGATCCGGAATCTCGGAAGGGCTCCTCTCCCTCTCGATTTAGTGTCAGCGCCTCTCGACTTTCAGCTCATTAGCAGGGTAGTCACTCTTCCACGGCTGCACAAGACTCCAAGGGGAGGAAGCGAAAACTATAGGCCACTTAAGCATGAGGGCTAGAACTGAAGCAGCACCATCTCCCCTGTATTCTGTGGGTCCAAGCAGTCACAGGCTGGCCTGTGGTCCAGCGGGTGGGGAAACAGATCTCATGTCTTCCTGGGAAGATTAATGAGAATGTGAAGCTACTGCTAATCTACTAGAGTTCAAAACTTGATGGAGTTGCTCTTGTCACCACCCTCAATCCGACAGTCCTCATGGAAGAATTTGCATTTCCCCAATATCAGCAGATAATTCTGTAAAACATCAGATTAAAATTCAATGAAGCTTGGATGCATAGCTGAATTAATCTCCATGCTTCAGTGAGCATGTCTCAGGGGTAACATAGGAGTGTCTGTGTTCTAGTTATTTAAGGGAATTCAAGCTTCTCCAAATCTGGTGGGATCAAGCAGCCCAAAATATCATGACAGCTAAAAATTTACTCTACAGTAAAGTGTCATTACAAATCAACCCTGGGCTATCCACCTCCTGGGCATGCAAAAACTTCAGCGCTTCCACGTTCGGGATATTTTAGCATCTCAACAGGGAGTATGGCTAAGGAAGAGCAAAATAGCACAATGATCCAGAAACCGCATAGAAGAAAGGAATTACAAATAGCACAAACAAGCACAGGGCATCTTGGACAATCCCAAAGAGAATGCAAGTTTATTTTCCACGCTAGTTTCTAGAGGCCCATATTTTAGGGAGTTGTACTTCTGAAGATTTTTAGCCACCCCCTCTCCCACAAATTCAAATCATTTCCACAGGCACAAGGATTATTTTCTCATTGTGTCATGATCTTCTTCTCTACCTGTCACAAGCATTTATATTACACATTATTTTTTCCCAGTGACACAGGGCTTTTTCTATCTATTAACTGATCAGAAAGACGAACTGGTTAGTTTTATCAAACACAAATGTGCACTTGGATCATTTTGGCTCATAGGAACTTTCCATATGAGGGCTGAGTATATTGAGGAAGATGACATTTTATAAAGGCAAGACCAGCCATAATTTTAAGCATACATGTGGAAACCTTAGAATATAAGAGTAAAGGAGACCATAAAGCAAGATGGGATTGGTGGAGGCTGCAGGTAGGCAGAACTGCTTAGTTTCTGATGGGGCACAAGAGTCCAAGCCCCAGCATCAGAATCTCTCATTCTTAAAGCATACACTAGAATGTAAGATCCATGGGGAGCGAGATTTTGGTGTTTTTGCTCACTAATGTAGCCTAGACACCTAGAACAACACCTGGCATATAAGGAACACTCAATAAATATTTGTTCATTTTTAACAAATAAAGCTCATGAGGATTGGCTGAACGGAATCCAGGTTCATTGTGTGTAATTACTGGAGATCTGTTCATGCAGCAGGAACTCTGTCTGTGCCATTATAGAACACAGCCAAGATACCTGTCAGCACTGGGACAAGTCTTAGGGCCCCTGCTCAATGGACAGTGTGTAATGAAGGGTTTTTAAGTGTTAGAGCAATCAGTGAGAGCTAAGAAGAGAAAACCCTATTCTGTGATGAAAATAAAGAAACTGAGAAAAAGGGACAATTATGAGGTTGCTACAACCCTGCCATCACTTGGGCACTCAGATCCAAAGTCTGGTGATCCGAAAGGGGCATGGAAACAGAGTGGAGGGGGCACCATCTGATCTAAGGTGAGATATATGATGTAATTCCAAGGCTTACTCTACCCAAAAGATAGGAGTAATGTGAAAAACATCACTATTCACCCTCATTTTCTTTCGATTGACTAGGAACTGGGGCCTCTGTCTGAGTCAACTTGAAGGGTTGGATATGCAGAGGTATGAAAAAAAAGCAGAGAGTGACACAATCTGTCTTAACTCCTAAAGAAAGATATTCCATAGTCTCCCTTTGCCTGAGATATTCTGAACCTGAGGACTTTTTCAACAAGAAAACACATACTATCCAGTCTCTAAACATTTCAATGTATCAAGAAGAAGTGACCTGAAAAATTATGTATGGTCAGTTTTACATAAGAATTATGTAAATGAATTATGTAAATGAATTATGTTTTTATATACAAAACTAGAAAAGAAAATCTCAAAACCTAAGTAGACCACAAGATAATAAGATCTAGCCATTGGTTTCTGTGGCACCAAAAAAGAAAACTGCACAAAAAAGAAAACAGAAAGTTCAAGGCCCAAGCTTGTCTTGTTCAATGCTTTATTACCACCAGCAGTGATGCATTCATAGTGAATTAAGGAGTCTGGCTTTGCACATGCAAGACACTGTCTTAACTCCATCACAAGCCCTGTTCACCAAGTGGGTTATGGATAACAGAAGATACGTTCCCTTCTAGGAAATCTGTTGGCGTCTGGAAATATTTCTGCATGCCTGACCACCTGACACTTTGCCAGCCTGCTGGCCAAAGTACACCCTTGAGTACACTTTGAGTATATCATGAGTATACCCTTATTCCACTGCCTTTCACAACCCAACCTCATGAGAGAACTACATACAATTGGGCTCCAAATTAAGAAGAAAAACATTAAACAGCCTGAGAGGCTCAAAGTTAATGAAAGAAAAGAACAACACTAAAAGGAGGATATATGGGATATATGGTAACACACATGTACAGAAAAAATTCCGAGAAAATAGTCAAACAATAACAGAAATGAACAGTGCAAATATAAGTGATTTAAAACTTTTATGTTCCTTTTATATTTTCTAAAACTTTTTCTCCTTTATGTTCCTTTTATATTTTCTGCAAAGAACACATATTATTTTTATATTGAGAAAAATATCATCAAATTGAAATATATATATATATATTCCTATTTCTATTTTTATAAAGAGTTTGCGTGTGTGTGTACATGTATATATGTTGTATATGTATAGGCAAAATCTGGAACTCCAGACATCAAAACTATATATAGTGGCTAAGTGGGGAATATAACTGAGGGTAAGGAGGAAAAAAGGAGAGAAATTTATCTCTTTTAAAAACTTCTTTTGTAATGCTTGAATTTGTTTTTAATAATGTCATGCAGGGTCTCAGCTTCTGCTCTCTGCATAGGAATGCAGGATATGGTGAGGTCAAAAAGGAACAACAACAGAGCCACAGGTAGGGGAGTCATACCACTATAGTCTTGCAGTGGCTGGGTTGGAGACACAGGAAGCAGGAGCCACATGATCCACAATGTAATCCGCTTGCTAACCACACTTGCTAGCCGCCATCCGCCATCCGCTTCTCGGCGAGCGCTTCTCTGCGATCAATGAGAGCTAAGAAGAGGAAATCAAAAACCCACCTGCTAGCACAGCCACAACAGCTAAGTGGCTAATGGCTAACTGGTTACAGATGATGGCCATCTGATCACAGCTGATGGTCACCTACTACCAGAGCCAGCACCTTTCCACGTGAGACCGAGAGCCTGGAAATTGCTCTCTGGGACTCCATCCCTACAAATAACGTGTGTCATTTTATAATATAAATAGAAAAATAGGTGACTAGTGTGGGGACAGAGCCAGGAGTGCAGTTTCCAGGCTCTTGGCCTCACGTGGAAAGGTGCTGGCTTGGGTGATAGATGGCCATCAGCTCTGACTAGTTGGCCATCAGCTGTAACCAGTTAGCCATTGGCCACTGATATAACTGCCGATCTGAGCTAGCAAGCGCGGATTGCAGTTAGCAAGTGAGGTTGGTTGGCAGAGAAGCAGACAGCAGACTGCAGATTGTGTGGCTCCTGCTTCCTGTGTCTCCAATCCAGCTGCCAGCAAGACTATAATGGTATGACTCCCCTATCTATGGCTCTGTGGGTGTTCCTTTTTGGCCTCACCATGTCCTGTGTTCTTATGAGGGGAGCGGGAGCTGAGATCCCACATGCCACCCCGCATGACAACTAGAAAACACATTCTAAAGTATCCCCTTGATAGTCAGGTCCATGGAAAATATTAGGTTGGTGCAAAAGTAATTGCGGTTTAAAAGGTTAAAAATAGAAAAAAACGCAATTACTTTTGCACCAACCTAATAATTCCAAGGATAAAATTAAATGTGTTATTGCTATGGTAGTGTGTAATTATTGATATAACATAATGTTATTATACCATTATTGCTATGATGATAATACTTTACATTCGTATAGGTTAAGTTCCTTTTTTTTAGGTTAGGCTAAAGAAAATAAACCTGAGGGACAAGAGACAAAATACAGTTCTCTAAACTTACTGAAGGGCTTGTGACTTACCCGTGAGTCCTTCCTGAAAACAGGATGAGAAAAAAAGCTTACCACCTGCTCCCTGAGGAAGTCAGTTGAGTTACAGGACGACTTCACACAGCGAGGGTAAGTGGCACCAGTGTGGGTTAGCAAGAAGCACACACAGAATTACATTCCCTGGAGGACGTTAAAAATAGGCTGGCACGTCTGGGTGAGTGGAAATACGTTTCTGCTGAAGGCCAAGCAGATGGACTTGGTGACCCCTCAAGGTCCCTGCTGGTCCTGTGACTTGGGCTTATAACCCTTGCTCAGGCACGAGAGCTCCACCCCACCCGAAGAGTCTCACCTGTGTTCACTGGCTGCTTCATCTCCATGGGCTACAGATGTTCCCCCGACCTCCTACACCTGCAACCCGTGAGCCCTGCTCTCATGTGGATAGGGAGCCTAAGAGTAGTCTCTAACAAGAAGATCGTCATTCAGAAGCAAATTCAAAACATGAGGTTACAAACCCAAACTGAAAAACACTATAAAATAACTGGCCTGTAATCTTCAAAACGGTCAACGTCAGGTAAAACAAAGTAAGGCTGAGACACATTCCAGATTCAAGGATACTAAAGGGACATGGAAATTAATGTAGTACATAATCCTGGACTGGCTCATAAAATGAGGGGGAAATGCTATAAAAAAGATATTATTGTGCCAATATATGAAACTGGAATGTACAGTATCAATGTTCAATTTCCTATACTATGGTTATGTAAGAGTAAATCCTTGTTCTTAGGAAATAAACTTAAAGTGTCCATTAAGGAGTAAAGAGATGATGGATATGTAGGTAGATAATAGATATAGATAGGCACACAAATGATAGAGCAAATATGACAAAGTGTTCAAAGTTGGTGAGTCTGAAAAACGGTCTACAGAAGTACTTTGCAATAATCTTACAACTTTTCTATAAATTAGAAATTATTTCAACAAAAATAGTTTTAAAAAGTGGGCTCTAATGTTGACTTAGGGGTTTCACTTCCAGGATTCCTGTTCCTAACCCCTAGGGACTATATCTATCTCAGCCAACCTCATACTTGGTCCTGTCCTGTTTCCCCGAAAAGTAAGACCGGGTCTTATATTAAGTTTTGCTCCAAAAGACACACTAGGGCTTATGTTCAGGGGATGTCATCCTGAAAACTCATGCTAGGGCTTATTTTCCAGTTAGCTCTTATTTTCGGGGAAACACAGTAATCTCTCAGAATGCCACAGTTCTGCCCCTCATCTTGTCTCCCCTCTTCATCTCTTCAAGTCTTTAACTCCCTCCCTTCAGGGTCAGGACTCCACTCAGGTTCTCAGTCCCAGTCCCCACATGACAATCCCCACCTGTGGCTGCGCACATCCTAACATGACAGCTGTCTACGCTGCCCTGAGCAAAGCTCCAGCTCTCCTGGCTTGTCCACTCTTGTAAAAAAGAGAATAGATGAGTGCCAAGCACTGGCCCTGTTCAGTTAAAGATTAGGAAGATCAAGAGAACTAAGCAAAGGAGACAGAGAAGTAGCGACCAGTCAGATGAGAGAAATAATGAGAGAGTTCCACGCCTGGAAAGTCAAGCCAAGGTGTGGGGTGTTATAATGATCAGTAGTCTTAAAACCGGCTGATAGGTTAAGCAGGGATTGTCAGTGAGTGGTAGGATTGGAGTTTTTTGTTTGTTTTTTTTAAATTCTGCCTTCCTGATAGAAATCAGAATAGTGGTTGCCTAGGGTGGGGAAAAGAGGTCATGTGGACAGATAGGAAAGGGTATCAGGGAGCTTCCTGGGTGATGAAAATACTTTACATCTTGACTAGGTGTGGGTCACTCAAGTGTGAACACTTTCAAAAGTCATCCAACTGTACACTTAAAATCTGTGCGTTTAACTGTGTACAAATTATACTTCAATAAAAATAAATTCCACTTTTCACATTTCTGCATTTTCCAATATTGCTATAATGAACATTCATTACTTTTATAATAAAAAATAAACATTTAGCAATGAAGGTTGGATTACTGCATATGTCAAACTTCTTTGAATTGTAAAGGTAAGAATTAGCAGGATATTATTTTTCCCTCAACCAAAAACCAGTGTAAATAATAACTGAATAGTGTACATAATGAAAATTTTGCCGTGGATTTCCCAGAGAAAACTCACTTCTGCAAGTAAAAACTAATTCTTATAAACCAGGAAACACCTACTTCTTTACAGTCAAGATGGGACACTTCAGGTGATGAGTGATTTTTGCATTTTACAAATACAAAGCAATGGAAGCTAATATCAAAATATAGTTTTGTGTCCTTGAGTAAGTCAGCTAAATTCTGTGTCTGGGTTGTCTCCAAAATGGCAATAATGTTGTAATGCAGGACTCAGCTCCCACTCCCCGCACAAAAACACAGGGTATGGTGAGGTGGAAAAGGAACACCAATGGAGCCACAGGTAGGGGGTTCATATCACTGTATTCTCGATGGAGGCTGGTGGAGACACCAGCCTGCAAACATCCGCCAATACCCCAACAAGGGGTCTTCCTGCACCCCAGTCTCACTGGCTCCCGGGCGAGACACAGGAAGTAGGATCAACTCAATCAGCAATCTACAATCTGCTTGCTAACCGCACTTGCTAACCGCAATCCGTACTTGCTAGCGTAGCCACAGCAGTTATATACAAAACAATAGTGGCTAACGACCAACTGGTTACAGCTGAGGGCCATCTTATTATCAAGCCAGCACCTTTCCACATGAGGCCGGGAGCCCAGAAACTGCTCTCTGGGACTCAGTTCCTACAAATGTGCTTTGCCACATGTCAGTCTCATAGTCTTGAGAAGTTCCATGAGCTAATGACCATGAAAGCTATTGGAAACCATAAAGAGATACACAAATGCAAGGTCTGGGAAATATGAATACAATCTGAGGCCATGGGCAGTTCTATTTATCTCAGTACTTTACAGGGAATGTGCTCTTTGGAGGTAAACCTCAACCCCTCCTTCTTTCCTGGAAAAATAGCCCAGAGCAAACGCCCAAAGAGCTGTGAATCTGAAACCTCATCTTTCTATAGTCAGTGCATTTTTGTGCTACAATGAGTAGCTCATATCTTGAGAAGTTGTCAAATGACCTCCCATTCTCTTTTCTGTACATCCTCTCCATCTCAATTCTCCTTAGAATGAGAGCCTCTTATCTTCTTGTAAGTTAGTTGAAAAGGAAATTTTAATTTATCTAAAAAACATATGAATTTCCATATGTCCAAAAAGGAAATCTCTTCTTCCCCTTTCCCCTGCCAACTTGCAAGACCTACTCCTTTTCTTGTGTACAAAGCACGTTAGCACCTTTATATCATCCCAGAAGCTGTGTTTGAAGGATGGAGAATAATTAGCATTTATTTAGAATAGAAAGCTGGACCAAGAAATTAGAGAAAAGACCAAAATGGTACCAAGCTAAATGGTGTGGGTCTTACCTTATGGGCAGATGGGTATCATTGAAGGTATTTTGAAAAGAAGGGTGGTATAATTTTTTAAAGTAATTCTCCACACAGCAATGATATTTTAGTAGATGAATTTGGATTTGGTAAGTAGAATGGATTGAAAGGAGTGAAGGAATAGCAAAGACACCAGATGAAAGTCTATTGATGTGGTTCAGGCAAGTGGAGGTGAAGTCGTGAGGGCAGTGAGATTAGAACAGAAATATGAAACTCAGAAAGGATACAGTCATGAAGAAAATGAAAATATGGTTTAGGGCATGGTGAGTTTAAGGTGCCAGTGGGATCCAAACAGAAATGTCAATCATATATATCAGAGAGTACAGGACTACAAAGCAGAAGAGTGGCTTCAAATGTAATGACTTCTAGAAGAGTCATCATCAATGTTGTCATAGAATGTCTGTATAGCTGCCTTTGCCAAAAGAGTACAATGAGTTGATTTATTTAATGACATATTGAGCCTAACATATTAGAAATATTTTTTCAGCAGGTAAACAATACTAAAAACTGAGATACTTTATGTTCCTTATTTCCAACCTCTTCAAAACCTGTTTTCCATAGTCTTCAAAATTCAGTGTGGATCTAACACTTAAAAAATATCTCAAGTGTTCCAATAAAGATGGCATAGTTGGTAAACAATGTGCTTACCTTCTCTCATAACCACATCAAAATTACAACCAAACAACAAAACAACCATTATTGAGAATCACCTAAACTCTTGCGAAACTGAAGCCCTACAACTAAGGACATGCAGAAGAAGCCACCTTGACTGGTAGGAGGAGCAGAGATGTGGAACAGGCTGGTCCCACACCAGCATGTGACCATTAAAAATTGGGAAGGATAGCTCAGCTGCAGAGGTCCCCAACCCCCCCTCCCCCCCGCCGAAGAGTGAGGTGGTCCCAACGCTTCCCCAGCCCAGGGTTCCAGTGCTGGAGAGAGAAGTCTCCATAATTTCCAGTTGTGAAAACCCCTGGAAATTGTGACTGAGTGAGAGAAAGAGCAGCTGGAGTCCCAGGAGCTCCTCTTAAATGGACTTACCCACCAAGTGAATCACTAGCTCTGAGATTCAGCACTGGGGCAGCAGTTAGAAGGTAATAGGGAAATACGGTGTAGAACTAAGTTGTCTGGCTTCAGGATGGGGGCTGGAGGGACAGCTTTCTCCTGGATGGAAGAGCTGGTGGAGCCATTGTTTTTTTTATTGAGCCCTCTCTTTCTTGCGTGCAGATGCAGGTGGCCACCATATCTGAATCTCTATCAAACTGGCTAATGCCATTCTTTTGCCATGCCCTGGTGATTCAAGACCCCACCCCACCCAAATTTCGGGCATACCCAAGCCACTTCCAGTGGCATTTTCATACAAACTGCTTGCATTGGCTCATGCTTCAGACTTTTCTAGGATCTCTCAAAGGTTTGCAGAACTCAGACAAGCAGCATCTGGCTTGAGCATGTCCTATACCTCCAGCTGAGCAGCCCTAAGCCCAGCACTAGCAGCAGCTGGCCTTGGTTCATGTCTTGGCCTCTCAGGGCACTTCCAAGCAAGGCACAGGTGGTAATCATCTACAGATTTCTTTGTGGCTCCTGCCAGCCGGCCACAGGTGGGGGACTGGCTAGCAGCTTAACCTGACCTGCAGCAGGTCCCCTCCCAGGTGGCCCTGGAGCAGGCGACCCCAGCAGGTAGCTTCGAAATGAGCTGGAACATCACCCAGCCGCCCCCCAGGGGAAGATTGGGCAGGCACCAGAACTCCGCTGAGGCAGATCCTGCTCTGTAGGGTCAGCTTCTGCACCACAACTCCTCCACTGCAGTAAAGGCCAGTCCTCACAACAAATGAGCCCGAGGGTCAATCCTACCCACTGATGTGTAAATAGCAACCGAGGCTCAACAACAAGAGGAGGGCACACACAACTTGCACAAGGGACACACCTGAAGTTTGAGGCTCAAGTGACAAGGAAGACTGTGCCACTGAGCCCCACAGCACACCTACTACATAAGGCCACTTCACTAAGACTGGGAGATATAGCAGCCCTACCTAATACATAGAAACAACCACAGGGAGGCACACAAAATGGGGAGACAAGGAAACATGTCCCAAATGAAAGAAGAGAACAAAGCTCCAGAAAAACAACTAAACAAAATGGAGACGAGTAATCTACCAGATGCAGAGTTCCAAACACTAGTTATAAGGATGCTCGATGATCTCAGGGAGAACTTCAACAAAGAGACAGGACACATAGAAATGGAGATAGAAAACATGAAAAAGAACCAGTCAGAAATAAAGAGTACAATTGGAAATGAACAATACAATTACAGGGTATCACAGTAGATTAGATGAAGCAGAGGGTCAAACGAGTGATTTGGAAGTTAAGGTAGCAAAAAACACCCAATCAGAACAGAAAAGAGAAAAAAGAATACAAAAAATTGAGAGTTTAGGGGGCCTCAGGGACAACTCAAGCATGCCAATATTCACATTACAGGGGTGCCAGAACGAGAATAGAGAGAGCAAGGAATTAAAAACCTATTTGAAGAAATAATGACAGAAAACTTCCCTAACCTGGAGAAGGAAACAGATGTACAAGCCAGGAAGTGCACAGAGTCCCAAACAAGATGAATCCAAAGAGGCCCACACCAAGACACCTCATAATTAAAATGCCAAAGGTTAAAGACAAAGAGAGAATCTTAAAAGCAGCAAGAGATGTACAATTCTGTAATATATCATCTATATATCATCTTACAGAACTGTACACCTATGTCACCCCAAAAAACTTTAATTAAAAAAAAAAAAGACATTTAAAAAAAGCAGCAAGAGAAAAGCAGTTATTTACCTATAAGGGAGCTCCCATAGACTATCAGCTGATTTCTCAACAGACACTCTGCAGGCCAGAAGGTGTTGGCACATAATATTCAATGTGATGTAAAGCAAGGACCTACAACCAAGATTACTATACCCCGCAAAGATATCAATTAGAATCAAAGGACAGGTAAAGAGTTTCCTAGACAAGAAAAAGCTAAAGGAGTTCATTACCACCAAACCATTATTACAAGGAATCTTAGAGAGACATTTTTAAGACTAAATAAATAAATAAATAAATAAATAAATAAAATGGCAATAACTATATATCTATCAACAATTACTTTCAATGTAAGTAGATTAAATGCTCCAATCAAAAAATAGAAGAGTTGACTGGATAAGAAAACAAGACCCTTACACATGCTGTTTACAAGAGACTCACTTCAGATCAAAAGATACACAAAGACCAAAAGTAAAGGGATGGAAAAAGACATTTCATGAAAATGGAAACAAACAAAGAAAAATTTGGAGTAGCAATACTTATACCAGACAAAATAGACTTTAAAGCAAAGACTATAACAATAGACAGAGAAGGACCTAGTACTCCTACTTCTGGGTATTTCTCCGAACAAACCCAAAGTACTACTTTGAGGGGATGTACTCATCCATATGTTCATTATAGCATTATTCACATAAGCCAAGGTATGAAAGCAACCTGGGTGTCTCTGAATGGATGAATAGATAAAGAAGAGGTGGTACATATATACAATGGAATATTACTAAGCCATAAAAAAGAACAAAATCTTGCCATCTGTGGCAACATGGATGGACATAGAGGGTATTGTGCTGAGTGTAGTAGGTCAGACAACAAGACAAATGTCATATGATTTTACTTAAAAGTGGAATCTAAAGAACAAAATAGAAACAAACTCATAGATATAGAGAACATTTTGATTGTTGCCAGATGGGAAGGGGGTTGGGAGTAGGTAAAAATGGGAAGGCATTAAGAAGTACAAATTTGTTGTTAAACATTAGTCATGGGGATGTAGGGTATAGCATAAGAAATATAGTCAATAATATTGTAAAAACTATGTATGGTGTCAGGTAGTACTCCATCTATCGGGGTGACAGATGGGAGGGGGTTTGGGGGAAGGGTAAAAAAGGTGAAGGGATTAAAAAATGCAAATTCGTAGTTACAAAATAATCATGGGGATGTAAAGTATAGGAAATATAATCAATAATATGGTAATAACCATGTATAGTGCCAGGTGGGTACTAGTCAGGGGGATCACTTCCTAAATTATATAAATGTCTAACCACTACGCTGTACACCTGAGACTAATATAAAATAATATTATACGTCAACTCTAATTGACAAAGTGAATAAAGGGGAAGGGAAGATAAAGAAGAATAAGAGGTTCAAACTTCCAAGTATAAAACAAGTAAGTCATGGGGATGTAATATACAGCATAGGAAATATAATCAATAATATTTTGATTGTGTGGTACCGTGTCAGAAGGTTGCTGGACTTATCACGGTGGTCACTTCTTTAACATAGGGAATATAATCGATAATGTGGTAATAACTCTGTATAGTGCCAAGTAGGTACTGTTGATTAACAATGATGTACACCTGAAACTAATATAATATTGTGTTAGCTATATTTTAATAAAAATCCTTAAAAAAAAAAAAGAAAAAGAAAAGAAATGCCTTCCTTCTATTGATGTTAGTTTTCTGCTTCTCTTTCTCATGAATACCCATTGCCTGTGTCTCCTAATCAGAACATTATTTGGGCTTCTGCTTGAATAAATGATTCCTGAATAGCTATTGTTATTGATCTCAATAAATGCTTGTTGCTTCTCAAAAAACAAAAGAAAAAATCTCAGCTTGAGCTAGCCATGTCTCAAGTGCTCAATGGCCACTTAAGTATAGGTTTGACCACCATACTAGACACTGCAATTCTAGATGATATCTTCCTGCTCCTCATAGCTTAGCATTAATAGCAGAACTCTGTAGGGGAAGGAAAATCTAATTACCAGGACAGAAGATGGGAGACAATATATAAAAGTTTGTTTGTTTGTGTGCATATGTGTGTTTGTGTTGATGTGTGTACTAACAATGACGTCCATTGAGCTTTTATTATATACTCAGCAGTGAATTTAGCATTTTAGATATATTAGTATGTTAAATAGCTGACGACTCTGGAGTTAGTATTATGAATATTATTCCATAAATCAAAGAACAGTCTTAATAAGATTAAGTAACTTTTTTTTCAAAACTATGCAACACTTAAGTAACTTTGAAAAAGTTACCTAACTTCTTTAAACCAGACCAGTCTTACTCCAGAATCCTCACACTTAACATATCAAGATGTGTGGGACTTATTTTATTGACTTCTTTTTCTAGCAAAAAAATTAAATTTCAGAGCTATTATTATTTAATAACCCATTGTGAAAATTTTTTCATATTATAAAATAATATTCAAAATTATGGCTGTCAGGATTGTGCACTAGATGTCATATGGATATACAACAATTTATTTAATCATTCCTCCTTCTCTGGACCTTAGTTTCCATATCACAAGTGTGGTTTTGTATTTCGCAATGCAAATAACTGGCTCACCGGTTTGATTGGGTATGCAAAAAGATACAATGAAATAAAGTTGAAAACTAGATTATCATTCAGTTCCCTAGGCATGGCTTTCCACGGGGAATAGTAATAGAGCACTAATTGCCACAGTCAAGGTTTTAGCCCAGCTATCTATGAGACTTGGCAAAAGCCTCCATATCTGCCCAACACAGGCACAGTCGACAAATACAGAGCCCTAGGAGCAGCCCTGAAGACAGATATGCCAAGTAAATGTCAAAAACAATGCCAAGTCAGAACGTTCTCTTGTATCTGTCAACTCCACAGGTGGGCAATGAACAGACATGCTATGCTAACATGTGGCAAGTTTCCAGACCCAAGGCTTCTCTTCCAATTGAGAACCAATTAGGCTGAAAGTACTTAACAATTAAATCCCTCCTATCAGTATGTCCACAGTCCCATAAAATTCCAACAGATAATTGCAGAGGAGTAAAAGAGATCCAACTTAACAGTGCTTATAAAGCACAGCTAAAACTACCCAAGGCTATGTGATGTTAGTAGGATTATTGAGTACTCACTGAGCACCTTTACTCCTCGGCCTCTCATTAGTCCCACCCACAGGGGTAATGGGGGAAGGCACAAATGGAGCTCCCAATGCAATGCTGGACCAGTAAGTTCAAGTTTAGGCACACAATCAGATATGATGTCCTAACAGACAAAATCCAGTTATTCTAAATTGCATTAACTGCTTGGCTTGGGAATGAGTTTTCCTGAGATCTCATGGAGCAGATCTGTCCCACATAACTCCTTCATCTCTGCTGTCCATATCCTGGGTGCATGCCCAGAATAGTAAGCTTTCATTATTTTTATTTATTTATTTTTTGCTAGCAGCAAGGTTAGTGGGAGGATTCTCAGAAATAATATAACACATGATGGGCACCCTTCTGGGATTTTCCAGGAAAGCAGCAGCAACCTTAATAAAATTGCCAACCTCCATGCATACCTTAGTCCTTTCAGGACTTCAATTGTTCCCTCCATGGATCCTAAAAAAGTTACAAGTTAGAAATTGCTCACCCAACCAAGATTCTGAACAAGGGTCCAGACACTTGAAGTAAAGGATGACAGCTCCCTCCTTTCTGCCCCCACTGGATCATACAGATATCCACCACAGCACCTACAGAAATGTATGGTACAGTTTTTGTTTGCATTCTGCACACACACACACACACACACACACACACACAATTAGTGTTTCTAAAAGTGGGGTCTATAGACCACCACTATCAGAATCATGAGAGTAGGGTGACTGATAAAATAGTTTCCTGGGACCTCCCCCAGGCAAACTAAATTAGAGTTTGGAGAGTGGAAAGGATTTAGTCAGACAATGAAGTCTGACAACCACTGCCTTGAACTCTAAATCTCTCAAGTGTAGGGAATATGTTTCAGGAGGAAACATATTTCCTTCCTTCCTTTGGGGGCCAAAGGAAGGACTTTGGAGGTCTACTAGGTTACCCCACCCAGGACACAGGCACTGGTGGTGTTTCTGCCTAGGACAAGACCAGCCCCACTTGGCCTGAGAAAACTCTAATATCCTCTTTTTCTTGTTAGAAATTCTGAAATATTTCATTTTGAAATTGAAGCTCCTGGTGAGCATAGTGCATAATTTCTCATTCTCACTGTCTGGAAGAAGGTCTTTGAACAAAAATGAAAACTGAGATAATAATAGAATTGAGTTCCTGAGCTGTTTGAAGGAATTACTATTAAAACGAATCACAAAAGAATTTCCCAATATAATGTAGAGTAAAACTTATTAAAATTGGAACAAACTTGGATTTGCTTCTTTCCAGTTCATTCATTGATTCATCTACTTATTCATTTACTCATTTTTAATTCATTTATTTATTTTCATTTAATAAATATTGATTAAGTACCTACCACGTGCCAGCCATTGATAGAATGGCTAAGGAAAAATAAGACAAAGTCTCTGCCCTGGTGTGATATAATCTGGTTCATTTATTCACTCATACATTTATTCCTCCCTTCATTTATTTAATAAATTTACTAAACACACTATTTGGAAGCAACTGGGATGGATACTGTGAAGGATATTTATGCACAGGCCATGCTCTCAAGCAGCTTTCACCTGGCTGGGATGTCAGACATCGCAATCATTCATTCTAGTACTAGGAGAAATGAATACTTAGTACTTAGTAAAAGAAATACTAGGGACAAGAGTGAGACTACTTCTGGCGAAAGCTAACCAAAGAGGAGAGTTTGAGTAAAGCTGTAAATGGCAGCAAACTTCGTCATGCAGATATAAGAACATTTATCTGCTGAAATAACAGGGAAAAGGCAAATTTGCCTAGCTCATATTTGAGAAAAGGTGTAACAAGATGAGTATTTTATAGGGTGGGTTTTAAGAACTGGAGAGAAAAACATCTGAACAGGTTGAAGAATACTTACCTAAAGATTTAGTCTACTGCATCCCTGTAAGGGCATCTTCTTTTTCCATTTATTCACTCAACTACACACTCAAAATACTCATTGAGCTCCTAATATGTATCGGGAGCCATAGTAGGTGAATATATGTAAATGAAATCTGATCTATACCCTTGACTACCTCAGGAACGAAGAGAGAAATAGTGAGTACATGGCACATGTGCCACCTCTATTCCTCTCACCCATCGCTGAAATTATTAACACAGTACCTTTTTTCCTGAGCCTGTATACAGTCTCCAAATGTTTTAAAATGTGATATTTCACGCAGGCCTTTCAAAGAAGTCAAATTCAGTGTAAGAGATATATGGAGGAGGATTGAGATTTCCCATCCAAGGCCACTCTGGGTCATGGATATAAGAGCATGGATGCACTGAGTTTAGCCCAGATCTGAAAAATATTTTACCATCCATTGACTCGTAAAAAATAATACATGGTTGTTATCTTAAGCCACTAAGTTTTGAAGTGGTTTGAAGGCAAACCAGGGATCAATAACAAACTAACAAAGAATTTGGTATTGCACTTGGATTCTGTCATAACTAAGACATACTGTATGTGACAATGGCTTTGGCTCAGAGCAGTTCACAGAAGATGGAATAATGGTGAGAAAATTGTTAAAGGTGACTGGGAATGATGGTGATGCACTTTATATAATGGTGACACAATTGGCAAAAATTTCACCCATTATAACTAAAAAGATAGAAAATGTAGCAATGAACTTTTGGATTTGAGCAATGAGGTTTCCAGGCAAAAGGTTGAAAGTGCTGACTAGCTCTTATTGCTTGTATTTGATAAACTACTATAAGAAGGAGAGATTCTAGAGAAGAAAAAGAAAAACAAAACAAAAACTACAGAGTTTATTAGCAGAACCCAGGAAATATAAGGGGCTTATGATTGTATGACAGGGAACATAAAACTGTTTTTCTTTTCTAGCCTCTCTAGAAAGCAGAAAACCTCTCAAAATAACATACAGCTTGAGGACAAAAGATCAAATCACAAGTGTGGCTATAAGGCCCTTTGTAAAGATCTGTGAAAGAATTAAGGCAGGGCCTAGTAGAACTTCTCTATTATATAAAAAGACTTACAAGGGTATTAAATGTCTGGCTTTTAGCTCATAGAACAGAATTATATCATATTAAAAGGAAATCCACAGTGTTTTTAATTCAGCTGGATTGGCAATGTTGTGTCAGTGTGGACTAAAATAAATTGAGACCATAGAAAAATGTTTCAAAATTGTAAAAAGAGCTTTGTGCCCCCAATTCTCTGTATGTAATCAGGAAGCAGGAATATTTTCCAATACTCTCTTCAGAAATGGCCACGGATGGTGGCGAAGAAACGACATGCCAGAGGACTAAGTCAAGACCCATAGAGAATAATGGGCTGGGAGCCATTCCCAGGGATCAGAACTGAAGTATAATTAAAGAACAGTCCCCACTTCTAGAGCAGAGGAAATTGACAGCATTTGCCCAAAAGTTCAGAACTGCTTATGGGCCAGAACTGCTATATAGTTTCTATTCTTCCCCTTTCCAAATGGGACTATTTATATAGGTTATTGTGTTTTTGTTTCATCGTTATATGGTGCATAGGGCAGATGACTTTTTTTTTCCCCTATCATATAAGTTTCTGGATGAGGCGAAGCCCTATATGAACCTGACGTAGATCACACTACCCTAGATTTCAAGCACAATGCTGTGACTTAAGATTTGGAAGTGTCTTGGGATGGGGGGTGCAATACATTTTGCATGTGAGAGCATGTTAGGAATTGTGGCCAAAAGTAGACTGTGGTAGATTGTTTGAATTAGTCGCCTTAGGTTTTCATGACTCTATATCCATGTTTTTTGGTCATGTTTTCTCATCCTAAGTCTGGGCTTGACCACGTGACTTGTTTGAGCCAATGGGAAACATCTGACACCAGCAGGGACTTTTAAAAGTTCTTTGAGCTATTCTGCCTTCTCTTTTTCTATCCCTGACATTGCCATTGGAACATACGGTGCATCAATTCCTGGAGGGAATGGGAGATATGTAGAAAGAGCCAAGTTGTTCTATCTGAACCTACAGTAGACTGAACCATCCAGTCAACTGGCCAGCTGACTGCACACACCTGAGAAAACCTAAGCAAAATGAGCTGAGCCTGGCCCAGATCAGCAGAACCATTCAGCCAACTTGTAGGGTCATGAAACATAATGACCTCTAAGTTTAAGTTGGTATGTTACCAGCAAGAAAAAATTGATACACACAGTATGTGACAGGGAATCTATTTGCCATCTCAGGATTAAAATTTCCCTTTGAAGAAGTGCAATTAAAGCAAATTTGAATAATATTTCCTAGTTAACAGATTCATCTTTTAATGATATTCATAAAATCTCAGCCAGATGGACATCTCTACAAACAGATAAAAAGAATAGCAGATAGACGACTGCCAACATAAAAATCCCACAATGCAATGTCTGAATCACTGCAAACAGCCATGGTCAGAGATGTGGTGATTCTATCACAGCCCCACTCAGCCTCTTCACTGCAGGATGATGCCCAAGGAGATGATCCGTTCCTTAAAAATAGGTCTCATTTGATTATATTTGGTAATTAGATAATGCTTCAATAAAAATTACACTTAGGATGGATGGGGAGTTCTTAGTGGGATTGAAGGAAGACAGATTGATCTACGAGACATAATCAAAGGAGAAACTGACTAGTCTCATGGTCTGGTTGCAAATGAGAAAGTGTGAAAAAAAGAGGCATCAAAAATGATCACAACCTAGTCACTAATCTGCTTCAAAACCTTGAATGGCTCCTTGGGAACTTCCATGATATCCCTACTGAAGTCTAACCTCCATGAAGGACTAGGTCATTAAAAATCATCATCATTACCCTCACTAAAGCTAACACCTACTGAGGGCTTACGCTCAGTATATGTCAGGCAGTGCACTAAGAACTTAACCTTCATTCATTGTCTTATTTACTCGTTATAAGGACACCGGAAAATAAGAACTGATAATACCCCCATTTTACAGATGAGGAACTGAAGTCTAGGGAGCTTGAAGTGACTTGCCCAAGGTCAGCCAGCTAGGACACAGCGACGTCAAGTTTTACACAAAGGTCTGTCTCTGACTTCAAAGCACTTACTCTTAAACACTGTCTTATTCCGCTTCTCTTATTGGGACATTTATTAGCTCCCCAATGCCAATTTAAGTTTGGCACATCATAGATATAATACATACCAAATGAATGAATGAATAAGGAGAAATAAATAAATAAACGGAAAATGAATAAACAAATGAGTAAGAGGATGATAGTACCAATGACAGAAACAAAAAACTGAGAGAAGGACCTTCAGGAGGGGGTAAGAAGACTTTGGACTTCGTTATACTAGTGAGAAAATGAAAGTTCACCTGTGTGTTCAGGAAAAAATTAACAGAATTGAATTTGAGAAAGAAATTAAATGAACGTTAGTTTTCGGCATCATCGATATAAAGGCAACTTGATTATTTACACAGATAAGAATGACCTTTGCATATCTGGAAGCAGGAGGCAAAAAACAGAGAGAAAGGAAGTCACCAAAATAAGCTCTGGGAGTTTGCTTCTGTGAAAGACTATTTCACAAACTCATGGTCCAATATGGCCATACTGTAAAGCATTATTCCCAGGATGCACCTGCTTCTATGAGCACTGACCCTAATTAGCAAGGATAGCTGAGAATTCATTGATTATGTCCCTATGTGTACTATTCACTGTGCCAGACCCTTCATATGCATTCCATAATTTAATCCTCACAGCAACACTCTGAGATCAATATTATTCCTTCAATTTTGCAGCTGAGGTTCAGCCAAAGGAAGATCCTTCAGTCAGAAAATGGCAGAGGATTTCAAACTTAGATCTGTCTAACACTAAAATCCGTTCTTGTTTCCTTATATCATGCAAACAGAACTGCCGGAAAGAGAAAATATTCCCCTTTGCCTTCAAAGGACAATGTTGAAGCAGAAATACAATTTCCCCTCAAATACATTTCCAAAGAAAGAAAAGAATAATAAACATGAATGATCATTTCCAGTCAGTTGAATGTTTATATCTGTAATTATTGACCCTATACTTAATTCCTTAAGAAAGAGGTACACCCAACTTTGATTCAACTACCACAGTATTGTGAAGACCATGTAACAGAAAAAACAGCACAAAGTGTCTTTATTCTTTTCCATCCTTGATTGTTATTCAAGCCATTTACTTTGTCCATGTCAGACTATAAAATTTGACTAAGAATTCGGGCATCCTAATTATAATCCTTTGGATGGCACAAAAGGGCATTCTCCATGAAATGGATGCCAACTTTTGCAGTGGAAAGTTGGAGTCTTTCCTGCACCCATAGCTACATACTCTGGTGTTAATAAAAGGCTTTCTCCATTCTTAATAAGGTCTGGGAGAGACTCAAGAATCCTATGATGGGCACCCTCTGGAGACACAGTTTGTTTGTTGTCCAATAACTTGTTAGTCTGACTGTTTCCTGGAGTGTCAGTATAGATTTTACTGGACATAAGTGTCCTCATTCCCATTTAATTTAAAGTATCTTATAAGCAGCCAAGTTCCATCAATGTTCTAAGGCACCTCTGACTTTCAACCTCCTATAACTGTCATTGGAGGACATGCATTATGTTCCCTAAGACACTATAGTGCTTGAGGGCAGGACTCTCTAACAGGAGTTCTGGTGGTAGCAAGATAAAACTGAGGAGCAAATCGCGGACCGAGGGACTTAGTACATAAAATAGGGTAAGGTACGCAATAGGAGGCCAAGCCAGCTATATTCCTGACAGGCTAGCAGAAGTATAAGGTTGGTGCAAAAGTAATGGAGGTTTAAACGGTTAAAAATAATTGCAAAAACTGCAATTACTTTTGCACCAACCTAATAAAAACCATGCAGTCCAGGCAGGCAGCCAGCGTGAGAGGGAGGCAGAAAGTCAGTCAGGTAGACTGTGGTGATGAGCATTCCAGACAAAGGTAATATGAATAGGTGGTCCCAGCCTCAAAGAGATAGCATGGCCACAGCAGGGCCAGGTCTGGGGGAACAGGACTCCAGTCATCAGGATATGAGAAGGGAGTGTCTGCTGGGGACAGATGCAGGCCCCATTCTCAGAAGTACCAGCATCCTGGAAAAGAAATAAAGACACCAGGGAACAAGACAGAAACTCGAGCAGTGATTTGACCTCAGGAATGGGGAGGAGTTGGGCTTGTTCAAAAGATCATGCCAGAGAGGACTGGAGAATGAGGTCCTGAGCCTCTAAGCCAGATTTCCCCCAGATGTTCCTCCCAGACAGCCCAGGATGTCTCCCAGAGTCTGTGTGGGCACTCAGCTTGCCTCAGAGAGCCATCTCTAAGGTTTAGAGAAATAAGGCCAGTCCCTGCAGTGACATGTAGATTGCACAACTTTGTATTCCACCACAGGTTCAAGTCCAGAGCCCTGAGTATGTAGAAGATGCTTAATTATTATCACATGTAACCAAGGGTATTTTATGTGCTAGACACTAGCCTATGTGCTTGATGTGTTATCTCATTTAACCACATCCTAAGAATCATATGCTGTTATTCCTATTTAACAACAAGGAATCCAAAGCTCAAGCAGATGGAGTAAATTGTCTGAAATCATGCATTTCATAAATGGTGATGCTGGGATACATAGGCAAAGAGTTTGACCAAAAAAAAAACCACAAAAAAACAAAACAAAAAAACCCAGTCTTCAAGCAATATCAGCAATTTTGGTCATACATTTTTGTACAACTATTTGCTAAATTCTCATTAAGTGTCAGACTCTGTGCTAGCTATTATAGGTACCATCTATGCCATTAAGGAGTTTAGAATAGAGTGAAAGGATAGATGCATTAACGATAGTAACACTTACTCCTGAGCTCTGATGGGAGACTAGCGGATGCTATGACAGAACTCAGTGCTGGGATCTAATACTCCCTTAAAGTGAAACCTCCTGAGGGAAGTGATAGAAAATTAGGTTATGAAAGCAAAGATGGAGAGGAAAAGGAGTGTAGGGGGGAACCCAACTTGCTCAAAGACCCAGAGGCAATAAAAAACATTTCTTTCTTTCAAGTTACTGAAATAAGTTTGTGCAGAGAGTATAAGGAGGTGGGAGGAAGGGCTAAAAGATGTCACTAGAGAAGCTGGCGGAGACCCATTCTGCAGAACCAGGAGACACATTCAGCAGTCTGGACTTCACCACGATGTAAAAGTGAGGAAAGGATTTAAGAGGAGAATCACATGACCAGATATACATTAATTGGGGAAATTATTCTGGCTTCTATGTGGAAAGAATGGATGGATGGATGGATGGATGGATGGATGGATGGATGACCAAACTTTGCTGTCCCTATGCCATGAGACAAACCCAAACGAGTTTAATTGCTCCTGCAGACCATCTGCTCCTCAGTTTTCTATTAGGGCCTAGAGCTCAGACAACAACCTAGGAGGCCAAGTCTACTAGCAGGAATGCTATCATGTGGAAACAGTGACTGGTTTTCACTTAATGGTGGTCTCTTTTTCATGCTCTGCATGGCCACTTATGTTCCCATCCCAGCCAGGCAGCCTCCATTGGTCTCTGAGACGCCAGGCCCAGTTTTTATAGCTCTGACAAGTCATCTATAACCCTCTGCCACTACTACAGTAACTGTCAACATATGTTTTCTGCTCTCCTACATCCCGGCAGATTGTAGCTCTACGCAGACAAGAAGGCATACAGAAGACGTCTGGAATGTTAAATGTAATCTCAGCCACACAAATGGTCTTGACCTTATGTGATAAATCAGAGCTACCACATCTGTCAGTGGAAGGATTAAAAGGGGCACATCTTCTATTCTGTGGCCAACTCACTTTTCTCCCAGCACTAAACAAGCCCATTTGAAGCACGGTTTGGCCTAGGTCAATTCCTTTAATATCACACATGTTTTAACAATCCAGGTACTCTTAGAAATTAAAATTCTGTAACTGACAAGAAAGAGACAGCTTTGAAGAGCCTTTGCTAATGGTTTTCAGAAGGAATTGTGTCTAAAACTTTCTAATTGTTGCATGGTTTTATGCCCATCTTTGCATTGCTACCTTTCTTGCCACATGTATGTACTCTAATTGCTTACCCCATCTTGTCCTCCAAGCAGAGAACCAAATGAGACAGAGGGGCTGATACTAGTTACCCACCTTGGGTGGTTGTAGACTAAGCTAGGGTGATGATTTCAGGTTTTTCACAAGAACTTGCAGCCTAAAAAAAGAAAGGACAAATATTTAGAAAGAATGAAACAAGCAACAAGATAGACATTTTTACTTCTCTGTCAGACTAAATTAAGACTAAGTTATAAGCAAGGTTAGCTTAATACAATTTTATAGGTATTATGACTACAAAATGACACAATATTAGCTTTATACCAAAATGACAGATGAAAATTCCAGTAGGGACAACATTCTGAACAGTATGAAGGACTCAAAAAATGCAAAGCATTATGGCTAGGTTTTTCATTAATTCCATATAGCTATGACCTTTTGTCAATATTCTATCATACATGTTCAAAACAGACCTGATGAAAAGAAACACTTTGCTTGTATGAAACTCAGTAATGAAGTAATCTTACTTTCCTGAGACAGAGGGGGAAGGAGGGAAGGAAGGAGAGAGGGAGAGAAGGAGGAAGGGAGGGAGGAAGGAAGGAAAAAAGATGGGCTACTGATCAGGCAAAGCTGATATAATAAAGCTCCTGTACTTTCTTCACATAGGAATGTTCCCAGGGCTCACATTTGGAATTGATTTACTTATATTTTAGGCACAACTTTAAAGAGCGTGATTGTCTAGTTTCCCTGTTCAAGGTATCCTGGAGGAAGCAGGTCACCAGGGAGACACACACTGGCAGCATCAAAAAGACATAGCTGGCAGCCTGAGAGTTAATGAAGACAGAAAAACTCTGAAAAGTTGATACCAGAACTCCAAACTGGATCCCGCAGAGGGTCAAATACAGAGCCCTGCTCTCAACAGGATCTATTATAGCCCTTTAGAATAATTTATGATTGAGTCATCAAGACAAGATCAAATTAGAATGTTCTATTTAATAAAGCAGGGAAGTATATATACATTTTCAAAGATGTCCACCAAAAATAGTTTCAATGAACCTATTTTTATACGTATGAACTTTGTAACCAGAACAACTCATTTCCTTAATGTTCTAGATAGATAGTTGACATTTTACTGTACGTTGGTTATGTCTTCATTTTAATTCCAGCTGCCTGTCCCTCCCACCCATCAGTGAGCAGGAAGCCACACTCAGGAAACGCAAAGTCATTATGCTAATACTACCTTAAGCTTAACAAAATTAGGTAGAGAAACTTGCCACTACCCCTGACAATAACATCACACATTCCTACCCCAGCCCCAAATATATGACCCCAGAGTTATCTATGCTTCTGCCTGCTCCCAGTCATATGCAATATATGTTGGTGTGTGTGCTGACCATGTTTAAATCCAATTTTAGCCGACCACTTAAGAAGATATACTTCTAACAGTCTTGAGTTTTTGTGATTCAATTTACCTTTGTATCCCTTGAGCCAAATTCTCAAGAAAACAAATTATTATCACCCAATAGATCTGACTTCTTGAACCTAGAAGAGAAGACAATAGATTGACTGGGACCTAGAAGATGGAGCAAGAACCTACACAAATGATATTTTGCATGATTCTTTTCACAGATATTAACAACGGAAAGATCAGAGTCACCAAAACCAGAGCAAACTTAAGACAAGAATTCTGTTGTACAAACGGACAAGGTTTCTAGACACTGTCAACACGTGAAGTACGTATTCTTACTTATTTCAGGAATAAAAGAAGACAAAGGAATAAAAGAAGCCAAAGGCTAAATGTACAAAATCCAGAAACTACCGTCTGGGGAGAAGACACCTGTAATGCAGGGTCTCAGCTCCCACTCCCCGCACAAGAACGCAGGATATGGTGAGGCCAAAAAGGAACAACAATGGAGCCATAGATAAGGGAGTCATACCACTATGTTCTTGTTGGCAGCTGGGTTGGAGACACAAGAAGCAGGAGCTACACGATCCATAGCTTGCTGTCCGCTTCTCTGCCTGCCAACCAGTCAACCAGTCAACCAGTCAACCAACCAACCAACCAACCAACCAACCAACCAACCAACCAACCAACCAACCAACCAATCAATGTAGCCACGGCAGTTATATTAGTGGCTAATGGCTAACCGGTAACAGCTGATAGCCAGCCACAGTGGATGGCCTTCTGATTACAGCTGATGGCCATCTAATAACCGAGCCGGCAGCTTTCCACATGAGGCCGAGAGCCTGGAAACTGCTCTCTGGGACACTGTCCCCACAACGCCAAAATCTTTAGCCTAGTGCCAAGGAGGAAATAACTCTCTGGAGATAAACTTTGCAAAGCCATTCATAAAAAAGCATTGTCAGTGTTATAGATTGGAGGGAAGTAGGCATATCAGTCAGGATAATGCTGTAGTGATGAACCCTAAATGTCAAATCTTAAAATAACAAAGGTTTCTTTGTCTCTCATGCTACATGTCCAGTGTAGGGCAGCTGGGGCTCTGTTCTACGTTGCTTGTTCTCCTCACTCCAGGGTCTAGCAGAGCAGCTGTTGTCTGGTCATTGCAGTTCACAGTGACAGAAGGAAAGCAGAAGCAGCGAAACATAAACCACTGCCTGGAAGTGGCCATAATCATTTCTGTTCACACTTTATTGGCCAAAGGAAGTCACATGATGAAGCCTGGCTTTGATGAGAGTAGGAAATATAACCCTCCTTCAAGGAAGGTCTTCAAATCCTGAAGTGCAGTCACCATGGGCAGTAAGACAGAGATGACAAGTTGTCCATCAGAGGTCAGGGCTTTTCAAAGGAGTGCCCATAAGGAATCCTGTGGAGGACTCATTAAAAACCAGCTTCCTGGGCCCCACCCCCAATCTTCCTAATTCAGTATCCCAGGTGGGGCCCAAGAATGTGCATTCCTAACAAGTTTCCAGGTCGTGCTGATGGTGCTGGTCCATGGACCATACTTTGAGTAGAACTGATGGAGAGCTGCTGCTGGGAAGCAGCTGCCCAGACATTATATGCCCCTTCCTCACCCTTGCATCCAGGTGGGACTACACGACTCGTTCTCACCAAGGAAATAGGAGCAGAAGTGATGTGTGTCACTTGAATTAAAGTGGTTATAAAGCAAGTGCCTTTTTCTCCCACTTCCTTCTCCCATATGCTTTCTACGTGTTGATGCCCAGGGCAATGTTGTAGCTCATGCTAGAAGTTAAAGCCTTTATCAGCCTGAGCTGCTTTCCCCCATTAATAAGAAGCACCTACCTCGGATAACCACACGAAAGAGGACACATTTGTATCACGTTAAGCCACTGAAATTTAGGAACCTGTTTGTTACAGCAGGTAGTATTACCTTTACTAACAAGGGAGAGAATGGGAAAAGGTCAAGAGAATCTTGACCCTCCATTCAACATTTATCATTTGTCTTTCCTTCAGTTAAATGATGAACCTCTTCTGCCTCCTTAACTTCTACAAATATCACCTTTCTTGGCCCACCTTTATTTTATCTGTTTTCTTTAATTCACTGTGGTAACAGATAAAATTAAATGGATTAGGATTATAGAGTGGAAAAACTCAGATCCTTTTAATTCCTGCCTAAGATCCTAGCTATAATTCACTTATTTATAGTTTATTCACTCATTTAACAAAAGCTTACTCAGTGCCTACTTATATATGTCTAAGACATAGTCCGGCCATGGCAGATATTGAAAATCAGAAGTGCTTTTTCTCAGTAACTACAGACAAAGCCTTACAACCCTTTAGAGCAGAGTCCAAATAGCCAGTACCAATAAATCCATAATGGTGGCTTTGGCATATTAAAGAAAAGCAACATGTATTCAAGTTGTTCCTATTTGTAGCTCAATAAACGGATTTTCCAAAGGTGTTGGGAGGAGGTTTAGTCTCCCATTGTCACTCATTTCAATCCACTTCTAATATGTTTTCTTGAATAATCAAAGCTGTAAGACCAAACTACATATGCAGCTAAGTTTCCACACTGATTTAGGTTCCACAAGGAAGATATACCTGCACAAGACTTGAAATGCAGAAAGCAACATTGTGACATGGTAGCCTTACACGAAGAGATCCGACCACCTGGCAAGCACAATTGCAGAAGTGTTCAATTGTCCTGAGGCAGATGTGAGGAAGGTTCTACAGGCCAGTACCTGGAATCGAAGGTATAAAACAGCAGGTGTCTGTGGCAGTTGGGTTTCCCTGAAGAAGTCCCTTGGCGTGGCAGCTTACTTCATCAAGTGGCATCATTCCTGGATGAGCAGGACCTACACTTGGTTCCAGTTTTAGATCCAGTAAAGAGGGTCTTCTATTTGGGGGCCAACACTTTAGAGGATCTTGTTCTGGCTCTCCTCTGGTTACCTTCAGCCCCTTCATACTGAGTGACGAGTATGTGGGGCTAATGGAACATACTTAACTGGACCTCTAGCCCCAGACTACACCCTGGAACCACGAACACATCTATTCCTTACCCAGTGGCCTTGAGCTTCCTCCCACAGTCTGCTTGGGCTGCTTTCCTGCGACCATTCTCCCGAGTGGACTATGCTACCAGCACAGATAACTTTAGGTCTAAGGGTGGCCACCGGCCAGCTCATTGCCAGGGGTATGGATAGAACTTGGACAAGTGGACTGTAGTGTCCACACACATACAGATGAGGGTCCCTTCAGAATGGAGGCAGAGGTGGGAAGAGAAGGGCTAGGAACCTGGGTTGGGGGCTGGGGTCATGTTTTCCTTAAGCCATTATGCTTTGAGGAGTAACCCAAAGGAGTCTGAGAATTCTGAAGTCAATCTTGACTTTCCAGATCATTTTGGAGGTGTATTTCTCAAGCTGGGAAGCTAGCACATATTTAATTTAACAGTTTGAAACTTAGGTTTAACTTTTAAGTATTTAGACCTACTATGTGGGTCTCTTCTTGTAGGTCTAGGGCAAGAGCCCTAGACCCCATAAATTTTTATTGCAGGACTCCTTAGTACTCTAGCCTCTCATCCATTCTGTAAGCAAACTCAGCCTCTGTAATAAACTCCTTTCTGCTCAGAGTATATTTTGTTCTCTCTAAACCAAGAACTCTGGCTATTACAGTTCCCTAATGTTTAGAAAGGGATGCCATTTTCCTTTTCTGGTAGATAAGTCTGCATCAACTCCAAGAATATGGAACCTTCCAGTATCAGCCAAAGCTTCTATTTGCTATGAGTGACCCTTCCTGATCCTAAGGCTCTGGACTGTGGCAGCAAAAATGAGAGCCTGGGTTGGAGACTCAGGTCTAACACGTACCAGGTGTGCACTTTGAACGAGCAATTTTTAATTCCTCTGAATCCTTGTTTCTCACCTGAGGATTTAATGAGATAATATGTGCACATATACTTTATTTAATAGGACTATGCAGATGTAACATTGCCATTTTTAATCCTGGAACTAAAGAAGAGAGTCAATAATCGCTGACTGCTTAGCTATATATGCTGTGGTATATTCTCAGCTGCCTTTTCTTTTGTTTACTTGAAAAACCTCTGCTCCAGTCAGTTCCCTCTGGGAAACCAATTCCACTGTCCTAACTTAAGACACCATCAGGAAATATTTCTAGAAAGTCATTCAAATGTTTCCATTTGCCAATTCCATTTTGGTACTTCAAGTGCTAACTCCTTATGCTACAGGAAACCATTTTCTTGCTTGCTTGCTATTTAAACTTTTCAAGCACTCGTCAAGCATTATTACGTTATACTCACTCCACTCAGGGATTTAATCATACACTCCATCCACTTCAAGATATATTCATTTTCTGGAGTATCCAATGACGTGATCTACAACAGCAGAGATACAGATTCAAGCATTTAAGTTCCTCTTGGGTTTTCTTGATTTTTCTGAATCTTAAGGAATCTTTTAGAATTGGTCGTACAGCAGTGCAAATTATAAATAGCTTTCACAACATGATGCATTTTCTTTTCATTATGTTTTTCAGATGAAGAACCTACTACAACAGTAGCCTAGCCTAGCAGGAAGATATGCTTTCTGTGGTTCAGAAACTTGGAAAAGGGAACATTACAAAAGTCATATTATTGACATATTTCCATTAAATGCCTAAAAATCCACAGTGATATGAGAAAGGACTGCATTAGGTATTTTCTATTTTTAAAAGATTTTCCTAGTTTCCAATGGTCTTCACCAGATGTTTCTATGAAGTTCCCAAAAGTAAAGGATTGAAATTCTGGAACCATTGAGACATGGCATCAAATAGTTGAAACTACATAGAACCTTTGAGAAAATGCTTTAAATTTTGGAAACAATCAATATACATATCTGTGCTGTGTTTGGGAACTTGGGCATGTTGGTTCCATTCTTTGTCCTTCTTCTGCTTAGCTCTCTAAAAGAGGGGGAGACTGAGCCCTGCAGTCTGTTTTCTACAGGATCCCACGTCAGCTGTCTTCTGGCTGAGTTTTGACAAAAAAAAAGAGACAAAAAGAAAAGAAAAAAAGACACTGAGAGGAGGTTGAACAGAGTAGGAGACTGAAGCCCGGGACTTCTCTTGCTTCTCTTGCTCAAGCAGCTTCTCAGCAGTTGCTTCTCTTCTGTGGCTCCAGATCCTTGGTTCCATCTGATGACCTTCTCGGCAGTAATTTCGCTACATGTTTCATCTTTCCAACCTACAGATGGTAGTGGTTTCCAGCTGTTTAACTTAGATTACCTTACCATATCTTCTATGGTTCTCAGAAACTCCATTACCTGTGTAATAATTTCCCTGAATTAAATTCACTCTGTAGAAAAGTCATAACATAGTTTCTGCTTTCCTGGTTAGACTATGACTGATAATATGAAGGTCTGACAATTAAGTTCGTGAACTTGTTGCACTGATGTCACTAACCTTTTTTGATATCAGAGGGATTATTCATTATGAATTTGTACCAACTAGACAAACAGGTAATCAAGTTTACTCTTTGGAAGTGCTGAAAAGGCTGCGTGAAAAAGTTACACAACCTGAAATTTTCACCAACAATTCATGGCTCTTACATCATCACAAAGCACCAGCTCACACAGCACTGTCTGTGAGGAAGGTTTTAGCCAGTAAACGAAGAACTGTATTGGAACATCCTCCCTACTCACCTGATTTGGCCCCCAATGACTTCTTTACCCAAAGATAAAGGAAATTGAAAGGAAGACATTTTGATGACATTCAGGACATCAAGGGTAATATGATGACAGCTCTGATGGCCATTCCAGAAAAAGAGTTCCAAAATTGCTTTGAAGGGTGGACTAGGCACTGGTGTTGGTGCATAGCTTCCCAAGGGGAGTACTTCGAAGGTGACTGTAGTAATATTCAGCAATGAGGTATGTAGCACTTTTTCTAGGATGAATTTGCGAATTTAATTATCAGACCTGACATACAATGGAATATTACTCACCCATGAAAATGAATGAAATCCTGCCATTTGTGACAACATGGATGGAACGAGAGGGTCCATGGATGCAAAGTGAAATAAGTCAAAAAGAGAAAGCCAAATATTGTATGATTTTACTTATATGTGGAATCTAAAAAAAAACAAAACAAATGAACAAACAAAAGAAAACAGAAACATACCCATAGACACAGAAAACAAGCTGATGGTTGCCAAAGGGAAAGAGGGGAGGGTAATGGGTAAAAATTTACTAAATAAATAAATAAATAAATAAATAAATAAATAAATACACGAATAAATAAGTAACTTAGTTTGAAAAAAATAATCTTATACAATTCTAAGGAAGGAGTACTATCACCTTTATAGAGACTGAAATCAGAAGAATTAAGAACAGTAATTTGGAGGAAAAGGAAATAAAACTACCTGGTAATCTGTTTAGATGAAATATGTATGAGGACTAAATGATTCCATATTTAAAAAGGTGTCATTTTCCAGTTTGAGCTAAAGATGGAAACCCCTTTATTTAATAATATTTTGTTTGTTTTAAAAGAAAACTATATATGTTATAAAATTTTTAAAACTGAAAAATATAAAGAAAAATTTTAGTCTTCTCAGAGATAAATACCAGAACATATTAAGATATTTCCTTTCAGTTTTGATATGCATGTATACATGTGTATGTGTATATGTATTTCTGTGTGTGTGGAAATCATATCTACATAAAACAAAATTGGAATAATACTCTTAATATAATGTTGTATCTTATATAAGTCACTAAACATTACAGGTGCTTTCCCACATCATTAAATGGTCTTTAAAATATACGATTTTCGGTAGCTTGTAAATTTTATTGTATGGATAATTTACTTATTTATCCCCATTATAAGAAATAACGTTGGTGACAGAACAAATGACTCTGGGTGGTGAACACACAATATATAGATGTATTACAGAATTGCACACTTGAAACCTATGTAATTTTACTAAACAATGTCACCACAATTAATTTAATAATTTTTTTTAAATCCTATGTGCATGTAAAGTTGTATGTAGATAGGCAAGATTATAAAAAGAGATAATGTTTCCAATTGTTCATCATCAAATAAATTAAATAATCGTATATGATTATTTTTTTCTTTAATATATTTCCAAATGGAAATGGTGGGGTAATCTTGTTCTCTATTTAAGATCCACAGCATTTTTAATAATGATGTTATACCATAAAGACATAAATCAAGAGAAAGACATACTCCACTTCCTATCAACAATTCAAAAATGAATGCATTTCCATTCTGCCATTCATGTAGACAGACATTTGTGCCCCAGGGATCAGAGACCTTGCTCGTCTTCATTTTCTGCATTTCCTCTGTAGTTCCAGGTTGGCCAAGGGTTTATTTGTCCTCACAATAGAGATGTTTAACCTGGAGCTACTAAGCTTCAGAGGGTCCTTGAACTCCATGAAATTGCATATTACAGTTTTTCTTTATGTGGAAACATTCTTCTTTCTGGGGACACACTCCACAGCTTTCAATAGATTTTCAAATGGCATTTTCAGTCCCTCAAAACACTTAAAAATTATTGCTGCTAGGTTTCTTAAGGTTTTTGAAGAGGTACATGAAGAACAAAATAAGGCACAAACTAATTCTCAAGTTCAAAACACTAGTCTAAGTTATTGCTACAGTAATTTATCCATCATCAAAATGTGTGGGAGTAAAACCTCAGGGTACAGAAATCAGCATGATTGCAAAAAGAAAAAAAAAAAGTGATTTAGAGGGATTTTTCTCCTCCTTTTTGCTTCCTCAGGCTTCAAACACTGCATAGGGAAAAAAAGCAAAAACAACCTGTCGGAAAATGTTTTAATGATATGTTACAAAAAAACAGCTATTAACCAGAGAGAAGTGCCATTATTAGAAAAAAAGGAAAAAAAAACGAGATAACAATATGTACTTATTTATTAGCCAAGTTCCTTGAGACCTTAAAAGGAAACATTTCTATATGTTTCCAGTATCATCAGAACACCTATGACATAGTCCACTGTAATTGGTCCTTTACGGATCGCGTTCCTGGGAAAGGCTGCCTGTAGGATAATTTGGCAATCGCTAGCCTAATCCTGATTAATTTGGGCCATACATTATCTTCCTCATGCTCTTGAGATCTAGGCCCTAATTTATTAACCCCTATTCTAGATTGAAATCACACACATATCTCAATGCATCTCTGAACATCGTGTGACAGTGACGATGATGAAAATGTGGGTAATGATAATGATAACTAATATCAATCTACTATTTAGTATGTGCCTGGCAGAAAGCTCTAGGTAGTGATTGTTAAGTTTACAGACAAGGAAAGTGAACTGTAGAAAGCTTAAGTAACTTATCCTGGGTCACAGAGCTAGATAATGCCCAAACCAGGATTCAAGCCCAAACAGTCCTATCAGAGCTTATTATGCTATTTGGTCTCTCAGATGTAATTCAGGAATATACTCCTCATTTTTTACCATCCCTATTCTTTCCATGTTTGTTCTCCCTCAGCTCTCCCACCCAGAATGACCCCAAACTTCCTTCTAGATTCAACTCCTAGCAACTGCCAGCATTTTCCTCTGGCCCAAAGGAGTGGTCATCTCAGTTCATCACCTAGGATGACCTTTGAGGGGCCTTGACTGTCACAGTCCCTGTTGGCCAATTATGCCTGAATTCAGTCTTTTGTGATAAGAAATGGAAGCTGAAGCATTTCTGTTGCAATGGCCTTATCCAAGTTGGAGTTAAAATGAATAGTCACATTTTACAAATTATATGTCAAGGTTTTATAGATCATATGGAGAAGATTGAGTGTACTGTGTTGGCCAAGAAAAGACTTAACATCGTATAAGACTGTTTTACAAAACTTTGGTCATTCACATAACACGTGATTTCTTTTTCAGTTCTGTATCATCTGTGCTAGTATTGATGTAACATTTTGATTTCAACATACTTGCTGATTTTTAGTGAAATAAATAAATTTATAAATGAAAGTTTATTTCATCACAATAAATAAAAAAAAATAGCATCATCTAACCTACATAGAGCACAATTTAAAAAGCAAACACAACAAAAGCATGTTGTTAGATTCTACCTAGATTTTGTTGTCTTCCAAGGTTCTAATTATTGAGGCTTCCTTTCCTTTGTTTAAAAAGGAAAATTATGTCTTATTAGAGAAAAACTAGTACTAAACCAGGATTTTTCTTTGCTCTAATCATAAGGATTAATGGGGAATGAAGAAGAGAATAATTTTTCTTGTTATATGATTTACTCTTATTTAATGCCCTGTCTGCACATTACCTAAAATTCATCTTGAGCAATACTGTCCAGTAGAAATATAATGTACACCATACATGATTTTAAATATTCTACTACTAGCCACACTAAAAAATAAACAGGAAAAATTAATTTTAATATTTGATTTAAACCCACATATCTAAAATATTATTTCAACATATGTAATCAATATAAAATTTATTTATGAACTATTTTACACTCTTTTTTATATTGTCTTTGAATTGAGTTTGTATTTTACATTTGTAGCACATCTCAATTCATACTAGCCACATTTCAAGTTCTCAATAGTCATGTGAGACTAGTGCCGACAGAATGAGAGCACAGAAGCCTTACGTTGTGCTCTTTAGAAAATACAGGCTATAATCAGGATGCTTGGGTTCCAGGACTCTTTGTGGTTAACATGGTTTTGACCCCTGGCGGCCAGTTAACTTTTCTGGACCTTGGTTTCTGTGCCTCAAAACCAAGAGGACTTCTCTGGCTGTCCCTGTGGTTTCAAGTTGTCCTGTCTTACTAAGACTACCATTTGTTTCTTTCTTTTAAAGCTCTCTTTGAAGTCTTATTTCTACTCTCCTGGAAACCTTCAAACAGATTGCACCATCACTCTCCAAAGAGTACACATTGTTATGAGTGTTGTTACAGGACAGCAGATACAGAGACAGTTTATATATGAAAGTTTCAGTGCCTAAAAGCAGTATCAAAAGAAGAAGTAAAGTATAGCAGGACTCAGTGCTCATCTATTCATTCATTCATTCATTCATTCATTCATTCATCCATCCATTCAACAAGCTGCTCTGTTTCAGGCCCTGTGCCAGGTGTTGGACCTAGAAAGCTGAATAGGACATGATTTCATCAGTGGGAAGATGGTTTGGGAGGACTTCGATGAGACAGTGGGACAAGTACTGTTGACTGAACCCCCAACATTCAGGAGCATAGAAACAGGACTCTTAACCCAATGCAGGGCTTGGAGAAGACAGCATTTAAATGGACTCTTAACGATGAATGGAAGTAACTAGCAACATGAATGTTTTAGGCAGAAGCAGCAGGTGCAAAGGCCCAGAGGCAAGAGGCATATTTGTGCAGCTCCAATTGTCACCAGATTTCAAGATGGGGGTGGTAGTGAGAGATGAGAATGGAGAGGTAATAATTAGGGTGTAGATCCTGAAGGGTCTTGAATGACATGTAAGGATCTAGGCTCTATCCTGAAATTAGAGGAACACTGGAGACTCTAAATTGGGGGGATGCATAATAATCTTTATATTTGATTATTATCTCTCTGGCTGCAGTGAAAATAAGGAAAGAGAGAGAAAGCCAAGGCTGAATGAGAGCAAGGGGACCAGTTCGGATGCTAATTCAGGAATCTACGCTGAGAGAAGGAAATGCATGGAAGACATTTAGGGTGCAGGATCCATGGATTGAATTAACTCATTGCCACTGGTGAGGGAAATGACCAAGGCAGAACAAATGATATTCCAGATTCTGGCTTAGGTAGCTATTAGCTAATGGTGACATTCCCTAAAATAGTGACCAGAGGAGGGGGGGATGTCTGTTCATAACTTTGTTGACCTGGAATCTGGCATATTCTGTTGAAGGTCTGGAAACTACCAAAGCTATCTTGGGTAGACTTTGGAAGGCTTCATGCCAAGAACTGGATGCTTACCTTAGGTAAGAGTTATACATGTTTATTTCATATTTGCTGACAAGAAAACAATTGGGTTAACAAACACAATAAGATGGTGCTTTATGTTACTTCCTAGTTTAAAATTATACTTTCTTTTTTCCATAGAGACTTTGAATCTTCCTAAAAGTAAGACAAAATTGTCACAGGAGTAGCTTCTCTGAGCTATCCCTGAACTATTTTCTTACAAGAGTTTATGAATTATAAGGGAGCAGGAATATTTAGTCTCTTTTAGCTGGCCAAGATGAAGATTAAGATCTTCATCAAAACCAGACGAGATCTTCCCTTTGGGGTTCAGGCAGGGTCCAATGCAGGCTGCAGAGCGCTGTGAAAGAATTCAGCTATTTATTCCCAAAAGTGGCACTGGCTACCTTGTATGGGTTTCACTGGTACTGCTGTTTACAATACTCATTGCAAAGACAAAGATTAGAAAGTGAAGTTAAATAAATGAGAAGACAATCATCAAAATGATTACTCAGTAAACAGCAGAAATAAAAACAATATGATCAACAAAAGGAGAAAAATGTACACATATGACTAAAACATGAGAAAGGACCGGGAAGTTCTCTTCTCTCAATTTGGAAAAATGAAAATGATAAAAATAAATAAATACATACATAAATACATAAATGAATAAATCCTGAGTGACAGGTAACTAACTAAAGATACAGGCTAAGGTATTACTTCTTAAGGAAGGTCCACAGGTACAGGCTCCCAAATAGGATCAACCTAGGCAGACATTTTTAGGCAGAAAGCCATAGTCAGCTGATTCTTCTTCCAAGCAAGTAATAATAATACCAATGAAAATAGTTAATTCCCTAACTTGGGCATTTTGTTAAATTGGAACCACAAATATGGCAGTCTCACAACCACTTAAAATCAGTAGATAGATTTTTGTCAAAATTAAAATGACAACACACACCACTGGGCATGTCATTTATTTGTAGGTGGGGATTACACCAAATAAGAATCTATTGTTTACTGTAATAAAAACTTGTCGGCTATTTTTAAACCGAGATTGGTAATGACTTCGTTCTTGACAGCTGTTCACACACCCCCATTTTTGCTTACCCTGGTCCAAAGGAAATCTTGCAGTTAAAAAGATTTCAAATAAGTCACTCTTCTCAAGTGTTTTCAATTCAGTCCAATTCAATGGTGAGTGAAGTTGGTTAGGGGGTGAAATACTTGTCTTTCCAAATTCAGTGTTCTGAAAACACGTTGTTGTGGTTAGTGAGCATTATACGATCCACCCATATTTAGAAAACATTTTCATTCCCTTGCCCAAGCCCACCCACAAGAGTGGATGGAACTTTGATTTCATCCACACTCATCTGGGGAATGTAAACGCCTCAGGTTCTGCAAAGCCTGCTAAGCAAGAAGGCTGAACACAGAAATGTCAGGAAAATATGCAACCTTTGGACCTAAAGAGGGGTGGAGGTGGGGGCAACTCAGACTCCATTGACTATTTCCAGTTGGTTTTTAAACTATTTCTCACCTTATCCACACCAGATCTCCTTTGTTTGCCCAGAGAGCACCTGGAAAGATGCCTAATTAGGGGAAGACCGCTTGCTGTTTGTCTGAGGTGCTGGACCTCTGCACTCACCATGGTGCACCTCTGAGCTGAAGGTCAGTCCAGGACGTCATAGCTCCCCTCCATGTCGATGACGTTGACTGGAGCCATGCTTTCTTAAAGGCTTAAAAATGTGTAGGCTTAAAGTGGGGCTTGGATTGCTGAGGTGGAATGAAGCTGCCTTATATGGTATAGGACTGCTGCAGAGAAAAGAAGAGGAAACCTGCTTTGTACAAAGCTACAAAGTAGCTTTATTAGTAAATAAGGCTATTTATTTATTTATTTATTTATGTAGTTATATATTTGTTTATATATTTGTATACTTATTTATTTATTAGTAAAGTAGGTTATTCGTGAATGATGGTTAAATAAAGAAATTGTGGCCATCTCTAAGCAGAAGGCCACATCTACGATCCTGAATCAAAACTGCATAGCAGTTTTTCTCAAACTTTACTGCTTAAGTTCCTCAAAGACTGTGAGGAGGAAGAGAAAAAAACCAGAATGATCTAAGAATAGGAAAACCAGTTCGTTGTAGGAATTTCTTTGAAGTCTCATGTCCTATCTTAAATGTTCATGCAAATTTTTACATTCTATACTGTACTATATAAATTTAGCTTATGGCTTCAGGTACAACCTTGCCAAATAGCTTTAAGAAACATGAAAATCTATCATTCTCTCTGATCATATTAACCAAAGAAAAGTTTAGAAAAAGAGTTTGGGAATGACTTATACCCATCTTGAGTTTATAAACCCCAATGTATGGGGTTTACAAGCTACATGTAAGTTTTTAAAACTTTTATTTTTGGCATTTCATTATCAATCAGATGCATTTTGATGTTCTCAAATAACTAGAAAAAATTTATACCTTAATATATTGAATTCTTTATTAAGGAAATAAAGTATGCAACAAATAAAGTAGGTAATCTTGTACTAGCCACTTGGTGTGTATCTGTCACTACTATAATATAGAACTAGGTCTTACCAAAAACAGCTAACTAATATATGTGCTATGAAGATAATTTTTAAAAATTTCTTAAAATTTATACACATTTCTTTATAATAACACCTTCTGCAAATACAACATGAATGCGTTATCTAGAAGTTTCCTTCAGACAGATGAAAGTAGAGTTTCATTTTCTCTTTCTTATAGGAGCTGCTACTGGTAAAAAAAAAAATGAAATTCCTGAGTCCTAATGCATTGAAAATAATCCACACTTACACCATAAGTACTGAGTTCTAATACTAATTAACATACCTTCAATACTGACTACTAGTTCTGAGTTTTAGGCAAGAGTGAGAAATATTAAAACAGTAAATAAGATTTCTGTCATTCAATTAGTTTATATTTTATGTTACCCCAAATTCTTGGCTGAAGCTAGTTTCTTCCTGATATATATATTCATTTTACGAAAGGAAAAACTATTAAAATGGTAATACTCAATATATACCGATAACAAAAGATGAATACAAGTCACGTCTGACTTCTGCAATTGCAAAAGGTGCTCAAAGTGGTTACCATCAGCATCCAGACACTTCTGATTATGGCGAACTACTGCTTGGCAACATTGACCAAAGTGTCCGCTTGTATACATCTTTTTGGCACCTCCGGTGTGTGTGTGTGTGTGTGTGTGTGTGTGTGTGTGTGTGTGTGAGTGTGCGTGCGCGCACGCATGTGTGTATTTCTTTTTAAATGAAGTATAATATTGATAACAATTTTCATGAGGTTATCCCATAATAATAGGTCATGTTGACCAGGAAGCAGACAATGAGATTTCCTGGGGAGTACTCTCAAGCGCAACACTTATGAGGGAGTAAAGGAAGGAGAATGGGGCAGAGGGAGACGTCAAACTGCAAAGCAGTGAAACCAGAGGCCCTGTCTTTCCCACTGGGAGCACTGCAGCAGGCATGGCCCTGCAGAGCTGTCTCAAATCAGGGCCGGGACAGACTTTTGTATTTCCATGTTGACTGGTGGCCATAACCTTGGGTGTGGCAGTTCCCTTTAAGATGAGGCCAATCTCCCAAGGGGCCTCAACCACGAGCACCACATAGTACATAGAAGAATGAGGGCTTCAGTCCTAAAACAGGTGGCTGGGGAGTCAGGCCAACGCACCACGATGCATGACAGTAACTTCTTTTCAGTCTCCAGGTGTTAGAGAGAGAAACCTGGCTACTTTCTCTTAGAAGGCAGACACAGCCTTACTGATCTTGCCTTAACACAATGCTTCACACTGAGGAGATGCTCAGTGAAAGTTCACTGCCTGGCATTTCCCTGAAGATCAGAGTCCTGCTTGTGCATCACCTGAAGCTAAACTCAAAAGACAGGAAATCTTGGGTCCTCAAATTCTGAAGGCAGAATAAGGTCTCTTCTGAAGCAGAAAGGAATTGTGGGTAAAGGATAGTTGCTAGATGATATCAAAATGCTGCATATACAACATACATGTGGAAGAAACTCTCTTAAATTGATCATTACACTTTATTAAAACTATGACTGATTAATAAGGATCAGTTCACTGTTGCTACAGATTTCAGTAAGTGGTGTCTTCGGTGGGGAGGAATCTGCCAAGGTGGAATTTTTAATATTATTGTTTTGAATAAATGATTTAACTCTTTCAGCTTATACTTAATTCATATCTATTGTGTCTCAAGCAGCACGATGTGTGTATAGAGATAAGTAACACATGACTCTTTCATGGTTCTGGGGAGAGTCCAGCACAAACTACTGATTATAGGAAACCAAGGTAAGAATTTTGTTAGAAAAGCCATGGGAGCCACTTCCAGCACAGAGCAGCAAAGTTATCATTACAAAGATGAAGCATCATTAATAGCTTTATGTGCACATTGTTATAAGGAAAAAATCTAATATCTCCAGTCCATGTGGACCTCCCAGCATTCGAATGGAAAGAATCCATGACGCATTCTAAGAATTTATTTAGGATTCAGAACTTTTGTCCTCTGCCATCTCCCAAGACCACACTCCCTTTTATAGCTTCCATCTCCCCTGCTTGTGAGCCAGAGTATGTCAATGAAATGACAAAAAGAGAACAGAAAAGAAAATTAGACCCAAATAGGACTGAATATGATGGTCAGAGTTGTGCAAATAGAATGCAGCCAGAGTTCTGACACATTCCTCAACATTTGTGTTGTTGTGGATAAAAGCTTTTCTAACTCTTCCTGCTCTTTCCCAGCTGCCCCATGATGATATTTTTCTTGGTTAACCATCTGCTAATTAACAGAAATGGAACTCTTATGTGTCACAGAGCCTGTGACAACCAAATATAATTGCTCAAAATTGCTCCTTCATTCCTTTACCTCCTGTTTTCTTCCCTTCTTTCATTAATCTTTGAGCAAAACATGAGTTACTAGGAGAATAAGGCATGATCCCTATCCACAAAGTGCTCAGGCTAACAGCAAATAATTTAAAAATGGACATACATACATTGTATGTGTATGTATATACATATACACATGATATACATACATTACATATACATATATGATATATACCAATATATGTATATGATCTATATGTGTATGTATATACACAATGCACACATATCATATGTACACACACACACACACACACACAACTAGAAGGAGGGTCAGTTACACAATTTAAGAAAGAAATTCAAGAAAGGCTTCCCTGAGGAATAACGTGCAAAATCAAGAATGACGTGGTAGTAACCTCCCTTCAAGATGGCTCCCAGTGATCATTGCCAAATTGTGTCTACAGCCTTGTGTAGTCTCCTTCCACAGGGAACCAGGACAGACCTGCATGACCAAGACAGTACTGCAGAAATAACGGTGTATAACCTCCAAGGCTAGATCATAAAAGGCCTTACAGTCTCAGCCTTGGTCTCAGATCACTAGCTCTAAGGGAGCCAGCCCTTATGGTGCAAAGGCTGTCAAGCAACCCTGAAGAGAGGCCCATGTTGAAAGGCCACCTGCCGAAAGCCAGCCCCAACTTGCCAGCCATGGCAAGTTGTGATTGTGCCACTTTGGAAATAGACTCTTCAGTGCAATTAAATGCTCCAGCTAATACCTGACAGCAACCCTTGAAAGACCCCAAGTTCTAACCACTTCCAAATTCCTGACCCATAGAAACCGTGAACGATAATAAATGATTATTATTGCTTTAAGCTACTACATTTTGGGGTAACTTGTTATGCAGCAATGGATAACTAATATAGTTGGGCAGAATTTGGCATGTGAAGATCACAGAAGGGGGCTGAGTCAGAAAGGAAAAGGGAAGGTGTTCAGGGAAAAACAGAATAGCAACATCTCAGAATGCATGAGGAGCTAGAAGTGAAGCTCTATTGCTAGAGAGTTAATCAGAGGTTAGAAAAGTGAAAAACGTGGTTGGAGAGGTAGTCAGAGTCAAGTCATGAAGGGTTTGTATGCTAAGTTAACAAACTGGAAATTGATTTCAACAAAGTTTCTCAAAAATGGGCTCTCTGGATCACTAGACTCAGCTGAGTTTACGGAGTTAAAATCCCAGTGGATGAAGCCTTAGAATGTACTCTTCAGTAACATCCTCAGCTGATTCTCAAATCCATACAAATTTAAGAGTGTGATGACAAATGGAGAGTAATTGATAACTTTTTAAGAAAAGAAGGACTTTCCGACTGACCATGGAGGCTATGTGGTAAATGGATTTTAGGAGGGAGAGACATTCACAAGTAGTCAGTTAGAACGCTATTTTCACGGGGAAAGTTGCTTGCTTCCCGACCAGTCTAGCTGAAATCTTACTTCTGATATGGTTATTGTCCAGAACATCAAATTTAAACCTAGTCTGACCTTTAAGATCTAGCAATGGGCTACACAATTTTAATAATAACTAACATTTCTTGTATAATTCTTGTACATTTATCATCTGTCAGGCACAATAAGAAGCACTTTAACATAGATAAAGAGGCTAATTGAGTAGTCCAAGGTCACAAAACTGCAAGTGCTAGAGCCAGGACTCTAACCCAAAGCCAGTGTTTTGAATCAGTCTCCTCTTAAGTTGTTCCTCCAGTTTACAGCTTACTATTCTCCAATAGAATCTCCGAGGAACACATCTATTTGTCTTTGGAAATTCCATACTGCTAGTTAGTCTTCACCACTGTGATATCATATACAGTATTTCTCTTCCTAAGATGTTTCCTCAGTTCCTGAAACAGTGGAAAAAGTACCAGCTCTGGAGTCTGTCTTGGGTTCAAATCCTGCCTTTGACTAAATAAATATGTGATCTTAGAGAAGTCTTCTAACCTCACAATTTCTCAGTTTCCTCGTCTATAAATTGGGAATAAAATGTGTATATTACAAGATTGTGACAATTGAATAAGGAAATATCTGTAAAGGTCTTAGTATAACTCCTGGATCTTAGTAGGTGCTCAATAAATGGTAATTTTCTGTCTCTTTCTTCTCAATTTCTGCTCTAGTCCAGAGGTAACAAACTCATGATCTTGAGAGCCACAGTCATCCAACAGACATGTTCTGTTTGCTTGGCTTTTTGTTTTGTTTTGCTTTTTCATAAAAACTACATAGCATAAAATTTACCAACCTAATCATTTTTAAGTGTAGAGTGCTATAGTGTTCACAATATGCGCATTGTTGTTAAACTGATATCTAGAACTTTTTCATCTGGCAATGCTGAAATTCTACACTCGCTGAACAACAACTTCCCCTTCCCTCCAACCCCAGCCTTTGGCAACCACTGTTCTACTTTCTGTTTCAGAGTTTAGCTATGTTATGTCCTTCATATAAGTAGAATCATGTTATATTTACCTTTTTGTGACTGGCTTGTTTCATTTTGCATAATTTCCTCCAGGTTAGTCCATGTTGTAGCATGTGACAGGATTTCCTTCTTTTTAAAGGATGAATAATATTCCATTGTATATATAAACCACGTTGTCTGTATCAATTCATCAGTCAGTGGACACTAAGTTTGCTTCCACCTTTTGCAACTTTGTAAAATAATGCTGCAGTAAACATGGGGGTGCAAATATCTCTTCAAGATCCTGTTTTCAATTTGTTTGGATATTGACTCAGATATATAATCCCAGACTTGGGGTTGCTGGATCATATGGTAATTCTATGTTAAATTTTTTGAGTTTTCCAAAACTGTTACCAAAAAATATTGTTTTCCATAGCAGCCGCACCATGCACCATTTCACATTCCCATAAAAAGTGAGCGGATCCCAATTACTCTACATCTTCACCAACACTTGTTATTCTCTCTCTCTCTCTCTCCTTCTTTCTTTTGTTGTTGTTGTTGAGTTGGAGGAGATTTTTAAAAATATATTCTGGAGATTAACCTGTTATCAAACATGTGGTTGGTAAATATTTTCTCCCATTCTGTAGGTTGCCTTTTTCATTCTGTTGATTGTTCCTTTGCTGGCACTGAAGTTTTTACGTTTGATATAGTCTCATTTGTCTGTTTTTCCTTTTGTTGCCTGTGCTTTGGGTTCATAGCCAATAAATCACTGCCAAATCCAGTATCATGGTGTTTTTCTATAAGTATTTTGCAGTGACGCAAACACTGAATCTATGCCATTCTACCATCAGCTCCCCAAATCCATGTCTTTCTCACATGTAAAATACACTCATTCCCACCCCGTAGCCCCAAAAGTCTTAACTTATTCCAGCATCAACTCAAAAGTCTGAAATTCAAAGCATAATCTAAATATCATCTAATCAGACATGGGTGAGACCCAAGGTACAATTCATCCTGAGGCAAATTCCTCTCCAACTGTGCACCTGTGAAACCAAACGTGTTATGTGCTTCCAATATAAAACTGTGGAACAAGCCTAGACTATACATTCCCATTCCAAAAGGGAGAAATGGGAAAGAGGAAAAGAGTAATGGGTCTCAAGTAAGTCTAAACAGGGTAAATTCCATAGTATCTTACGGCTGTAGAATAATCCTCTTTGGCTCGCTGCTCTGCCTTGCAGCCCCAGGGGACTGGCAATGTCACTCCCAAAGCTTAGAAGTATAGTCCCAAGCAGCTTTCTGCTGGGGCCCATCCCAGCGGTTCTTTTAGGTTAAGTTTGAAAATCCTCGGTTCTGGGCACTTCTGTCATTTGAAACCTAGGTGTAGGCAGCCATGAACCTGGGGCCTGTGTATTCTGCAGGTGGCAGAGATGGCACCACACAGATGCTGCCAAAATTTGCTGCCTGCACTGGACTGCACGAGTGCCCAGCAAAGCAGCACCTGGGGTGGCTGAGGAGCATGGCACTGGAGTGTGAAGAACAGATCCCTCGATGTGAGGCAGTGCCATGCAGCAAGCACCGAGGTCCCATGGGTACCAGAAATCCCTCCTTTGAAATTGCTTTGCCCCCTGGCTCTTGCACCCCTGGCCTGTGATGGGAGTCACAGATATGATGAACTCTGAATTCGCTTTGGGATCATTTCTCCCTGGCCTTAGGGAATAGCTCCTGGCTCCTGTTGAGAAAGCTGATCTCTACTTGTATCATTAAACCGTTGCTTGGTCACACCCTTAGTGTTTCATTTTTTGCAATACGAACAGGCTGAGAATTTTCAAAATCTTTAAGTTATACTTCTATTTTGCTTAACAATTTGTCTTTAAGTCACTTCTCGCTTCTCATATTTTACCATAAGCAGTCAGGAGGTGCCAAGCCACACCTTCGACACTTTGCTTAGAAATAGCTTCCGCTAAATATTCACTTTCATTGCATGAAATTCCACCTCCCACAAAACACTAGAACAGTGAACATAGTTCAGCCAAGTTCTTTGCCACTTTATAATAAGGATGACCTTTCCTCCAGTTTCCAATAACATGTTCCTTATTTCCGTCTGAGACCTCATCAGAATGGCTGTTACTGTCCATTTTTCTACTAACATTCTGTTCAGGGTAACTTAGGTATTCTCCAAAAAGATGGAGGATTTCTTTATAGCTCTCCTCTTTTCTTTCTGGGCTCTCACCAGTATCACCCTTAATGGTCTGTAGGGGATTTTTTTTTTTTTTCTTTAACAACATGCACCTCAAAACTCTTCCAGCCTTTCCCATTAACCAGTTCCAAAGCCACTTCTACATTTTAAGGTATTTGTTACAGCAGCACCCCACTGCTCAGTACCAATTTCTTAGTCCATTCGGGCTGCGATAACAGAATAGCATAGACTAGAAAGTTTATATACAAGACAAATTTATTTCTCACTGTTCTGGAGTCTGGGAAGTCTACGATCAAGACGCGAACAGTTTCAGTGTCTGGTGAAGGCCAGCTCTCTGGCTCACGGACAGCTGTCTTCTCACTGTGGTCATGCATGAGGGAAGGGGCAAAGGAGCTCTCTAAGGTCTCCTGTATAAGCACATTAATCTTATGCATGACGGATCTATGCTCATGATCTAATCATCTCCAAGAGATTGTACCTCCAAACACCATCATATTGGAGATTAGGGTTTAACATATGAATTTTGGGGAGACACAAACAATTTATAGCAAGGTGTTTAGTCCATTTGAGTTAATTTTTATATATGGTATAAGGGTTCAGCTTCATTAGTTTTCATGTAGGTATTTAGTTTTCCCAACACCTTTTGTTGAAGACACTGTCTCCATTGTATTGCCTTGGCCTCCTTATTGAAGATTATTTTACCATATGCATTACAGTATATTTCTGGTCTCTCTATTCTGTTCCAGTGGTCAATATGCCTGTTTTTATGCCAGTATAATACTGCTTTGATTACTATAACTTCATTATATGTTTTGAAATCTAGAAGTATGAGGCCTCCTACTTTGTTCTAATTGCTCAAGATTGCCTTAGCAATTTAGGGTCCTTTGAGATTCCACAAAAATTTTAGGATACTTTTTTCTGTTTCTGAAAAAAACACAATGCCATTAGAACTTTGAAAGGAATTGAACCGAATCTGTAGATCATTTTCACAGTATCCTAGTATGTAGGTTTCCTGTCAGTACTCAGAGCTAGGAGAGACAGAACCAGTCCCTCAGGCAGCCCCCCTAAAAGTCAGAATGCTGGACAAACATTCCACATTCCTGTTTCTCTCCACAGGGAGAAGTGGTGAGTTGGACATTTTTTCCCCCAATAACACTGAGCTGTGCCAGCTTGGGGAAAGGACTATCATAGGTGAAATGCAATGGCTTTTCTTCCCCATTTCAATGAGAGCATTCTTGGCTTTGCACTTACCTGGGGTATGGTGACTTCTTAACTGGAAGATTGAGTTCTCACAAAGCCTTTGAACTGTATATTGTTGTTAAGTCAGACTGTCTGTGGAGGAATGAGATCTGGGACTTCCTATTTCACTATCTTATTCTGACATAGTGGTTTTGGAAAATTTTTATTTGAATATAGGTTGGCAGAACACGTAGCTCCAATTTAGCTCCTATCTTCATTCCTCCCCTTGTCTTACATGGAGCCCTGAGTGATACAGATTTCTTTCACAGGCTCCTCTAGACTCTTCGTAGCCATGTATTTCCCAGTATTTGAACCCAGCATCAAAATATCACTTACAGGAAGCCTTACTACTTAGGCTCCACCTTATTCAGGAGTGGAGGGCGGCTGACTGCTCATGAGTGAGCTCATTTAATTGATGGATAGTTTTAGTTTTCAAAAATTAAATTTTTCTTTTTTCTTTTTTACACTAAACTGTAATCTACTTCTGTGTTATTACTACTCATTGGTTCTATTTCTACCCTCAGGAGAAAATAAAACCAATTGGACTGAATTGCTGTTTTTGTTTGTTTGTTTGTTTGTTTTGTTTTGTTTTGTTTTAATTTCATAGGACAGTCCTTTATTTAAAGATGGTTATAATGACTTGTTCTAGTCTGATTCTGGGTGAAAATTCCTGGGCCCTTTTGCCATTGGATCCCAGGCCTACTCTCCATCCTCATGTCCTCCATGCAGTCCATTTTGCTTTTGTCCTTCCTAAAGTTTTTCTTTAAAAGATGCCAGAATTGGAGTCCCATTCCAGATGGTGTCTGACCAGTGTAAAGTACAGGGGAACAATTACTGCCCACCACGGACTCATTGTGCTCCTGACAATGGGATCTTTCTCTCTCTCTCTCTCTCTCTCTCTCTCTCTCCTTCCTTCCTTCCTTCCTTCCTTCCTTCCTTCCTTCCTTCCTTCCTTCCTTCCTTCCTTCCTTCCTTCCTTCGATTCTTGGTTGGAAGTGTTGCATTGTCTACCTCAGATCCAAAGTACTGTTTTCAGCAGGAGGCACTTCCTCCCTGTCCTGATTAATTTTTCATTGTCAATACTTCATGCTTCAGGGATGTAATTCTCAGCCTCCTGAGGTCCAGGACCCTCTTCCATGCTCACTGGCAGAGTTCAGTTCCATTTGGTTGTAGGACTGATATCCCCATTTCCTTGACAAATGGTCCCCTTCATCTTCAAGAAACAACAGCACATAGAATCCTTCTCATGCTCTCAATATTTCAGACTTCACCTTCTGCTTTAAAGGAATCATGTAGTCTCCCCATCTTAAGGTCCACTGATTAGTAAAGTTAATTATATGTGTGAAGTCCCTTTTGACATGTAACATAACATATTCATGGGTGTACCATGAAGGAGAAAGAGATAAAAGTACATTGGGCTAAAATTCTGCTTATTATACCTGACATATGTACATTTTTCCTCTCTCTTAGCTCGTTGATTGCTTTTGAATCACTATACAATGTGACCCGCGACTTGGAGAGAGAATGTACTAAACTCAAAGACAATGTCTAAAGAAGTGAAAATTTCTTTGCATTAGGTCAGATAATCAAAGCCACTTAATCCGAATTTTTGGTTTGTTTTCATTCAAACCTCCCAGCACATCTAGGGTAGCCAGTAAAAGTAGAGGCTGGTAACTGAACTGGTTGATTTTTATTGAGTAGTTATCATGAATCAGGCACATGAACTTATGGAATCCTCACAACCCTCCTATGCAGTGGGATTATTATTGTGATTGCTTGACAGATAAAGCAATTAAGGCACAATTGGCCTTGCTCAAGTCTGTCTAGCTAGGACAGGGAATCCTGGAATGTGAACCCAAGGTTATGTGTTCTTGAGAGCAAAAGATTTGAGATGCTGATGCTGTTCCTACTGGTAACTAGAGAGATTTTCCTTTATATGTAAACTAAGTGGGAAAGAAAGAAGGGATGGAGAAGGGAAGAAAATATCTGTGTTAAACATAGTCACACACACATTATCTCATGGAATTTTCAGAAACATTCTATTTGGTTATAGCATCTCCATTGATTGAGGCAGAAAGTGAAGCTCTGTCAGGTTCAGTGATTTTACCAAGACCCTAGAATCTGTAAGTGGTAAAGCCAGAGGCCCACATGTAAATACAGAGTCTGTGCTGCTTCAGTCTACTCTACCAGCCCTGAAAGCGATACACTCCTTCCAAAGTTAAAAGTGAAAGCTCTGCCCACAAGGAGCAGGAAGTGAAACGTGAGGACGTGTTCTGTGTACAGTGAACCGGGATGGTATTCACAGCCTGAGATTCTGGACACGTCCATGCAGTCAGGTCCAGGTGTCCAACTGAATGTGCCCAGTCTCCTTGAGAAATGAGCCCTGCGGCCAGCACATGTGGGCCCATGGCAGCTACAGTCATGCCAGGTAATGCCTTTTCTACCCAGGAACATCCTGGCTCAACCAGCCATCTCGATCTCTGATTAAGTTGAAGATGAAAAATTATGGCTTGAAGGTAGGTTAGCTCTAAACACCAAGAGATGCTGGTATTAGCCCGTGAAATCATTCCAGATTGCTCTACAAAATGGCATCATTGAAATGGGACTTTTGTTTCCAGGCCTTTAGTTTGGCACGTTTCATCTAGTCTGAAAATGCTGTGCCAAATGAGAGTTCATGCCACTGCTTCGACAGAGGTGCCACCTTTGGGGTCAGAGAATGCCAGGCCATTGTCTGTCTCAGCCAGAGCTTCTGGCCTAGCTTTCTTGCTAAACAAACCCTGGCCTTTGGAACCTTTCCTGTAGAGAGAGCTCTCCCCCACCTCCTTTTTATGCCTTCATGTAAATATGCTCAAGAAGTTTCTTCTCAGAGGGAGCAGAATTTTTTTTTTCCACTTGTTCATGATTTCAAAATGTTCCATCAAATCTTCCCATATACTTTCATATACAAAGAGCTTAAGTCATTCATTCAACAAATATTTATTGAATGTCGACTGCTTGCCGGGCACTGTAGCTACCTTGGGCACTGCAGTACGCAAGACTGACAAGGTTTTCTCAAAGATCTTGAAATCCAGTGGGAGGAGACAGAAAATGACAAAGTACATACACATACAGACAAAATAATTACAGATTGTAAAAAATTCTAGGAGCGATATAAGCAAAGTTATGATACCAAATATCCTGCAGAGGTAACTTTTGATAGAAAGTGAGGAGAGACCTTACTGAAAGGGGGGACATTTGAACTGGGACCTGAAAAGTGAGACGGAGCAAAGAGCTGAAGGTATAAAATTACATGTAGAGAGAAGAACACGTGCAAAAGCCCTAAGGTGAACAAACAGTTTGGTGTTTTTGAGGAAGGGAAAAATCAGTAAATGTGCCAGCAGGGTGGTGAGTGAAGGAAAAGATGGTGTGAGATAATGTTAAAAAGGTAGAGAGAATCCATATAGGGTGGGCAGGGGGGCTGTAGGCCATGGTGTACATTCTTTCATTTGATCCTCCCACAAACCTATCAATTATGAATGTGTTTCTAGCAACGAAGAAATTGAGGCTCGGGGAATTTAACCAACTCAATACTGGCTTTCCTCCAAAGACAAAGAAGGCCTGGCCTTGCAGAGCAACTATAAACCTAGAAAATGGGAAATTCTTCAAATGGAATTTTTGTTCACAGGTCCTTGGATAGACAGGGCCCAAAACATCCCCAAATCTATTGAAAAGTAAGAATTTTTGCAAATTCTTTCAAGAGATCCACCTTTAAAACTGAACTGGGGATGAAATTGTGTGACTACTTCTATCTAAAGCTGATAACTGAAAACAGGTTCAGGGACAGGCAGACAAGGTCCTCTCGACCACCTCGGTGCTGATGACTTTTAAAATCTGTGCTCAGCCCCAGTATCCCACCCAGTTCCACTTCTATGTCTCCTACTGCCTTACACAGTGGTTTTAACACCTTTTTGTTAGCTGCATCCTTTGACACACTCAAAACATACATAAAGGATTAAAAGTTCCATGATCATTTCAAAATATGTTTTGTAAAAATGAAAATAAATCAGTAAGTAAATAAATAAGTAAATACATAAATACACTCAATGGCAGCACCACTCACCGAGTTCCCTTAAGCTCTCTGTCACTGTACGAGTAGCAATGTTTACTGCCCTGACCTTTCTTGTTTCAGTTAGCTGAAGGAGCTGAACTAAGAATACAATAAAGTCAGTTTTATTTTTTTTATTTTCACTTCTGCCCTCAGACCATTCTACCAGATTTTTTTTTCTCTCTCCACTTAGGCCAATTTTATAGATTTTTCTGGCCATATCTAGATAATAATAGAACAGTGTCACTTTCAAATATTAAAAATCAATCAAAAACAACATCCAATCTCTCATCCAATTTTAGGTTCCTCTCTTCCCTAATATGTCATGGCTCAGGAATTCGACAGATTAGCCATGGGAAAAGGAACATGGCCAACTTCTTCATTATCCCAATATCCCATTTCCCATCTTCTCCTCTCCTCTCCTCATTATGTTCCTGTGGGAGCAACAAAGTGAGAGAGAGTTATGTTGACTGACTGATTTCATGGCTCAACCCATGAAATTTTGCCTACACATTTCCTCCTCCCAGCAAAAAGGCCAACGCAGGTGAGAAAGGCCCAGCATTTTCTCACCTGTGTGGAGAAGAGGTGCATGCTAGATCCTGGGATGTCTCTAAAAGAGTTCAGATTCTCAAGATCAACTTACAGAGAAAGGACATAGATTTAATGTAGACTAAATAATAAATTACATCACAGTAATAACAATCCCTGTATCATATTTACTGCCTTATAATTTTCATCTACAGAGCCAGTTTCATCTTTCTGACCATGACATCTTTGTGAGGGAAATCAAGGCAGAGAAAAGAAGTGACTTGTTTCATGGCTCCAGGTGAAGTGAGCCTTTCAGCAGAGCTTATAAAACTTAGTCTCTCTCAAGCTTTGGCTTTAGAGTCTTCCTAACCATGAGCTGTCTTCATTTAAGACTTCTCAATGCTGTCTGTGATGATTTTGCTCAGTTATAAATTTTCCGTCATGCCTCATTCAACCATTATACATAACTGGTTAATATTGTTCTGTCACATTAAACTGCCTAAAGTTTATATTTAATGATACTCCAAAGCAGGGACACATGTGTTATACTACAGCTTAGGTAGCTAACTGTACAGACTTATGAAGATTATGCTTTCTTACACTTAGATAGTATTCCATGATTTACAAAACAGTGTCACACACGCATTATCTTGTTGACTGCCCAACAAGGCAGATACAGTGAGGCAAAAAGCTAGAAAAATATTCCAGAAATTCACATTGTTTGTTGATTTGTATAGATGAATGATGGTTTCTGAATTCATAGCTTTACACAGAATTCCATTAGGTGTTACAAGTAAAGCAGATCCTGCTGCTATTCTCCGTAAGGATAAATTAATGAAGTCCATTCCACTTTCCAGACTGGCTAAACTTCTCAAATTCACATAGGATATGAGAGAGTCAGCAATCTTTGTTAATTAAATTTGCTTGGTAACCAATGATCTAGTGTGAGTATATTTTAATAGTTAAGGTAGGAAATGTTTGTGTGGGAGTTTATAATTACCACCTCTCGAAATAAAAAATTTAAGTGAAATATATTTCCCTAAATAGAGCGTAATCTTCTTGGGGACAGTGTCCAGACAGTCAGGGATACCTGTTGATTGGCTGACAGCATCACTTTGGGTTCCATCTTTATGCCTTTTCACAATGTGCTAACTGCCGTACAAACTGAATTCACCATTTTGGGTCAGTTGATGGATAATAAAAAAGTATAAAGGCAAAAACCAGTAGAAAAAAAGAAGGAGTATGTTTCCACTTAGCTCGTATTCAAATTTTTAAATCCAAAGTTATTTTCTTACTAGCTGGATTTTACCATGAAAAGAACAATTATTTCAGCACATTTATATTGATGCAGCGTTTAATATGCTTTAGTTGCAGAGTATGTGTGGCCTTTTAGTTTGTTAATGCAAGATGTAATTTTGTAATAAAAAATTTTATTTATTAAAAGCCATACGCAAATTCTGAAATAGTTATTGTACCCTCTTTGCTCTTCCTTTTTTCTCATTTATTTCAAATGCCTCTGAAATTGTTCTTGTGGACCATCATCCATAAGGTAACAACAAGAATTTGTGCCGCAATTTGTGAACAAGTCCATGGATTAGGTTATGGTGATCACCTCTATTTTGGATACAGGCATTGTTTCCTATTTATCTACAACCCGTGGAGCGTATAGCACACAGTAGGTATATAATAAACACTTGAAAGATGAGTACATATGGAACCAGTGGAAAGGGAAAACTAGAGCTTGTATCAATAGCTTGACTAACATTAGTGGCCATCTCCATCACAACAACAGTAACATTTCTAACAGCAAGAGAGCAACTCTGCAAGATGTACCCAAAACAAAGCATTGTGCCCAAACTCCCACCATTTATGCAACAACTTCAGTGCTATTCTATACACCTTACGTCATCTTTACCATTTGTAATCTTATTTAATGTTTCTATTAACAATTTTTTTTCCTTTAAAAATATTAACAAAGGAAGAAAAACCAATTCTGATATAAATCAGAAGAGTGGATGCCTCCAGGGGGTAGACACTGACTGGAATCTTCTAGGGAAACGAAAATTTTCTGTATCTCAATGTGGTATACATATATATATATTTGTATATATATTTGTATATATAACATATATATTTGTTAAAATTCATTGAATTGTATGCTTAAGAACTGTGCTGATTAAAGTAATTTTTTTTCCTCCATTAAAAATATTTTTACAGAAAAATAGATCAGTAACTTTAAATGCATTCACAATTAAAGCAAAGTAGTGTTATTAAATTCCAGATAAATGTACAATTCTGTAATACATTATCTGTATCTCACGTTGTGTGTTCACCACCCAGAGTCAGTTCTCTTTCCATCACCATATATTAGACCCCATTTACCCTCTTCTAGAGCCTCACTACCCTATCCCCCCTTACCCTCTGGCAACCCCTAAACTATTGTCTATGTCTATGAGTTTTTGTTTTTTTCAGTTGTTTGTCTTGTTCTTTTGTTGTTTTCGGTTTATATCCCACATATAAGTGAAATCATGTGGTTCTCGACTTTTTCTGTCTGACTTATTTTACTTAGCTTTATAATCTCACCCAACCCTAGACAGTTAACAAAGTCTTTCTGTTGAATATTGTTGCAATTGCCCCAGGAAAACCTATTGTGTAATGTGTACCTAAGGAGCACCTGAAAGGACAGATTGCTAGGAACTCATGGAGCTTACAGAACAGGCTGTAGGACTGTTTCATACCTTCTCCCTAATAAACATCTTTATGTGAGACGGAAAACAAAATTCCAGTTAGACACTATTTCTTGTGAAAGACTCCATACCTAAAGCCTGCTTTCTCTTTTTAAAACAAAGACTATTAAGTGCTAAAAAAATAATATAAAGAATACTAGTAGTTACGTCTCTTTCTCTCCCCCACCCCCTTGTCCCTTTCCTTTCTCTAAAAAAATATTTATCATCATCCTTCCTTCCATAGTCAAATAGGCACGAGTCAGGCCTGACAAAGGATGCGGCAGGGCCATGCAGGAAGCCAACCTCAGCACAGGGCAGATCCATTTGCAAAGAGGGTGGTGGCCCAGCAATTCAGAAGATTGGCTACATCCAGGGAGCTAGAGTAAATAAGTAAATATACCAAAACCAATAAGCGTCAGGTTTCTCACTGCTGGAAAGGGAGTTATTGATATGGAAAAAGATAAAGCTAGAATAAACCCAGCTGGCACTGGATAGAATTACATGTACCAGGGTGAGCTAATAGTTTTCCTTATAGATAGATAGAGAAATAAATATAGATGTAAATGTGTGTGTAGTTCCTAGCTCTCTGCTGGCAGGGCGCAGGAGCAATGACATCCCAGTAGTAATGAACACCGACTGCTCATCTCTTGGTTTCAAATGTTAAAATGCACCAATGCTCTGAAGAAATGACTGAATCCAGGGCTGGGGCTGGGAAAGAACATTATGAGCCTGGAACCTCACTGGTAACAGAAAGTAAGAAAATGCTCAAAGACGGTTGAGGGATTAGCAAAAGAACACTGAATAAGCTTGAGGGGATTCCAACTGGCCAATTAAAGGACAACTGGAGCATTAAAACAAATGATATAATAACAAATTGTAACTCATTGAATAAAGTAGTACTCCACTGATATAAATAAATGACTAAATAGACAGGGAGAAGAGAAATTTCCTCCTAATAATAGAAGGCCATCAATTAAATGTAGAAGGAATAATGGTTATAGAAAAACACTATTTGGCAATCAGCATAGTAATAATTAATCCAGGTAAGAAATCTCAATGAATACTAAAACCAGTAGGTGAAAGTGAGGTAAGGGATGACATTTTTACATAGTTTCAAAGTGCTTTCCTATAAAATATTTGTAATTACAAAGGGAACAAAAAAATAGAGAAACCTGGTGGACACCTTGTTGATCAAGTGATCAAAATGACCAAAACTAGTAATGGGACAAACAGCCATGTGCACCCGATATGGTTTAATGAAAAGAATATAGTGGGATAGTCTGACCAAATATACATAACCTAGGTATAATCATGAGGAAACATTAGACAAATCCAAATTGAAAGATATTCTAAAAAACAACTGACCTATTTTCAAAAATGCCAATATCATGAAAGCTAAGAGAAGTATGGATGCAAGAAGAGGACACTGCATTCTGCTTCAAGATGTCAGGGAAGGCTTACTAAAGGAGACAACTGACATGTAGTCTTCTTGTAAAATGAACAAGCTGTCTTATAAACTAGAGAAGAAGTCATTTTAGGCAAAGGAGATGGCATTTCAAAGGTGTAAAGTCCTGAATACTGTAGTGAGTTGAGTGTACCTGGAACACAGGGAGATGGTAGATGCAATCAGGGAGATGAGGTGGGGCCAAATTAAGAAGGGCCATTTCCTCGGCCTTCTTTTTCAGTGTGACATTTCCTCGGTCTTCTTTTTCATTTCCTCGGCCTTCTTTTTTCAGTTTGAGAAACTGAAAAAGGTACGTGAGTTGATGTATCAGTTTATGCCCTGTGAGAAACAGATGTCAAGACAGGATTAAATACACAGGAAGTTTATTAAGAGAAAAGCCTGCATGAAAGAAAATAAGGGGTAAGCTGAGGAAGTCTGGAAGAGCCATCAGATTGTAAGTCTGACGTTGAGTAAAAGCAACAGGTAGGAAGCCTAGAGAGAAGGTTCAGCAAAGCCATCTTTGAGTCTTGAGCCCAACTTGACTGTCAAAGTCTTCCTGTGTCTCAGAAAAGGGTCCTCATGAGTACTCGCACCTCACTCAATTACTGGTGGGAAGCAACCCATGATCGGCATGGTCTTGGTGCAAACGCAGTGATGAATTGAGTGCAGCAGCTTGGACCCTTAGTCAGTTATGCTCCCTGCAGTAGGAGGCAGCATTCTCACGACCATCACATTTGAGTTTTGGATGATGAAAAGGATTTAATTGGCATAAGAAATGAGGGATGTCAGGGACAAGTGTGAAGGAGCTTGAAGTTCTTTTATAAGTATCAATCAATCGTCTCTTGGTTACCGAAGAGTCAGGCATTTCTGAACTGAGTTGTGAGCACATGTATCAATCAGCAGTTAATAAACATGGACACTTAAGCCTGGAGAACCTACCAACTTGATTTGGCGCTTTTTTTTTTTTCAATTAAAGTTTATTGGGGTGACAATTGTTAGTAAAGTTACATAGGTTTCAGGTGTACAATTCTGTATTACATCATCTATAAATCCCATTGTGTGTTCACCATCCAGAGTCAGTTCTCCTTCCATCACCATATGTTTGATCCCTTTTACCCTCATCCACCACCTCCTCCCTCCTTACCCTCTGGTAACCACTAAACTGTTGTCTATGTTTATGAGTTTTCGTTTCTTCATTTGTTTGTCTTATTCTTTTGTTGTTTTCAGTTTTATATCCCATATATCAGTGAAATCATATGGTTCTCGACTTTTCCTGACTTACTTCACTTAGCATAACAATCTCAAGATCCACCCATGTTATCACAAATGGCAGTATTTCATCTTTCCTTATGGCAGAATAGTATTCCATTGTGTATATATACCACATCTTCTTTATCCAATCATTTACATGGAAACAACCAAAGTGTCCTTCAATAGATGATTGCTTTGGCTTCTTAATGTGGTTAAGTCTTCTGTTTCTTGTCTTAGGTTCATCTGTGGAGGCTAAATTAAATGTCACATAACTGTGTTTTCTCTGGAAGTACATTGATCCATCATGGCAACACAAGTATTTCACATTAAAAAGTTAGTAATTATATATGCCTTTCACTAATAAAATAGGGAAACACATTTTACTTACATTTGAGAAATACAGGTTTTTTTAAACGCTAGGTTGATGTTGTGGTGAAAAGCTGGTAATGACGGAGCAAAATAACAGCAAAAGGAATCCTCGATTGTGAAAAGGTTGGGAACAACTGAAATCACCTGATCCAGTTGAGGTCCTGTTGAGTTCAAAAGACTATATATGAATCCATAACACGATTTCAAGTCGCTTTAGCCTACTCTTAATTGCAAATTTCCTAAACCCTATTAAAGAAAGGAAATGGTCTTTCTCATTTTTATCAGGTTTGGAGTCCCCCTGCATTCTTTACCAAGTGCCTGGAAAGTTCTCCAAATTGCCTAAGTACCAACTAGGAAATATGACTCACTGCAGTTTTTAAGTGAGTAATGCAATTAACACTGTAATATTGTAGCCACCATTAAAAAAATTCTTATTAACATTTATTAACTGCTACCATGGAGGTTTTTTAAATCTGAGAAAAGATTCAAGATGCCTATAAATAGTTTTTAACAAACTTAACAATGTGCCCTTTCCTCCAAGAATGATGCTCTATTCCAAATGATGCCATTTAAAAACATAACAGAGCACTTCACTGGGTAAAAAACAATGGTGTCTGAAAGAATTTGGGGGAAGTTTTTTCATAAACGGCAAGAAAATTGTTATGTCAAAAATGAAATGCATACAAGAAACAACTTCACTGAGGAATTATGCTAAAATGCCTCTGTAAAATAACTGCTTTATATGAGCTATAGCTTTGGCATTTAGTCTTCAAGACTCTTCAGGTAAATGCTGTACAATTCCTAAATAAGACAGCAATATTTTCTGTGTGATGATGTGATGAGAAAGAAAGAATCCTCCCTCCTTTTAAAAAAGTAATCATTTGCTCATGTACCTTTCATTGTAATTGTTATTCCTGGTTTCATATATGCTGTGGTTACTTGTTCCTGCTCAGGAATGCATAGATTCACCCAGAATACACACTCATCTTTTAATGCTGATCTGAAGGGTCACACTGGTTTAGTCAACCTTAAGCAATTTTTAGAGATGTTAGTATGAATTTGCATGATTTTGGATGTGGGTACAAGAACCTGTTTTGGTTATTTTACATTTAAGGTTCTTTTGTAGCTGCACCAAAACCACTGGCCCATTTAGAGAAGAGGAATGAAAAGATGCAGCTTCTTTGTGGTCAGGGTCACTGCACTGCATGACCTCAGGGGACACAGCTTGCCTCATCTTCCATGTGCAGTGCAATGCAATAGAAGATAAGAAACTATTTATTCATTTATTCCCAAGGAAGAGTTATTATGAGGAAAAGGATTTTTTAAAGGTGAAAAAAACATGTCTGCTATAACAAAGCCAGATATACAGAAAGACTGGAATTTATTCTGGGTTTAAAACTGTGCTGTTCAATATGGTAGCCACTAGATACTTGTAGCTATCGAGTTCTTGAAATGTTGCTTGTCCAAATTGAGATGTACTGTAAGTGGAAAACACATACCACATTTCAAAGACTTAGTACAAAAAAAGGAATGTCAAACATCTTGTTATTTTTTATACTGATTACATGTTGAAATACATTAGATATATTAGTTTAAATAGATTATACTATTAACATTAATTTCACTTGTTTCATTTTACCTTTCTTAATATGGCTTCTCAAAATTTAAAATTCCAATGTATGGAATGGTGGCTTGCGTCATATTTCTATTGGACAACACTAGTCTCAAATATTTGATCTACTCAGGTCCTCAGAAATCATTTCCTCTCTTCTATTCTTTGTGCCTGGCACGAAACTTCTACAGGGACTTAGATTAGCTTTGTTGGGACACAGATGAGCTGATACTAAAATCGGGATCAGCTAAAACAGTGTATGGAGCTTGAAGCATCCAGGAATAAAGGAACCGCATGAGGTCAAAAGGTAGAAATTGTCACCCTTTATCCTTTGACATACCACAGGATCCAATTTGGGAACTGTGGCTTGAATTGAGATGTTTCTCTACTGCAAAAGTCATTGAACTGGAACCCATGATCGACATGAGGGGGTTTTATAAACACTTTGATATCAAACAAAATTACTGTGTAGGTGCCTTTTACTTTACAGAGACTCCCACTTTAATTAAGATTCCCAAAGGAGACCATGGTTTCACAAATCCTAAGAATTGTAATTCTAGGATGAAATGCATCATTCAGATAGGCTATTTCACAAGTACCGTAGGTGGTCATCCATGCCTGCGAATATCAGTCTTCATGTAAACATGTGCATATACACATCGTGGAAATCAAAGAACATTGAGCTCAGGGAACAGGAATTAACACCAAGTGTAAGACTGGAAGACTCTCACTGGCATTACAAAGGCCCCCTGTTGTTGATTATGTCCCAGGAAATTAAGTGATTGATGATTCAGCACAAAATTCCTGTAGTTCTCACACTACAAGTAGAAGTCATAAACCCAGTTCTGCCTGGAAGAAGAAAACTTCATTCATTTATTCATTCATTTGTGCTCTCATAGTATTTTAACCTCTATTATAGAACTTAACCTATCATATTCTAACTTTTCAGAATTTACGTATCTGTCTCAGTTTATATTATAATGTAGCTCTAAGAACAAGGGGCACACTTAGGGTGATTACTGATATATGAGGATTTCCTATCATTCTATCTCTTGTTTTCTGGTAGGATGATAGATGAGGGTAAAGGGGGTCAAATATATGGTAATGGAAGGAGAACTGACTCTGGGTGGTGAACACACAATATGATATATAGATGATGTATTACAGAATTGTACACTTGAAACCTATGCAACTTTATTAACCATTGTCACCCCAATAAACTTTAATTAAAAAAAAAACAAAAAAAACAAGGAGCACACCTTTCCTTTTTACTCTTTTACCCCCAGTGCCTAGCAAAGAGACACTCAATGATGATGTTGAGTAAATGAATTCATGGTTACCTGATTTTTACACATCTCACAATAAATGATAATCTATTGAGCCGATATAGTTTTAAAGATTCAAATTTAAAGGAGGTCTAAATAAAAGGCTAGAACTGTGTTTGTTTTCACCAAATTGACCAGATTGAGCATGTGACTTTGTCCAATGTTCACAAACTGAACTAACCTGCAGGAAGACTGCACAGACTGTACCTGCTCTCCTCCCAGGCTCACCCAGTGCTGGTTCATTGACCACAGTTCGTTTGCAAGTGAAGGAAACAAACTTCTACATTAGAGAAATATAAGCGGTCTTAGATCTGGGAGTCATCAGGAAATGTTTGATACTTTAAAGAACTGACTGAAAGTTAAACAGGTTAATGTGATATTTCAAAGGGATTTTGAAATTCAATAGGTTTCCTCTAAAGGCTGATGTTTATTCTCTAGATGTAAGGCAAATGTTGAATTTCTTCAAAGGACCAATAATAGATTCTAAAATAACTAGATAGGTTCAACATTCACCATAGGTTTTTTTTTTTGTTTTTTTTTTTCCCTTCTCCCTGACCCTCCCCCACCCCATGAACAATATATATCTGCACTTAATAGGAAATGGGGAAACCATCTGGCTGGCTCTTAAACAGGGTTTTCTTCATCATCAAAGGGGTTTCTGCGTGAAAACAATAATTTTATGGATTCAGAAGTAGGAATGGTGCCATTAAAAAAAGGAAAGCAGAATCATAAAGAATATATCTAAATCCAGGAAGAGGATATAATTCTTTTTTTGTTACCCTATCAGCACTGGGAAGGAATGTAAGATGTTTGTCATCATTTAAGTGAGTTCTGAGAGTCGAATAGTCTCTTTCAGATGTATATTTTCAAGTCTGGATAGAAAGACTAATGACAAAGATATGTCACAACTACTTAGATAAGATTGAGGAGCATATGTTATTGCTTAGAAACTAGAATGTGAATTGTATCACTGTGCATGTAAAACCATTTTGTGAAGGGTTATTAAGATCATGAAAATCACATTTAGATGAATCAGTAGACAAGAAAAGTTCCTTTGAGTACTCAAAGGAATTATTAAACATTCAGATTGAAAGAATTCTTAAAAGCCACCTATTTCAAACCTGTATTGGTTTAGTTGTAAATAACAAAAATCCAACCTGAAGTGATTTCATTTCAAAAACCAAGAAGAAGACAAGGGAGCAGGAAGAGGGAAGGACTTTAGCAATTTAGAGTCCAACAGTTGCACAACCATATCATGGAAATGGCATGGGTACACCAGCTGAGCTTCCAGAACAACTGGGAGCAGGAATGTGAATGCTTCCAGGAGTAGCTCTCAACTCCAGTTTTTTTTCATTTTCTCTCTCCAAGTTAGAGTCACTCGTGTTCACATAGTGGGAATGTATGTTCCTAAGAGTTCTTATGTTTTAATGTTTTTCAGATATCGAAGAGGGATCAAGAGATTTCACATTACAAAAAAAGAAGAAGAAGAAGAAGAAAGAAAAGGAATGCATTGGCTTAGATTGGATCAGTCACCTGTAGTCAGGAATAGCCTAAGTTGTATCAGAGTTCTCCCCTGGACCAATCAACTGGGACAAGAGTAGAGCAAAAAGTTTAGAGAGGGGAGGCATTTATGAATAACACAGCAGATTGTGAAGTGGCCATGTAGGTGGGAATCAGCTCTGGGAGAGCATTGGGCATGGAATGGCCAATAAAAACTCCATTGTTTTGCAGGTAAGTAAGCAAAAAGATGAGTTGGTTTGTTTTAGCTTATATGACAAACTAGTAAAACAGCCAAAACTTAACAAATAAAAATTCCTCCCAAAAAAGATAAATATTGCTTTCAGCATGAATTGTATTGTTTTATATATATATATATATATATATATATATATATATATATATATATATATATATAAAACAATACAATTTAAACAAACAAAAAATATATGTGTTTAATACAACTACTTTATAAAATAGGTACTAACATGCTCATTTTTCAGATGAGCAAACTGAGGTTCAGAGATTAAGTCAGCTTTCTAAGGCTGCATTGCTACTTAGTGTCAGAGCCAAGATTTGTACACAGGTCTGTCCAATTCCAAACCAGTGCTCTTTAAAAACAATAATACTAACAAGTGAACTGTTTTTGTAAAACAGATATATACTCATAAGCATCCACACAATACAGAAAAACACTTCTGTGTTATGTTTAACACAAAATGACTAAACACCCCAATTCCCTCCACATAGAATTAAAGACTATCATTGACAAAGAATATCTTTCATATATCACTAAGAGAAGACTAAATAAATCAGCAAATAAAAAGGGCACATCAGATGATGTTTCTTATTTTCAAATAAAATCGTAACATTTAATTTTACTTGAATTTAACTGAAAAGAAATTAAAGAGTTGCTGAACCTAGATTTATTTTACTACAAAAAGCCCCTAAGTTTACAAACAATTATGAAATATACAAAAAGGATGAAACCACTTTTAAAAGCAACTATGTTTCAAATTAGGGCAGTACTGACCGCTTGCTTTAAAAATAAATTGGTGCACTTGTACTTTTCTACCTCCTGACCTCTTAACCTCATAATTTTGGTGAGTTCTGTTAATTTTACATTTTCAACTTATGTTTGTATGCTGCCTGTAGCCATAGTTCTCCATAATTACTCTTAGTTGTATATTTATATGGGTTCCAGGCTTATCACAGTATCTTTTACCAAACTTTTCCCTTACTGATTTTGTTTATTTTCAAATCTTGGTTTGGTGGATTTCATCATCAAATAGTTCCTCTTCCCCCTAACTCATGTGAGCCATATTCCTTGAGAATGCCTGTTGCCTTTGATTTTGGTTTCCAGCAGGTTTTAAGAGCTGTTCTTAGGAAGTTTGGGGGCTTCTTGAATCTGTAGCCTAAAGTCTTTCATCAGTTTTGGAAAATTCTCAGACATCTCTCTCCAAATATGACTTTTCCATTTTTTTCTGTTTCCTCCTTTTGGGACTCTATAATTACACATGAATTAGACTTCTGATTGTAACTCCTATGTCTCTTACATTCTTTTGTGTGTTTTCTTTTTGTCTCTCCATGCTTTATTCTGGAGATTTCCTTCTGAACTGTTTTCTGTTTTCTAGTTAACTGTTTTCTAGTTAACTATTTATCTTTAGCTGTGTATAACCCGCTCTTAAATAAATACGTGAAGTTCTTAAGTTTGGGTATTTTTCAGTTCTAGAATTTTTGCTTTACTTCTTACAGTTCTCAGTTCTTTTTTATTTCCTTGAACACATTTATAGCATTTAAATGAATACCCATAAGTTATTTTTATAACGTGTATTTTTCTCTCTTTAAAAAATTCTGTCTCGTATCTTCATAACTGGCTATTGTCTGGTTTAGTAATGGACACTGAATATGAAAACTTATAGAAAAGATTTGCGTACAAATTTTATTTTCCCACAGAATATTTAAAATTGCTTTTGCTGGGCAGTTAGGGCCTAGTCTAGCATCCAAGTTCTATTTAACCCAATTTCTAGAGTTAAGATGATTTGAAACTGTCTTTCAGTTCCTCAGTGCCAAGTTGGTTTCAAGTTCACCTGTATTTCCCAAAAGACTGTCCAAAGTTCTGTTAAGTTTCTCTGCAGCCACTTCTGCAACTGGTAATAGGTAGCTACAAAGCTGGGCTAATTCTTTGGGTTTCCTTCTTCTCCTGGATATTTTTCACTGCCTTACTACTAGCTAGAACTCTGATGCTTTCAAAGAGACCTCTTATAAAAGAAAATGTTTTCTCCAGGTTTCCTAGTTGTTCTTGGTAGGGTAGTTGGTGCTAATTATTGTCTTTACTTAATTTGACGTAAATTTTAACATCCAGGAAGATAACCTATACCTTGTGAGCAAATCACATGAGGCAAGGTCTGGTTTGCTGTGATAAGAGAGAAGAAGTGAATTTAGTGAAGAAATTAGTGTTAGAGAAATAAAGTTACAGGAGTGATTTTAGAGAATGCAATGGAGAACAGATTTTTATGGAAGATCAGCATTAGGAAATACTGCAGGGACCAAGTAAGTCAAGAGAAGATTAGGATATTGGGTCTGGTAATTAAGAGGTTACCATTAATCATTAAGAGAACAGTGTCTATAGAGAGTGTACTAGAATCAGATAAATGAAAGATAAGTGAGAAGTTGGAGGTAGTGTAGACTTTCTTTAAGAAATCAAGTTATGAAAGAAAACAGATTGATGGGTGGTATTTTGGTAAGGAAAACAGACTCAATGTGATTTTAGTCATGATTGTTTGCTTTTAGCATGGGGCATTTTTGAGCATGTTTGTAGATTGTAGGAAAGATACGAGCAGAGAATAAAGACTAGAGGGACCAAGCAAAATCAATTGAAGTAAATCCTGGAAAACATAGAAAGAAAAGGAGCAAGGATAAGCTTTCTGCTGAGACACAGGAGTACAAAATTGAGATAAATGAACAAAAGAATAAATAACCCGATCAAAAATGGGCAAAAGACATGAAGAGACATTACTCCAAAGAAGATATACAAATGGCCAACAGACATGAAAAGGTGCTCAACATCACTAATCATCAGGGAAATGCAAATCAAAGACACAATGAAATACCACCTCACATCAGTGAAAATGACTATTATAAAAAAGTCAACAAATAACATGTGTTGACAGGGATGTAGAGAAAAGGGAACCCTGTTGGTGGGACTACAAATTGGTGCAGCCACTATGGAAAACAGTATGGGGATTCTTCAAAAAACTGAAAATAGATCTATCACACAATCCAGCAATTCTACTCAGGTATGTATCCAAGAAAATGGAAACCCTAATTTGAAAAAATACATGCACCCTTATGTTCACTGCAGCATTATTTACCACAGCCAAGATGTGGAAGCAACGTTGGTGTCCATTCACAGAGGAATGGATAAAGAAGATGTCACACACACACACACACACACACACACACACACACACATTACTCAGCAATAAAAAAGAATGGAGTCTTGCCATTTGTGACTATATGGATGGACCTAGAGGGTATCATGCTAAATAAAGTACGTGAGACAAATAGTATATGGTTTCCCTTATATGTGGAACCTACTTAAAAAAAATGAAGAAACAAAAAAGAAAAACAGACTCATAGAAACAGAGACCAAACAGATGGTTGCCAGAAGGGAGGGGGTGGGAGGGGAGGGGTGAGAACAGTGAAGGGGAATATAATCAATAATACTGTAGGGATTATAATCAATAATACTGTAATACATTGGCATGGAGACAGACGATCACTAGACCTCGTGTGGTGAGCACATTGAAAGGTACATAGAAATCAAATCACTATATTGTACACCTCAAACTAGCAGAATATTGTATACTAACTATACTTAAATTAAAAAAAAGAGATTTACAAATGCTGAGATGAAGGTATGGGGGTAGGAATTACATGGGTCCAGTTCTTATCGTGTATATTTCTAGAGTGCTGTAAAAGAAAATGTCATCATCTAATTCTAAGTGTGAACAAGTCCGCCTACCTTTCACCAGTCATTGTCCCTCTAACACCTGCAATACAATTTTTGTTGGTCCTTTTGTCTCGTCGCATCAGCTTTTAGAGTACAGAAGTAGAATCTATAGCAATCTGCCCTCTCATATGTCACAAAGTACTGATTTCCTGTCCCCCTCAAAATGTACTTTGGAGCATCTTCATGTAAGGGCCACTTAGGTTGGCCTCTTATTGATATAGAAGTGTAGGAGGAAAAAAAAAAAATCTCCAATCTAAATAAATGTCAAATAACTTCAGCAACTGGTTCTAATTTTTTTTTTCCTTTCTATTTTTCTTTCTTGTAAATGGAAACTCAGGGCAATGACTGTGTTCTATATGCTCTGTCAAGGTATAGCCAACACTGGGGTGTTAGAGTTATAAATAGCAATAAAATTCCCAAAGAATAAAACCGACTATAACCCAATCAATTGCTGCTAGTGAGGCACAGGCTGCACTTACAACCACCAGGAATAAAGCTTACCCGTGCTTAATCATGGTGTCCAGAATGTGAGTTACATTTTGGTAATTAAAACTTTCATTTAATTATTCATTGATTACTTTCTATTTGATTCATAGTAACCTGATGAGAATGTACCAATACTATCCTCATTTTAAAGTAAAATAAATGAGGATTCAGGAAATTAAAGAGCATACCCAAGTTCATATATTCAGCTACCATATGCAGACCTGGAATTCAAACTCGTTTTTCTGATTCCAAAGCCAGTAGTGTTCTTTACAATCCTATACAGCCTTCTCCTCAGGTTAACACGTATAATAGTTGGATGGTAGTACTTTTCCTTGTGAAAGAATGAGGAATCAAACTATTTGTTTAACAATACAAATCCTCATCCTGTGGGAGGCAGACAAGTATTATTGACCAAACCATAAAGATGGAGTTTATTAGATAGAAGCTATTATTCAAGAATTAGAAATGGAGCAGGTCCTCTTGTTTGACTTCAGTTTTCTAGTGTCTGGGCAGTGATATATTTAACAAAGCATATGCTTATGGTAGATTATTTGTTCAGTATTTAAGATAAAGAATTGCCTAAGGAGATGTGACATTACCAAAGAGGCAAACTTCTGCTTTGCGTATCAGGACATTACATTTTATTTCTTTACTTTGCTGCCTAACAATTTCGATAGATTATGTGAGAAAAGAATGAGGTGGTGAATAAGTCTGTGAAGAATTTTAAGGTTCACCTAAACGATAGGTATAGTGAACTATTACCACTGCATCTTGCGCAATTAATTATATTGAACTTTTAATGTTTTTGAGATTTTATGTTGTAACCAGACTTAAAAAATAACTTGTATTAGAACTTTCTCTTAATATTCCTGCAATTCATGCTGAGTGTTACCAAACATTAGTTGGAAATAGTAGCTATAAACAGATGAAATTTGAGAAAATATAAAAATAGTTGCATTTGCCTCTTTAGAATATGATGGTGATTTTTACAAACTATGCTTTATTCAACATTGAACATATGGCATTGAGGTTCTCAGAAAACTATATCTCTGATCAGAATTTCTATCATTATATTTAACTACCACCTTAGAAATTTTCCATTACACTTTACTGCTTATCCCTTTCTAATATAGAATGTTGTTACACAAAAATATCTATTAGAATACTGCAGCAATCACAAAAATTAAATACAAAGATGGTTACATTAAAATAAATATCACAAAATTTTAACCAGAAGAAATTTTTAGTTAATTCTTATCCATTACAAAGATTCTAACATATAGGGCTTGGTTTCATTCTAATGATACCGAGTACATGCTAATATTACCTAATATTTCCTTTTGCAGAGTAATTTGAAATTTTATATATATATATATATATATATATATATATATATATATATATATGAATTATGCCAACTGAGGTGACCTTCATTTGTTTTCAAATATATACATATATGTGTGTGTGTGTGTGTGTGTATATATATATGTATATATATGTATATATATATATATATATATATATATATATATATATATATAGTGGGATAATTAAGTTCGCGAACTCATCCTAGAAAAGGTGCCACATACCTCATTGCTGAATATCAGTACTGTCACCTTCGAAGTACTCCCCTTAGGAAACTATGCACCGATGTCAGCACCTAGTCCACCGTTCAAAGCAGTTTTGGAACTCTTTTTCTGGAATGGCTATCAGGGATGTCGTCGTATTACCCTTGATGTCCTGAATGTCATCAAAATGTCTTCCTTTCAATATTTCCTTTATCTCAGGGTAAACAAAGAAGTCACTGGGGACCAGATCAGGTGAGTAAGGAGGGTGTTCCAATACAGTTATTTGTTTACTGGCTAAAACCTCTCTCACAGACAGTGCCATGTTACCTGGTGCATTGTCGTGATGCAAGATCCATGAATTGTTGGCAAAAAGTTCAGGTCATCTAACTTTTTCACGCAGTCTTTTCAGCACTTCCAAATAGTTAACTCAGTTAACTGTTTGTCCAACTGGTACAAATTCATAATGAATAATACCTCTGATATAAAAAAAAATGGTTAGAAACATCGCTGCAACAAGTTCGTGAACTTAATTGTCAGACCATGGTGTGTGTGTGTGTGTGTGTGTGTGTGTGTAAAATATGTTTTATTTTTAAACAAATGAAAGTACTGATACAAATATTGTATTTGTTGTATATTTTGAATTTTCCATTAAGAACTCTCATTATTTTTGGATAAGAGCTTTCAAATGAAATTAAAATTATTTTTTATAATTCTGCCATATAGATTCATTATTATCTCTGTTTCTTATTTAAAAATCAAAATCAGAAAAAAGAATTTTATAAATCTCTGAAGATATGTAATATACTGCAAAGACTAAAATAATGAATTTCAAATTGGCAAGTGAATTTTAAGAGATATTAGGTAACTTCAAAAACATAGGAGGCATACTGCATTCACTTATAAACTACTGGTTATAAAACAAATAATTCAATATAAATAAATTTAAGCACAAATCATATGTCATGTATTCATGAAGTAGAAATGATACATAGATATGACTAGTCTCAAAATGAAAACCCTAGAAACTTCAAAGAGATTACACAGTAACGTACAATTTTTAAAACAAAATGAATATGCAAAATAAGGATATCAACTAAAACTATGTGCAGTTATTAAATTTCATTTCTTAATAAGCGATTAACTAAAACCTGTTAAGAACTTGTGTACTACAGAATGACATCGATGCTATACTAAAATGATTGACAGAAGGCAGTCTACACAGAGATTCAGAAATGTAAAACAACTGCTTATTTTATATTATTTATATTTTACTAGAAAAGCAATGCACATTCATTTTAAGAATGAGTTTTTATTTTCTAACTGTATTGTTGGAATTTCCCAAAATATTTTTTTGAGTTAACCATTTAAAACTCATTCATGTTAAAAAATGGGCAGAGGACCTGAATAGACATTTCTCCAAAGAGAACATACAGATGGCAAACAGACATATGAAAAGATGCTCAACATCACTAATCATTAAGGAAATGCAAATCAAAACCACAATGAGCTACCACTTCACACCTGTCAGAATGACTATTATCAAAAATTCAACAAATAACAAGTGTTGCAAGGATGTGGAGGAAAGGGAATCCTCACACACTGTTGGTGAGAATGTAAATTGGTGCAGCCACTATAGAAAACAGTATGGAGATTCTTCAAAAAACTAAAAACAGAGCTGCCATACAACTCAGAAATACCATTCGAAAAGATATATGCACCCTAATGTCATTGAAGCATTATTTACAGTACCTAGGATATTACTCAGCAAGAAAAAAAGGATGCAATCTTGCTATCTGTGACAACATGGATGGACCTAGAGGTTATTATGCCAAGTGAAATAAGTCAGTTAGTGAAAGACAAATACCATATGATCTCATTTACATCTAGAATTTAAAATGTAAAACAAATGAACAAACAAAACAAAACAGAAACAGACTCATAAATTCAGAGGACAAACTGATAGTTGCCAAAGAGGAGGGGGTGGGGGAATGGGTGGGAAAAATTGAGTGCCACAGGACTGAGTTTGATTCTTTACCTCCACCCCCTCCAAATAAAAGTCATTCATATATTTTATTATGCATCCTACAGCAAATACTAAGAAGCAGACAAGAATGATTGTGGTACACAGCCTAATTACAGAAAATAGCTAATATCTTTTTACACTACAACATTTTGAAATCAATTTTGTGTTTATGGAAGCAGCATTTTTTTCACGCATATTATTCAAGATTTTTTTCTGTCAGAGTTTTAGTTTCCTAGGGCTACTGTAACAAATTACCACATATTAGGTGGCTCACAATAGCAGAAATGTATTTTCTGTTCTGGAGGCTGGAAGTCTGAAATCAAGGTGTCAGCTGTCAGCAGAGTTGGTTCTTCTTAAGACTGAGGGAGAAGCTGCTCCAGGCTTCTCTCCTAGCTTCTGATGGTGGTCAGATATCTTTGGGGTCCTTTGGCTTGTAGCTGTATCACTGCAGTCTCTGCCTCCATATTCCTGTGGTGTTCTTCCCTGTGCCTCTACCTCTCTTCTCTTCTTACAAGGACACCAGACATTGGATTAAGGGCCTGTCCTGTTCCAGTATCACCTCATCTTAACTACCTACGTACATCTGCAATGACCATATTTCCAAGCAAGGTTACATTCTGAGGTTCTGTGAAGGGCACAAATTTTGTGGGGACACCATCCAACCCAGTGCAGTCAGTTTCCTTAACATTAAAGAAAAAAAAACCCATATGATACAGGACAAAATAAGAGTGATGAAATAAATGAATCATTACGGAATATACGAGTGTGATCTTTTAACTGACTCTGGGTGGTGAACACACAATGTGATATATAGATGATGTAATACAGAATTGTACATCTGAAAACTATGTAACTTTACTAACCATTGTCACCCTAATAAACTTTAATTTAAAAAAACTAAAAATCTCAAAAAAAAAAATGAGTGTAACCTTGTATTTTTGAATCAGATACTTGGATGGGAATTTACCTTTGGGATTTTTCTCATTCACAAACATGACTTCCTACAAAGAGAAATTTACAAAATTCTTCAGGAAGGACTCAGGGGATTAATTTAGGTGTATTCATTTGTTTCTAATTTGAGCACATTTTCCCTAGAATTTTCGAATTCTGATTTCACTACAGAATTGTTCGGATTTGAATAAAGCCTATAAAGTAAAAGCAGTAAACACGCCTGGGAACTAAAGTTAAATATTACGGAGTTAAATATTAAAGTTAAATCTGAGTAAACTCAAGTATTTCTTTTTCAAATTTTATTTTTATTTTTTTTTAGTTAGGTATTTAATTCTTATCTTTTATCCATATAGTTATGTTGACATTTTCTGCACTTGGATTCCCCAATTTAGAATTTGTAATCATTAAAAAAATGAATTTTTCCTGTATTTGAATAGTTACTAGGCAAATTAATAGTATAAATATGATTTCAAAAATAGCTCAAGACAAAAATCATTTACATGCACATTTAATTTACATGCCTATGTACCATTTGAACAATTATCTCTTTTTCATCCTTCATATTGTAATTCAAGCACCATGTTGTCAGACCTGGTTCCCTTCAGTAGATGAAATCCCTAATAGATGTTCATATGGTACCCATACTGTTTCTCTGTAGCACTTACCACTATGTCAATTTTATATTAACTTTTGTAAATGATTACCATTGTTCTCCTCCACTAGACTGTAAACTCCATAGGACAGGTACTGTGGGATATGTGTATTTTACTCATCTTTATTTCTCTGACTAGCTCAGTACTTGCTGAATAACTGAATAAATTAGAACTGAACATTTAAGCATAAAAAATTAATATGTGAATTATGAATCAATCTTATCAATTTGTTTAAAAAGTCCTCTACCCAGTGAACTTCTCTTGAATAAACATTTACAATTATAGTTACCATATATAAGTAAAAACATTAAGGGTACATTGATTTTAGCATTTGGAATATATCATATACTTTTCTATTTCAGATAGGCTTGGCTGAATTGTTTTGCATAGCACAATTAAAAAATGCAGGGTTCAAATGATGAAAGATTTTATTATTTCTCAAAGACATTCTGGGCTATAATTAAAATAAATAAAATTGAATTTAAACCTAAGTTTTATAAAATTTATTAATCGCTGTAACAGCAATTCTACATTTTTACTTTGCAATATATAAAACAAGGAAAAATCCCTTTAAAACAATGAATACTATAAAAATAATACTTGAAAAGTTAAAAATACATAATGCTTATATTTGAGGAAGTTACAGTGATATTGATATTAATTATTGCCAATTAGGGAACTCAAAATTCATTCCATGATCATTATGAAGTATTTGAGCCACAGAAAGTCTGTTGCAAATCTGAATATCTACCGGTAAATTCAGAATTTAGGGCATGTACATGTAATTATACTCTCTCTCTCTTTTGACAGCTTAAGTTTACATATTTAGATAAATATACCTAGCATTCTTTTTTTTAATTTCCTGGTTAGAGAAAGGACTGCATTTCAAAAGTCAAACATAATGCTAAAATAAACACATTAATCCAGTTTTGAGATGCTGTTGCTCCCTAAGTTGAACTTTCTGTGTCGTGCTAGTATTTCCTACATTTTCTAATGGAGAGAAAAAAAAGCTAAATATCCTCAATTTCCACACATATGTAGTACATCGCTCTCCTATATGTATCCCATACTTCCTTGTATTAAGCTGTCCAGGAATATCATATGAAAAAATTAAGAGAAACTGAGAGGGAAAACTTGAAGGATCAGATGATAATGACTTTCTCATAATTTGATAGCTGCTCTAAGCTTGGCTGAGCGCCCTCTGGGGTTTTCCTGTACATCCTGTTCTTCTGGAGTAAGTACTTTCTTGTGTATCAATTCCCACATTAAAGGGGCCCTTCCTGTAGAATCTCCTTCCTTGTTTTCGTGATCTGAACTCAACTGTGATGTTTGTTTCACCTTCTGTCTAACACTTAAGTTAAACTTTTCTGTCATGCTTATCCCAAGCAAGAATCGTTTGACAATGCGATCCTCCAGTGAATGGAAAGAGAGGGCAACAAGGCGACCACCAGGTCTCAGAAACTTCTGAGCTGTCTTCAGTCCTGTGTAAAGTTCATTGAGTTCATTGTTCACAAATATGCGAATAGCTTGGAAAGTCTTGGTAGCAATATGTGTAGATCGTTGTAACAAGTCTTTTCGGGCGTAAATAGCAGAAGGAGGAAATGCACCTGTGAACAGATTTTGTGAAAACAGGAAAAGAGGACACATAACGTTAATATTTTCCACTGTAAATCTACTGGGCTGTGTTGCGTGTGTGTATATATTTGTGGAACCACATTTCCTTAGAAAATTGTGGCATTTCCATCCAAACTTCCCATTTTATTTGCAAGCATTCTAACATGGCTTAAAACTATTGTGTCAGAAACATTTTTCATAACTCATAAAAGAAATGGAGTCAAACGGGAGGAAAGAAAAAAAGAGAACTCTCTGCTACAAAAAGTTCAATAGCTCCCAAATAGAATAAACAAAGAAAATTGCACGTAGGCACATTATAATCAAACTACTACAAGCAAAAAATAATCAGAAAAATCTTCATTACAACAAATAAAAACAACACATTATATAAAGGAAGTGAAAAGTCAACCCAAAGAATTGGGGAAATTAATCAAATATATGGTGATGGAAGAACTGACTCTGGGTGATGAACACACAATGGGATTTACAGATGATGTAATACAGAATTGTACACCTGAAATCTATATAATTTTACTAACAATTGTCACCCCAATAAATTAAAAAAAAAAAAAAGAATGGGGGAAATATGCAAATTATATATCTGATAATGGATTTGTATTTAGAATATGTAAAAGAAGCAAATAAACATGTATACTATCTACATATTTTAAATCCTGCAGATCGAACCAGACATGCCCCATCTAGTTTTCAATATAAACAAAAAACGTTTATTTTTAAACAAATCAATAAATGTAACCTTATCTTAGACATCCTATTGGAACACAAATATTATATTAAAGCATAATATTCAATGCATTTATACAGAAATTTTTATTTGATTTAGGCGCTCATTCCTAGAGAATATTATCCCATAGAGAAGTAATCTTTCCGGTCCAGATTTTCTATGAACGAAGATCTGAAAGCATGACTGCAGTCCTGGCACTTGGGACTCCTTAGCATGCTTCTTACAGCAAAGTAAATTATACAAGGTTTGCACCTTAGTTCACATTTTAGTAATTTGGAGGTGCAGTAGCAAAGCGCATTAAGACACACCTGATTAACATTCTTATGGAATTGGATCAGAGAAAGGGAGAAATAATGTATCAGGGTTCACTCTTTCCTCTATAAAACCTACTTTGCTGAAAGGTTTGAAAATGTTAGCCACTAGGAAATTTATCTTCCAACAACCAAGTCTGTCACAAACAAAATGTCAAAATCAAAGCAGAAGATACTCCCTTCCATTTACTATTCGATTTCTCCATTTGGCAGAGAAAGAGTTTGGTCACTAAGAAATGTTTCAAAACATTCTAAGTATGTGAACAAACATGGAATTCTTCATATTTTAGAACCTGAATTTAGAAGAGACTTCAGGAAGGTTGCATTCCTGAATACCTTGTATGATTCAAACCTTGCGTAATTCAACACTAATTTTCTTAAAGGAGAAATGTAATACAAAATACATTTTATTGTTCATGGATTTAACGTAAAATAGGAGGTAAACATTCATGAAGCATATGAATTAACAAATACTATGGGATATTTTTGCTTTAATGCTTAAAATATTCTTTTCTTAACATTATCTCTAACATTTCATAGAAATTAAAAGCATGGTTCAATGTGGTAATTGCTTAGCTTTCTTGGCATTTTATCACATTTTAAAGATACATATTCGAGGATGTGGTTTTTAACATAGCACAGAATTAGCTGTGTCTGGCTATATGTTAACTAAATTGATGAAATCACAGCAAAGCAGAGAGTTTAATAAATATTTGCTTGATATTATCATTGAATATACAGAGGGCTCCAAAAAAATGTACGTATTTTAAGAAAGAAAAACTATTAAAATTGTAATACTCAATATATACCAGTAACAAAAGATGAATACAAGTCACATTAGACTTCTGCATTTACAAGAGGTGCTCAAAGTGGTTACCATCAGCATCCAGACACTTCTGATTACGGTGAACTACTGTTTGAGCAACATTAAGCGGTGTACTTATATACATCTTTTTGGCACCCCCGGTATTTCTGAAAACTAATGAAAATAGAAAATGTTAAAAATGACAAAATCATGTTTGAAATCACCATAGAAGTTCTAATACCATGTTTTCCCAAAAATAAGACCTAGCCGGACAATCAGCTCTAACGTGTCTTTTGGAGCAAAAGTTTATATAAGGCCCGGTCTGATATTATAGTAAAATAAGACCTAATATTTATTATATTATATTTATTATATTGTATTATATTATTATATTAAAGACCCGGTCTTATAGTAAAATAAGACCGGGTCTTATATTAATTTTTGCTCCAAAAGATGCATTAGAACTGATTGTCTGGCTAGGTCTTATTTTCGGGGAAACACGGTATAAACAACAGCATTAGTTCATTTGACATGACAAAGTATTGTGGAATTTCTGTTTACTAGCTAAAATGGCACCTTCCTATGGCAGAATTACTGTTTATAATTCATTCAGCCAGCTAGCTATGAATCTATAAGATTCCTGACTAATTCCTTTAATTGAGGGAATCTGTTTTAATTTTATTCACAAAAAGTGAGACTTTATTAATATTTAATATGACGTAATTTCAAGTTTATATAATTCATATTCACATTAGGTAGATCTACACTATATACGAATCTGAAGCTAATAGATTAACTTCACTGTGATGAGACAAGCTTTTCTTTATAAGGTCTAATTAGGTCTTGCCAATGTCATATCATGGAGAAAGATTATATTTAGGAAGGATGGTCCTGAAGATAACAGGAATAACTCCAATCCATGAAACTTTTCTTCGGGGCTGTTTTACCTTTGTTTAGGGAATCTTAATCTGGACTACATCCAGTGGGTTTCCTCAAAATAATTTCCTCAAGTCAACTTTCTCAGGTCCTATCTTTAGAGACCAGGAGATGACAAGGGACTGCAATGGGCAACATGTTTTGAGGATCTTTAGGTGCTGTTCTGGGGATCAAAGGCACATATCCTGCCTTTTTTTAGATAGATTCAATTTCCAGGGCTACCGTTCCTTTATAGCGGCACTTTTGTGTCTGTAATTTACAGGAAGAAAGGCTGTCAATGCAGATTGTGTAAAATGAAATAAAAAAGAAACAAAAGAATAATAAACAGCATATGGTAATAGAAATTAAAGCAGTAAAACAAAACATCAGCTGGCAATGGTACAAACACTCAAAATGACAACAACAAAAGACAATCTTACTATTAAGGATGAAGCAAGGTTTTTTGAATTAGAAAGTTAAAGACAATCAGAAAATGTCTTGTGCCTCTGAGGTAGCAATAATGGGCTTCCTTGTGAAAGTCACTGGTCAGAGAGCAAGGGACAGTTGTCTTAGGTATACACACACAAGGTAGGGACATCTGCCTACAAGTAGCCAGGAAAAAAAAGATTTAAAAACTACACCAGATCCAGTGCCTACCTATGGGCTGGACTCTGAATCAGGCCCTGGAAGAAAAATATTAGTGAGGCCTGGTCCCTGCCCTTGAGGAGCTCACTGTTCTGCAATCCTTCCTCACCTCTTTCTCATCTTCCATATCCTGTTATCAAAAATAGAAACCGGTCTCTGCTTTTCCATTTCCTGAGTTTAATCACAGAATCTTGAATGGCTAATTCATTTGATTAAGGCATAGAGTAAGTAAGACAGAAAATATGGACTCAATCACAATTTGGGCCATTTGGTTTGGTACTGAGAGAAAATCTTTTCGTGTTTTATAAGTCCATCAATGGATTTAGTTAACACTGGGCCAATGTATATTAGTCCTAAGTGGGTAGAGGTGTGCTTACTCCTAAGTGTAGCACTTATCACGCTTTACTGTAATTACTAGTTTACTTCTCTGTCGGATTCACTTGATTCTGATCTCCTTGTGAACAGGAACTATTTATTGTTCACTCTTACATCCCTCGTACTTAACAGGGAAGCTTATGATTCTAAACCCTGACTGTAAAACAGAGTCACCCGTGGAGCTTTTAAAAAAATAAAGATGCCTGGCTCCAGTCCAGACCTATTGAATTCGTTTCAGGGTTTACTACACAGGAATTACTACTTTTAAAAAGCTTTACAGAGGATTTTGACTTGCAGCCAAGATTAAAAACTACTATAGTAAACACTCAGTAAATGATTGTTGAAAAGATAATGAATAGATAATGAAAAAAAAAAAAAACACACCAAAAAACTAAATTGATAAATAAATAAAAATCCAGAACCATTACCACAGAGAATTTCATCCACATCATTGGATAGATATATGATGAGTATAATATTTATCACATCAACAAGTGACTAAAAGAAGAGCATAATATTTTTAGTCACAGAAAACATTATGAACAGAATGTAAAATTAATGTCATAAAATAGGCCCTGTCTTATATGCTATTTTTTGGCCAAATGTGATTGTGTGTACAAAATTATAACTTTAATGGGGCAATTGAATTCTCAAATTTACTGGTAATTTTATTGTTTCAGTACAACTGTTTGCATGTGTTAAGTGATACCTGGATGCTGACTGGGAATGTCTTTAATGAACCAATTATTTGCACATGCAATAGAGAACATGCAAGTAATTTTAACCTTAGGAAATGCAAGCTTGCAAGTCCTTATTATCTGATGTGAGCAAATGTACGAGGTACATTTTATTTTCACATATTTCTTTTAAAGAATAAAATAAGACATGAGAAACTAGTGTTAAAATTTGGAAATTGATGTTTAAGCAAATTCATGAAGATCTTGTGTCATTTAAGTTCATTTTCTTGTCCCCCCCAAATTAATACACAATATGGTTGAGAATTTATGTAAGCTTTATTTCACTTAATGCCTATGACATCCTAAACCACAAGTTTTCTCATTTCTTCAAAATAACCAAACCGTTTTCCTCCTAACACTTTAAAATAGCAAGATCATGTCAGTAAAACTGACTACAAAAAGAAATTAAAAGCTAATATACATTTACTATCAAGATGTTTCCAAATTAAGTATACTTTTTAAAATGTACATTTAAAAGTAAAGGTACAGTAAACACACTATAAGTTCTAATTTCAGTATAATTTTGAGACATTATGTAGCATATACTTCTCTCATAATAATGTTGGGAATATTAATGACATAAGAGATTGAGCCTAGCTGTTCAAGAAGATTGCAAAACAATTGTCACCCCAATAAATTTAATAAAATAAAATTAAAAAAAAAAAAGAAGATTGCAAAAGAGTTCAGCTTCCTTAAAGATCCCCATTCTCCATTCCAGGTCAGGTTGCTGTTGTTGGTATGTTGTAGGTTCCTGAAAGTTTCATATCCTTCCTCTTTCCTTTCTCTCATATCAGCAAATTCTGACAATTCTACTATCTGGAATGTGTCCAGAGAACCCCACCACGTCTCACCAACTCCACTGCTGTCATCTTTTCTACAAAGCCACCAGACTGATGCTTTTTGTACAATATTTAGATCATGCCATTCCACTGTTCAACATGTCCAGTGTCTTCCTATCACATGACATAGAAATTGAAGTTCTCATGGCCAAATGTCCCTGTCATATGCAACCTTTGCTTACTAGCGCTACCATTTCTCTGACTTCATCTCCTGACCTCGAGCTGTGTATTCTTAAGTGAACCATGGCATGGTCCTGTCTGGACCCTTTGACTTGTATCTAGAATATTTGCCTTCCCATGCTTGGATGGCTTACGCCTTCCTTCATTCAGGTCTCATCTCAAACATCATAGAATTAGGAAGGAAGTCTCTGCCTACATTTACGAAGATAGTACCCTGTACTAGAGTCTCCTTATATTGTTTTATTTTTTTTCTCATAATACCTTATCAAGGACAAATATTTTTTTGTTTACCATCTGTCTTCCTCCAACAGAATATGTGTACACGCTCAGTGAAAACAGAGACTTGGTTCACTGCTATGAATTCTTTGCACCAAGAAGAGTTAGTGCATTGAAAAAATGATTGCCTTTTGTACTTTAAAGTTGTATCATTGTTAAAAAAAAAAAGAAAATAAAAAATATATTTTACCAGTTTTATATGAAGTAAAACATTAATGTCACTACTCCTAAAAAACTCCACCCCAGAGACAACCAACAGGTTTACTTTCTAGCTTTTTTCTTAACAGACATCCATGACATTTTATATATAAACGTACATATATTTTGTGAGAAGGGGATGGTCTACATAGTGACCTGTACCTTGCTGTTTACTTACCTTACTTTAAAAAATAATTTGTTATATAGATGCACTATAATTCATCTCGTTTGTTCATTCAACAATTTGTACTGTCAAGTACAGTACCAGCTAACTGGGGATACAATGATAATTAAGACTGAGGCAGTCTCTACTCTGGTGAAGCTCAGATTGCCAACGCAGTGGGGATATTTAGGATGTTTTCTAATTTTGAAAACCCAAAAAAACGCTGCAGCATACATGTGAACTGCACATTTCAATTTCTGCATGGCAGAAAAACTCTACAAAGTAAAAGGACAGTCACAATGTAGGAAAAATATTTGTAACTGTATGTGAACCTGTAAGAGTAGGATCAGAGTTGTGAGGTCAAAGGCTATTTATGCCCATTTAAATTTGGATCAATACTTCCAGATTTACTCTCTAATCAGATTGTATCAATTTACTTCCATCAATAGTATACGAGAGAGTCCATCTCCCCAGATCCTCTCTAGTACTAGAAACTATCACTCTTTTTAACCTTGACGAGAGTCTAATAGTAGCAAATAATAGAATATAGTTGTTTTAATATGTGTTTCTTTGGCAATTAGCAGAATTGGGCATCTTTTCAAATCTAATGGCCATTTGATTTCAGCTATGAATTGCTTGAACAAACCCTTTGTCCATATACTTAATGTGATGTTGCTTTTATCTTTATTGATTTGGAAGAACTATTTATAAAATAAAGATAATAACCCTTTGTCTCTCATATATAGTTGCAAATATTGTTTCTGAATTGTGACTGTCTTTTCACATTGTAGAGGTTTTTTGCAATATAGAAAATTAAAAATTTCTCTATAAAAATTTTTATCTAGAGTTTTTTTCATGTCTTTCAGATTTTATCAAATTTAAGAAGGCTTCCCCCATTCCAAGATTATAGATAATCAACTCTATGTTTTTCTGGTATACTTCTGGTTTTATTTCTTACATTTAAATATTTAAATCACTGACAATTTATTTTTTAGTGTGGTATAAGGTATGGATCTAACTTCATTTTTAAAAAACTATATAGCCAATTGTTCTATTTATTAAACAGTACATTCTTTTCCCTACTCATCTGAAGTACCACTTTCATTATATACTACATTTTTATATGCAAACAGATCTTCTGATTCTCAGTTGTGTTCCACTGATGTATTTCTCCATTTTTCTGGAATACCAGATGATCACTTCTTTTTATCTTTCCAGCACATTTTGCGGTCACGGGGGATAAGTCGCTCTCCCACCATTACCTTTCTTTTGAAATTCTCTTGGGTATTCTCACACATTTATAATTCCAAATTAAAATTAGAAACAATAAAGTGTATCCTAATAAATATTGTGATTGGAATTGCAGTAAATTTCTAAACTGATCTGGATAAAACTTACACTATCATAATATCAAAAACATCCAAGGGACATAGTATTCCAATTAATATTTTACATGTCCTTCATTAAAGTTTAATAGTTGTCTTCACCTAAGTCATGCTCAGGCTATTGGTAAGCACTATGTTTATACATATACATTTTATAGGTTGGTGTAAAAGTAATTGTGGTTTTGCAATTATTTTTAACCCTTTAAACCGCAATTACTTTTGCACCAACCTAATAATTGTCTCTATGGAAATGCATACAAAATGACAATACTTATATTAAGACAACATAGTGTAGTAGAATTGGCACTGAACTTTAGAAAGGAGAAACTCGATTCAATGATCACATCTTTTACTATTTTTGATGTTGGACAATAAAACTTTTGAGCTTGTTTCCCTACTGGAAAATGAGATGATAACACTTCTTATCAAATACAGAAATGTTTAGGAACACCTAGCATATACTTGGCATAAAGTAGTCACTTTATGAATGTCACTCACACATTTATCTACTTACAATTCACAGTTTTAAAATGGAGTAGGTGATGAGGGTATTTGATATATTAATTTGAAGGTTCTGCCAAACTAATTATACTTTCATTCTAGACTAATAGAGTAGGTGGGCTAGAAGGCTGTTGAGAACCTCTGAAGTGTCTGAGTAACGTATATTGGATTTAGGCATCAGATTAAACAACCTCAGCATCCAAAATGAAGTATAAAATTTTCTCATATACAAATTAATGGTGCACCTCTAACTTTACAAAGTAGTATTTAGGCCCTAAAAGTCTGAAGACTTAGCATGGCATAGGAATGAGAAATCATTTATTTTATTATTATTAACTTTAGTTTGATATTGACCATTTAATAACTGATGCTAAGAATTGTAAGAACCCTAATTTCATTAACCTAAACCTTCCAGGTTCATTTACCTAGCCAGGAGATTATTTTTCATAATTAAATTTCTAGATTCCTCTTGCCACCTAAGCACGCAGTTTATACTCTGGCATTTGAAGCACAAAATTTTTTCTCTATGCTTTTGCTCTAGTTTTTATGGAGCAAACCTTTCTGCACAGGTTATCTTCTTTCTTAAGCATAATTCCACAAATATCAAATGTATTTGTGAGTCCATTTAAACCATGCTCTTTGTTTTCACAGCTATGAAAAACCCAGTATATTTAGTCCATTTATTAAATGAATGGAATCTGAGGCTACTAGAAATTGTTTAGATAAAAACTAGCACCAACAATACTTGGTAACGTTCAGTAATAACATCCTGTATAATAATACACGATTCATTTAGCCAATATTTGCGATGCACAATGTACTAAACAATGGGGATTAAGACGTTTATGAAGACATAGTTCTTGCCCTCAAGAAATTCAATGAGGAGAATGATATGTAAATATTGGGAGAAGACTTATAAGGAAGGACTGTACACACTATTAAGAAAACTGAAAGAGAAAAAGGAATCTTGACCCGCATGGAGACAACGTTTTCCAAACTACTGTTCTGGGGAACAGTGACCTTGTGAACTATAGCACCTTTCATCCCCAACCAAACCCCAATGTGTCAGTTGGCAAGTGAGTTGGAGAAATGCAACAGGCAACACTAGTTTTGGTAGACCCACAGTGCCCTAGATAACTATTTACCTAGCATTTCTAAGCTCTTTGAAACAGAAACTTTTAATTTTTAATAACAACTATCTATTCCATATAATGTTTTCTGGGTAACATACTTGAGACAATAACACAAAAAGTAGGTTTTGTGTTCATCACTTTCTATGTATCTTATGTTATTAAATCCCTATAATAATTCTGAGAGGTAAGAAGTAAATGTCGTTATTTCCACTTAAAGGTGAAAAATTGAGGGGTTAAATGTCTCCTCCCAAGTTCACAGGAGTCAAATGGAAACTAAGCTCTTTTTAGCTCTTTTTAACATGAAGTCCACCCTTACACCCCCTTTTTGTGATGCAGAGTGAACCTCACTTCCCCAGAAAAAGGCATAACATTTCTGGCTAGTTCACCCAAGAAACATACTCTGAGAAGCCCAGATCAGCATTAGTTCATTTAAAACAAATTTATTTTATTAAATAGTTTGCAATTTTTCAAACTCTGAGGGTGTTCTTTAGTTTTCTTGTCTTTAAGTGTGCCCAAAGCAAGGGAACAATTTTAAGATGGTATGTTTACTAAACCATATCATCTCCTTTTTCCTGATTAGAATTTAAGGAAGTTAAGATGAAATCAAATGGTTTAGAGTGATTTCCAGAAGCTCTGATTCCATGTCTGGTGTTTTATATAACAATCTCATTTTCTGGGAGAAAACCAGTGTGGAATCTTTACTCTGAGCCTGAATAGCCTTTTACTGAGAGATGTTGTAATGGAACCCAAATCACTTTGCATCAAGTTGCAAGAGTTTGGCTTTCTCACCACATTTCCCTTGGGGAGATGTGTATTGTCAGGCCTAGAGACTTCGCATCTGGTGAAGGCGGCAACTGCCCTGGTCTCTTACCCTGGGAACGGTAATGAATACCTTTGGCTTTTGTCCTTTTTGTTCTATTGAAAATAATGTATTGTTAGCTCAGGCTATTAGACCATGAATTTGTCTCTCTTTCTCATCAGTTTTCTTGATAGTGGGCTTAAAAAAGAAACAGTTGCTACTGGTGCCATTATCAAAAGACTTTTGGGCAAGTAGTGATTACCATGTTTTTGATTCAGAATCTAGACTCATCCAATGCTGTGTATACTGGGCTTTTCCTGACTCACTTGCCAGGGAGGGGGCCATTTACAGTTGTTTTTATGTTCAAAAAATGAGTGCTTAATATTCTACAGCTACGAAAAACGAGGTGACAAGCTTGTGTACAATTAGATATAAAGGGATCAAATGGCTAAAATCTTGGCAACTTAAACCCAGATCCTTCTATTTTTTTCTTTAAAGCTTCTTAAGTAATGTTGAGAGAAGAATGAAAGATTTTCCATACATCTGTTATTATGTTTTTCTTGTAAACACATGATTTTAGCAATGTCAGAGCAATGCTCCTTGCTCTCATTCTCAATCTAGAATGCCCTTCTCCCTCTACTAACAGTTTACGTCTACTCATCCTTAATAATCACAAAAGTGCCATCTTCCCCAGGAAGCTTTTGCAATGACCTGTTTGTATATATCCCATCAAACTATTTACCACTCTACACTGTCTATCAACCGCGACTAGGCTGTAAAAGGTCCAAAAACTTTTATTTTCCTTTATATCTCCACTCCCAAGTCGAAATCCAAAAAATAAGAGATACTCTTCTAGTCTCAGACAAAGATCAAGATGTACCATTAACAGTATTCTGAATGTGGAAATGCATGAGCTCCCTGAAATCTCAGTAAGATTTTGTGCGCATGTGCCATTTTAGGTGGAACTACTCCAGGACTTTTAGCAAATCCTCAAATACATCAGGAACTCCAAATTCCTGGTGAAAATATTGGGTATAGTGAGTTTTCAGCTTACAACACACCACCTTTAATGAAATCACCAAAACAGCTCTACATCATTTAGTTGTTTTGTTGTATTTTTTTTTTAATTCTAGGAATATCATCACCACTTAGCACCATCAGAAGCATGGATTGAGAAGCCCTTCATGCATGACAGTAGAAGTTAGAAACTATATCAGTGAGTGTTCAGTCTTCCTCTGACTCATGTCATATTAAAAGTAAGAGAAAACCTTGCTTAGTAACAGTCGGCACCACATATAATAATAGAACTCAATTTGTATGTGGAAGTGGTAAGATAGATTTCATTCATAAAAACACACCATGCTTCTGGCTAGATAAATGACTTTAAGTCCCAGAGAGAAATTATCATTTTTAGTTCTGGGATACCCTTATGCTACTTACACTTTTTAAAATTTAATACATTCACATGTTTAAATGTATTGAGATTTTTAAGCTTGTGAATGAAATTAGCAACGTGCTGTGGCTGTCGATGTGACGCATTGCAATTCTCCCTGAGTGGTAGGGTTTAAAAATTAATTCAGCTCTTGCACCTGCTCGCCGGCATTCGTCTGTTGAATTTCCATCACATTTAATAAGTCTCTGTGACGCAACTCGTGTCCTTTTGCCTGGGCTCCTTTAATATAGTGTTAAGTTCTCACTCATCTGAAATTCAAGTAATATTACAAATTTCAAACTGTTAATTAAAATCTGTGAACTTGCATCGTTCTGGATAAAATTGGCTTTACTCAGTGAGGTTCTTTTTAAACTTCTTCAGAATCTCATCTAATCCTCAGCTCCTACTAGGTTAAGTCTGAAGACAACATGATTTCACTATGGGTGGTTGAGGCTTACAAATCATCATACAATAGGGAACAATCAAGTTGTAGGCTTGAGCAGGTAAGGTAACAAGGAACATTACCTGCTGAGATGAAACAAGAAATATGGTTCAGAATTAAAGGAAAGGATTGATATTTTCCATACATGATTTTTCAATAAAATTAATTCTAAACTACCTGCATTAAAATGCTTAGCATAGACGAGATAGCGCAAATTGAATCATGATTCCTATTACCCATTTAGTGGTCAATATTAAGTTTAGTGATTGAATCTTTAAGAAGGGATGGAGACCTGTTTTCTAGATACTGTGAACACAAAGCAGAAGTCTAAGTAGAAGATTCTAGCATTTTAAGGTCCATAATAAGATATTTTATTTGAAACTTTAGGAATAGTCTACAGGGCATGCAATACTGCTCTCAGAGTTAAGCCATGTATACTTCCAGGAGTTGGGAGATGGTAACAGGAAAAGGTATCTAACAAGGCTTCCCTTTTCTTGTGAGGTCAGCACATACTCGTAATTAATCCTCATGCTCCAGGGTAAAGTTGCCTGCCTTCCTGTAGCAAACTTAACCTGCAATGGAATACTTCTCAACTGTATTACAATGATAAAAACAAAAAACATTTATCTCTCCCACTGAAACATAAATTTGCAAAAGGCAGGGATTATGTGTTATCCTTTTTTCTTAACAGATTTGTTGAAAGACTAATAGATTATCTAACTGAATTAAAGAATAAATGATCAATTTCTCCAAGAGTCAATAGCATATGGATTTTATGAAAACAGATTATAAATATCTTCTTTTTTTCTACCACATCCAATTCTAATATTGGACTGTCCCTTCCCATCTTTTATTTTTCTCCTTGCTTTATCCTACTAAATTGCTCTAGAAGCAATGCTTTGGATAATATCCAGTGAGGCCTTTTAGTTTCTAGAAGGATGTGTATCCATTTTGAAAAACAATATTTCAAGGGCTTAAAGGAATATATATATATATATATATATATATATATATATATATATATATATATATATATATTCGGTTAAAAAAAAAGACTAACAAAGAAACATGGGTAAGCAACATAGCAATACAGCATAGTGGCTTAATAATTTGAGTCTGTCATCAAAGTCCATTTTGCATCTAAAAAGTACAGAGATGAAGTCAACAACTTATAAGTCCTACCTGCCAGATTATCATTCTCAGCTTCAAATTCTGAGCGAGGTACCTGAAGCACACACGAGTCTAGGCCAGTCCTTTCTAATGGACTGCAGAAATGTAGTACTTTCAAAGTCATTGTAATGTATGCTGTCTCTAAAATGGTTCATTGAATAATAATAAACAAGAGAATGTCTATTCAACAATAAGGCATATAATAATAACGTATATTCTCTTTTCAGAATCCAAGCCTGCCTAGACTTTATCGGGTGAGGGCTAACTTGTCACCTAGCTAATGAGATGCTGATGCACCTTCAATGAGCTGGCAGCCAGCCAGCCCATCCTTAGAATTCTTCAATGTGATGAATAAAAAGGGGGAGAAGTTTAAAGAAATAGCACGGAATAATGTTTTCAACAAGAAAGGGAAAACACCCCCAGTCTTAACCCTTTCACACACTGTTTCTCAAGCCTCAGGTCCCCTGTTTCCTGACTGCTACATGGTTATCTGTTGATCTCTTAACCATCCCTTCAAAGAGCAAAACAACTGCTGCTTGTATAGGAAGTCTTTCCTGGTGAATCAATTATAAAAAGTTTTACAGCATTTGCTCTATTCACTCAAATGTATTCACTCACTCACGTTTACGTGTTCAATCAACAAAAGTTAAAGATAGATTATCTACTAGAGATTGGTCTCCACTGGACATTAAAAAGACATTACCTGATTTAGTTATGCAAGCATCCCATGAGGCAGTTATTATCATTCATGATTTAATATCATCCATATTTGCAAATGAAGAAACAGAGAATCATCGAAGGTAAAAGCCCAAATTTACAAAGCTAGTAAATGACCGAGGCAGTTCAAATCTTCCTGACTCAACAGTTCTTACTTTGTCTAACCCAGTCTGTTGACCCCTGTAATACATTCCCTAAGAGATGGATGCTGAGGCTATTCAGGTACATTAGACATGCTCAGTCTATCTTTGAAGAGCTCACACAATTTATAAGGTAGACAAAGTGTAATGAAGCAGATGTTCATTAGATACATGAATGTATACTGAAAAAGTGAGCAACTTCAGGAAGATGGTAAAAAGGAAAGCTCAAAAAGGATCCAAGAAATGCTATATAAGCCTAGTCTTGAAAGAAGTGGAGGGATTTTCGGAGGGTGCAGGGGAAGAGGTGATAAAAATATATGCTTCAGGGCCGGCCCGGTGGCTCAGGTGGTTAGAGCTCTGTGCTCCTAACTCCGAAGGTTGCCGGTTCGATTCCCACATGGGCCAGTGGGCTCCCAACCACAAGGTTGCCAGTTCAATTCCTTGAGTCCCGCAAGGGATGGTGGGCTCTGCCCCCTGCAACTAAGATTGAACACGGCACCTTGAGCTGTACTGCCTCCCGGATGGCTCAGTTGTTGGTTGGAGCGCGGGCTCTCAACCACAAGGCTGCCAGTTCAATTCCTTGACTCCTGCAAGGGATGGTGGGCAGCACCCCCTACAACTAAAATTGAACATGGCACCTTGAACTGAGCTGCAGCTGAGCTCCCGGATGGCTCAATTGGTTGGAGCATGTCCTCTCAACCACAAGGTTACCGGTTCGACTCCCGCAAGGGATGGTGGGCTGTGCCCCCTGCAACTAGCAACGGCAACTGGACCTGGAGCTGAGCTGCGCCCTCCACAACTAAGACTGAAAGAACAACAACTTGAAGCTGAACAGAACCCTCCACAACTAAGATTGAAAGGACAACAACTTGACTTGGAGAAAAGTCCTGAAAGTGCACACTGTTCCCCAATAAAGTCCTGTTCCCCTTCCCCAATAAAATCTTAATATATATATATATATATATATATATATATATATATATATGCTTCAGAGGAAGATCATATACAAAAGGATGAAAGTGAGAAACCAGAAAATGAGTTCTAGGAACCTGAATGGTGAACAGTTTGGTATAGACATGGAGTGCTGCTGGGTGGTGGAGAAATTGGGTTAAAAAGACAGACAGAAGCCAGATAACGAGAGCCTTGTTTTTCATGGTAAGGAGTTTAGATTTTATGCTACAGATGATAGGAAACCTGTTAAGGATTTTAAGAAGAGGTGTGATATTATAAGATTTGTATTTTATAAATATTAATATAACTGTTAAGCATGTTGTATGCATATAACTTTGGCAGAGCTTGGGCTGGAGGCTGTTGGGAGAAACAGAAGGTATACAGTCCAGTTAGAAGACTAACATAATAATAATGGCAAAGATGATAAAGCTTACAATAAAGCAATGACTGAAAAACCCAGAAAAAAAAAATCCACAACGATTTAAGAGGCATTTAGGAGGCAGATTTGAAAAGTGTTAGTGATATACCTTTTCACTTCAACTCAAGGTTGATGTGAAGGTTTTGATTTGGGCTTTTGGGTAAATGTGGTGAGGTACCTTGGAAACAGAAAAGGTAGAAGGGTCGGTGGCACCAGGCAAGGTGAGATCTGGAACATTGAACTTAATATGCTTGTGGAATAAAGAGACTGATATGTTTAGAAAGTTGGGGCAAATACTGGTCTAGATTTCAGAAGAAAGACTTGAGCTGAAGATGGTATACAGATGATGTCAGATCTGTGGAAACAGATGTAGATGCACAACGTCATATGTATAGTGAAAAAAGAACTAAGGATTAAACCCCCAGCAAATAAAAAGCTTTAGGCACAAGCAGAGAAAGAGGAAATAGTACTGAGAAAACATAATCAGAGAGGCAGGAGGGAGAGAAAAAGGACAATATGTCATCACAGAAGTCTAGGGTGAAAGAAGGAGTGGTTAAAAATGAGATAATGGGAATGGCAAAATATTTTGCCTCATTTTAGAATTATTTGTTAGATGTCCAATATTGCACTAGAGTTTAGATTTCTTATGAACATATAACAGGGATATACCAGGGGTGCCAAAAAAAATGTATACACATTTTTAAAAGATGTTATCTATGCTCAAGCAGTAGTTCGCCATAATCAGAAGCGTCTGGACGCTGATGGTAACCACTTGGAGCACCTCTTGTAATTGCAGAAGTCAAACGTGATTTGTATTCATCTTTTGTTATTGGTATATATTGAGTATTACCATTAAAAAATACATTTTTTTCCCTTTCTTAAAATATGCATACGTTTCTTTTTTGGGGCACCCTCTGTGGTGTGTGTGTGTGTGTGTCCATGTCTGTATGTGTATATATATATCATACATAATTTTGTATGTATGATACACACACATGCACACACACACACACACACACACATATATGCACACACATCTTTTTTTTTTGTAATTTGCTGAAAAGCAAGGAAAGTAGAAAGAGGGAAGTCATCAGAAGGAAAGAATAAAAAAACTGTTGGAATCAAAAAAGTAGTGCTTACCCTGGTTTATTCATATTTCAATGTTTTAGCAGAAACGATTAGTCAACTACTAGAGTGGTATAGCTTAACAGATACACTAAATTGATGCTAGCAACTATCAATGTTATGCTGTAAAATGTCATAGTAGAAATAGGGCAATGAGAATTAAACTTACTAATAGGGCGCAATCAAAGACATAAGTAAGGAAAGTATAAGATATGTTTGGGGGAAAAGGATAGAACAGCTAGGCAAGGATATAGGAGAATGATGAAAGGGAGGTGTGAAAAGAATGAGTCAGGCCAGAGAAGGAACCCAAATATATCAAGCTTCAACTACAGGAAATACCACATCTTGGGAAACGGGAAACGATCAGACAAGCACTCCTTCTACACGTGTTTTCGCATGTATTCATGGGTGTGTGTCTCTGAATATCTCCATTTTCTGGACCTCTGTTCTTTCTGCAAACTAATTTTCTTCACTCCGTTCTTGGTTCCCAGTACTCGTAACTATATCTTTCACCTAGCTCTGGACTGACAGTGAAACAAATCTGTTCCCAATTCTACATTCTCAGTAACATATCATTATAGTTTCTGTGTTCGGTGCCTTAAATTTTTGAAAGAAGTACCGAATTTACATCACCCATTCAGTTGTTTCTGGGGTGACCTGTTATAAACATGGCTGCCTAGGTCCAACGCTTTCTTTATCAGGCGTCAGAAGTTGGTAGGGATCTGTGCAATTCCAAGGAAAGAGAGTATGGGGTGGGCAGACACTCCCAAATATGTATAACAGATGGATTTGAGAGGGGAGAGTTAAAGCAGGTAGACCTCTAAGGAGGCTATTGTAATAGCTAAACAAGAGATAAACAGTGGTGGCGGTAGGTTTGGAAAAGAGAGGACTGAATCAAGAGTCACAAGCAGAATAGAATGCAAAAACTGATCAAATGGAAAACTGTGGATAAGAAAGAAATGAGTCAAAGACATCTCTGAAATATCCATGCCAGAAACTAGGAAAATGCCTGTCATATTTCATAAAACATTAGCGACTGGGTGGGCTGATAAACCTTCCCTGTACAAGAATATAAAACTGGGACCAGAGAGAAAAAGTGATTTGTCTTGAGTAACAGTCAATTAGTAGCAGAGTAGGAATTAAGACTCAGAGAAATTGTATGTAGCCAGGGAGTGGTGATAAAAATCTGGACCTTGGGTGGGGTGAGGGGAATGGTGCTGCAAGATTCCCAAGAGAATGGATAAGAACAGTGTTCCAAGGGAACCATTAAAGATACGAAGTGAAAGATACCTGTGCTAATATAGCCAAGATGAAAGGGTGATAGGATTGGGCACTGACTGTGAAGAGATGAAGAAAGTGGTCAAGACTAGGGCTACTAATAGGTATAGATCAGGTAAGAAACCAAATTGGCTGGGAACCAAGAACAGTCTCAAGAGGAGGCTTGTGACCACCTGTGTTGGTATGAGTCAAAAGCCAGATGTGCATGGTCAGCCAGCCGGTTGGCAGCAATTGAATCGACGGCAAGTATTACTATAAGCACAACAAATCCAGAAAGAAAAGAGTGGTTTTGGTGGAGAAGATAATTAAGTTCACATACTATACATTTTGAGATTGTGGTGTTGACAGAATTTCAGGTAGAGATGCCCTGCACGCCACTGGATATGTGGGAACAGAGCTTGGAAATGTGGTCTAAGCCAGAGCCATGTCTATGTCTGTCTGTCTGTCTGTCTATCTATCTATCTATCTATCTATCTATCTATCTATCTATCCACCTATCTATCTAATGAACCTGGTAGAACTGACACTATAGAGAGAAAGGAAAAGGTTTCAGTGTATACTTATATTTGGTGATGGGCAGCGGGAGGAGAGGGTCCCAAAATGAGGCCATTTTTCTTGGACAGTGGAGTGGTTTCATTGCTACCAGAGATTTTGGGAAATTGTACATTTTTGTCATGATTTAGTAATACACTACAAGAACTGTTATAAATAGTTATACAACTATCTCAACAAAAAGATTACTAAAAAAAGACATGAATTACAGGGCCCATTTTGTTTATATAAGTAGATGAATTTTTTTTTTAAAGGAAAAACAAACTTACCACTAGTTACCACCAATTTCAAGAACTGCTTCTTCTGAGAAGCATTATTTAAATAATTACAACCCTGAAGAACAATCTATTCTATGAGCAGAATAATCCTAGGCAGTTCCTTAAGCTTTGATCACCGTGCTATCTCTATGTAAATCCCTATGATCCCATAGCTGCCATTTTAAATGGAGCAAGTATAAAACTCTGCCAAACAAGGAAAAGCTAAGGATAACTACAGTACAAATTAGATCCTCTGTGTTAGGGGGCTTGAATCCCAGGGAGAGACAGAGATGGGGCAGTGCGAAAGGAGGGAGAGAGACAGAAGCAACCGACAAAAGAAGCAGAAACTAAAACACACAGTAAAAGCATATACAAGTAGACACCACAAAACAGTAACAACAATAAGTAAAAGATCGGAGTAAACAGAAACTAGTATTACCCTAGAAAAAAAGTTAATCGTAGAACTTAGAGCTAGAGAATAGCCAAACCAAAATCATGGGAATTTACGAGAGCTGAGAGCCACAGATGCTCCCTGTTGAGGCTGCAACATAAGAGTTTAGTTATGAAGTCATGCAGTCTCCCGAATAGTGTGAATTGCCTTCCAGTCTCTCAGAGACCTGGTTATGTAGCTTAAATAACTGCCTCTCCTATTAAATGAATAGCTTTATAATAATTTCTTCTTATTATCATGTATAGTTTATAAGAACTGTTTATTACTTAAGTTTGCCTAAATGTGTCTTTGACTTCTGTAACCTAGAGAGCCTATCATGACACTTTTTTCTTGGCTGGTATTTGATTAGGTAGGAAAGACAGGAAGAAACAAGCATAAAGCCACATGCAAGATTCCCAAAGGGAAGATGTGTGTAAAACCCACGGAAGATGCGCTCACTGTATACATTTATGCATATGTGTGTGTGTGTAAAATTAGCAGATGAAAATAGGAAAAACGAGATAATAGAACAAATGAGCACAAATATGAATTAATTATGTATATTGACTGTATTTAAAATAAATTTAAAATAATCAGTAGAGACTATAATAAAAGAATAAGCACAAGGGTATTTAAAAAATAGAACTTTTAAGAATGACTAGTGAAATTTAAAATTCAACACATGGATTAAACCGATTCGATATATTTTAAGAGAGATTTAGTGAACCAGAAAAAAACCTTACCTAGATTGTAACACAGAGATACGAAGACATAGAAAATATGAGACATGGTGAATCACTGTTGCACAGGACTCAAGAGAATGGGAGAAAGTAAATATGGGAAGAAATAATGTCTGAAATTTCCAGGAATGAAGAAATATTAAGCAAGTTATTCTGTTTCATTAATGACCAATAAAAACAGTCACAACCAAGTACATCGCAATTAAACATCAATGACAAGAAAATCTTAAGGCTAGCCCGAGAAGGAAAATGACCAACTATGCAATAATGACAACTAGACTTTTCATCAAATATAATAGAGGTCAAGAGACAATGAAATAATATCTTCCAAGTGCTGAGCCAAAATAATCATAAACCTTTTGACTCTATATCTAACCAAATTATAATTCAAAAGTGAGGTGAAAATAAAGATACATTTAAACAAAGTATGAGAATGTATTACTTATAGAGAGAGCCTCATTGAAAATATCTCAAAATACATACTTGGGTAAGGAGAATGACCTCAAAGTGGGAATAGTAAGCTAAGAAAGAAATAAAAAATATAAATATGTTGATATATCCAAATAAGCACTAACTGTGATGACTACTACCCAACAAGGAAAGATCTCTTTTCTGCTAATTTTGAGAAGGTGAAAGCTTTGTCTTAATCATTTGCGTGTCTTCATTAGTGCCTCGCACAAAGTGGACTCAATAAATATTTGATGATTAAATGAATATGTAATGTGCATATGAAATAGGTGTCTCATCTCAGTGTTGGGTCAAATTCCCTGCTTTGATAATGAGGAAATTGAAAATATAGAAGACTGACCTAGTATTATATGACATATGGAACCTGATTTACCCTTTAGAGAACAGGAAAGATATTACAAGCGTCAGGAAAATTATTACAGTTTCTCTTACTATTTTATTTCTGAGTCTGCCTAAAAATAGAAAGTGCCTATATGCTAAAGTAATTAGTTGGTTATAAGATTTTCTCTATGAGTTGTACCTAGCTTCACCCATTTTGTAAACATCACGAGAATTATGAAGAAATGGACATTTACTTGTTCATTCAAGAAACATTAATTGAACATCTATTATAAGCCAAATTCTGTATCAGGTCTTGGGGATGTAGCAATGAAGAAGATATATCTAGTCTTTGGTCTCATAGAGTTTATAGTCCAGCTGATAAGAAAGACATGAGTAATCATATATTAGGAGAATGTAGGAAGTCAGCAGATATTTCCTGTTGCTTACTGTGTGTTCTATGCTATTACACAAAACAAATGTAAGGGGAGATACTCTGTTCTGCAGTTTATAACACGGTAGAAGTGATACCAAGTGATTGAAAATACGTGAGGCAATATATAGTAACATAAAGATTACAGAGATAAAGTAAATTAAAATGTTTGGGACATGGTGAAACTGCTAAAATTCTTGACAAAAATAAAGAAATAAGGGAAAGATAAGACATACAAAGTTAATATAGATTCATATTTTTTTTAAATTCTGAGGAATATATGTTTCAGATAGTCCATAATGTTTCAACTTCAGCACAAAGCAAAATATGATGGGAAATAATTTGGCAGTATTACTCTTACTTTTTTAGTTATGATTAAAGTTTGGATATCAAAACTACTCTTTCATTCATTTATTCTCCCTCCCAGCCCTAGAAATATAACATTTGATCTTTGACAGTTTTTAACATGTGGGGTTCTCTTTCTTTGACATTCTCTTGGCATGATTTGAACATTTTAAAAGCCAAAAATGAAAGCAGATGCTGTCTTCAAAAAACGTTCCCAACGTACAAAAATAATAGTCAATGTCGGAAACTAGTACTTTTAGGAATGGTACTGCACACTGTTGATCCTCGCAGCAATTTTTGGGTGAAGCAAAGCCATTTTATTATACCTACCAATCAGACAAGATGTGAATCATGTCAATCTAGATAGTGAGTTGATAGTGCAATTAATATGTAAGACCACTTGATCTTGATTCTCAAATGGAGAATTCTTGTAAATATCTACCACCAAATTCTTAAAACTTATGAATAACTAGCTACAGGAACAAATAATAATTCCTCTTTCTTTTTAAGTCAGTTAAGAGAAGGATGTAATGGGCAGACTATTTATACACATCTTTACAAAATTGACACCAATGTGAAAACTGATATTGTGTAGAACATACAATGCCAGGTCACTTTAATTTTCACTTGCAGAGGTATACAAAGTACAAAACAATACGACATGGAGTAATGAGGTAAAGGGATACATTTCCCTTCTTTTGCTCCACAGATGCAGTTTGAAATTCAGCCGGAATCAGGAAGACCCAAAGAGGACTTGATGATACCAAATTATTATACAAAGAATCTGACCCAAGTCAAGGTCACATTTATGATAGAAGATCCCAAGATAATGGGGGAATTCCAAGGATTTGGAAATGCATTGGGTCCTGGGATTGTACTCTGAATTGTCTATCTTCTATTCTCCTAAGCCCTCTGAAATCCTACCTTCTTTTTATTAATTTGTTCATTCAATGTTTCATTTCTGCAATTAATGAGTTTCTATTGGGTGCCAGAGACTTTTCTATAAATAGCCATCACTTCTCCCCATAAAAGGTTCTACCCGAAGGTCTCCATGTCTATAACTTCTACCTAAACCCTTTCTTCCAAAACCCTCTCACCACACTGAAATCAACTGCTCCCTTCTTTGGGTTCCCATAACTTTTTGTTCATGACTCTATTCTACATAGCACTTTATCACAGGATGCCAGAGTCAGTTGCTTATATGACTTTCTCCCACATGAGTATGTGAGATCCTGGAAGATGGAACTGTCAGCATTCTTCAGCAACAGTCACGCTGCATCTTAATCCTAAGAAAGGGATCTAGAGTAGTGTCGTAAATAAGAGCACAGTGCCTAGAGTGACATTACTAGCGTCCAATTTCAGCTCCACTTAACAAGAGACAAGTTACCTAGCCTAATTGTGATTCAGTTTCCTCGTCCATAAACTAGGGACAAAAATAGTACCTGCCCCCGGTGTTATTGTGCTAATTAAGTCAGTCAATACATGAACAGAATTTAGGATAGTGCCTAGTATTTGCTCATTATGTATTATCTAGCATTATTATTACTGTTAAATTAGGTTTGGGCCACCGTCACTTGGGATTGAGGCACTCTCAGATCTCCACTTGGTACTTCAAACTGAGACGAGACAGATTTTTTTTTTTTAAGAGGGAGGAAGATTTTCAGGTTTTCGCTCGGTTTTTCTTTTTCTTTTTCACATCATCCTCTTCTGAGTTGGACTTCTTGTACAGAATGTTTCTTGGAAAGATTACTTATTAAAATGAGAAATAAATTTCCTTATGAAATGTCATTTGATAATTTAGTTGGCATGAAGTTACCATACTAACACACACTGTATAACAGGTTGCACTCAAGAGATTTAAGATGACAGAAGAACAAGTGCATTATCATAGGCAGTGGCAATGACAACTATGGCCCCCTGGCAAGCCATCCAATTCAATAGGTTTGACCATATGATTTTCCACCAGGGTGATAATCAAACTCTGATATCTTCACTTATTTCTTAATCACATCAACGTTAATATAAAGAGTGCTTTTTGGGGAAGACGGAGGAAGCAACATGTGGATTATTAAGAGAGTAAGGGGATAGCAAAGTAGTCTGATTAATTTAATCAGGAAAGTTTATGTTCCACTAAAATTTCATAGCAATGACTATTTCTTAATGTAAATTTTATTTTATGTTTTATTTTGAAGGTTGCTTTCTAGATTAACAACTTTGTTGGAAAAAGTGATTTCAAATACAAGTTGAGGCATGAACTATCAATGCTGCCAAAAGATCCACCTTACATGTTCCAATGGAGACAATGATTATTATTCTCCTTTCTACAAGTCACATAACCCCTAAGGGAAGAAAAGCTTGGAATGAAGCTATCAGCCCATTACAAATCAAACTGTTTGCCTGTGGGCAGGTATTCATGAGTAGGAAACCATACTCAGGGTTCTGACTAGTGCACTTATTTGCTCTCCAGACAATCCGGCTCTGCATGGAGAGGACAAAAATGCTTACAAGTGTATTTACAAGTGTATTTAACAGTCACAGAGAACTTTCCTATATACCATCCCAGTTATTGGTCACAGCAAGAACGAGCTATTCCTATTTTCCAGATGAGGAAATGAGGATCAGAGAAGGTAAGTGACTTATTCAAATTCACCGAGCAAATAAATGGTAGAACCAGAAATAGAAAGTGAGGATTTTGGATTCCGTTTACAGGGGAATCTCACTTATTCCTCAAGCTACTTTAATTTTTACTGAAGACTTTGATGCTCAGGTCTTCTCCCTCTTCAATGTGAAGGGCAGAGTACAATTGATTCTCAGTAACATCTAACAACTTATACTTTTTTCCCCCTCTTACTTTGGTTGGGAATGTACACGTATTTTTATTGATTTATTTGTTTAACAAGCATTCATTAAGCTCTAGCCATGTACCCAGTTCATGAGTCAGAATAAAGGTTACATAAAAGTTTCAGTCAGGGAATATTAAGTCTAAACATTTAATAAAAAAAAAAAAAAAAAAAATCAAACCCATCTTAAAAATCTTCTCCCCTCTCCTGTTTCCCATTCAAAAATTGATATTATAAGCCTTCTGTCATATTTTGATTATCAATGGACTGATTATTTTGTGAATTTGAATCTGAATCCAAATTATTTAAAAAGTGGCATATTTCTTTGATTTTGGCATGAGCTTGGAAATTGTGAATGAATTTCCCTATTAGTTTAAGCAAAACATAATTAGTAGGGTTAGGTTTGCTAAACACAACTAACAATGATCATCATCATAAATATTATTCACCCCCATTTCAAGTTGAGAAAGATGAGTTTACAAAGAAAATTAAGCTGTAGAACCAACACTTGAACTAAGATCTTTTCATTAAACTAGATTTAACTTAATAATTAAAATTAAATGGTGATTTCCTTGATGTATCCAGAGAATGGAAAGAGCAATGGAATATGGAATACCTCTAATATAACATATGGACTGCCTGTTGAGGAAAATAATCAGACTTCTTTATTCAAAGGAACTAATCCCGTTTTTAAGGTTACACAAATCAAATATACATTAATTCTGCAAAATCAACACCACAGCTATTTTTTCAAAATTAAGTGCATAAATCTTTTTTCCCAAAGTACTTGAGCATTTTTATATGTACATTTCCTATTAAAGATTCTTAATAAAAATATGATAACAGAGTATTATTTTTCTTCATAGCATCCCTAAAGAATAAGGGAGGAATAGATACCATTTCACCTTAAAGATGAATTAACTAAAGTACTGGGAGGGCGATGTGTTTTCCTCATTTACTTGAGTGTTGAAACCATACTGGCATGGGAGACAGTCGCAGTTTGTGTGACTGGACATCAATTTTTGACTAACCTTTACGCTATGTCACTGAATACAAACTTGAGAAAAGCAGAAATCTCCTGTCTGTGTATATTTTGTTTATTTTATACCTTAACCTTGCAAAAGTGTTACCAAATGCCTTCCCGGGCTGAACTATGATGAGTACGGGGGGTGCAGTGATGAGGGAGACAGGCAAAGCACGGCCCTCACAGGGCTCACGGTCTAGCACAGCACTGGCCCGTAAAAAACACGACGTGATCCACATGTTATTTACACTTATCTATAGCCACATTAAAAAGAGTAAAAAGAAACAGATATCGTTAATTTTAATACTGTATTTAACCCAATAATATCTAAAATATTACCATTTCCTTATATAATAAATATGCAAATTTTTGGAGATCTAGTCAATTCTTTTTTTCAAGCTAAATCGCAAAATCTGGTGTGTATTGTACATATATGGGACCTCTCGATTTTGGAGTAGCCATACTCTAACAGCGCCACAGACACACGTGATTAGAAGCAACTGTATTGGACAGGACAGGTCTAGGGGGACAGTTAAATAGTAAGCAAGCAATCAGGACAGCATGAATACTATGACAGGGAAAGGCAGGGCTATGGGAGCACATAGGACGGTATCCCAACTTACTTGTGCAAAAAGCTTCCTGGAGGAAGTGACACTTCAACCGAGCTCAAAAGGATGAGCTAGGGGTAGGCCAAGGAAGGGAGAAGGGTAGGCACTTTATGTTAACATCCAAAGTCTGCAAGTGAGAATCACTATGTATGATGTGCTGGAAAGACCACAAGAACTTGATTTAGTGTGTCTGGAACAGAGATTATTATGGGGAGTGAGAGGGATGAAAACGAAAAGGCAGGTAGAAGTCAGTTTCTGAAGAGGTCTTTGAACCAGGTCAAAGAATTTGGACTTTATTCTAAGGAATCCACCCTTTCTACAACCTTTAGGCCTGTATTTCCAGAACTAGCAATTTCAGGCTGAAATGTGTTCCTCTTCACTGAAACACAATGGGGAGTAAGAGAGACGGAGATGAAACGTTAAAGCCAGATAACCATTTATTAGAGGTGATGAAGAGTCTAGTTCTGGATTAAATGAGTCTCTCAGGCCATTTTCAATTCTTAGATTTCATGAATCTAACTCTTTAGCTGTTAACAGTATTAGAATAGTTGTTAACATTTACCAACTGTATTAAAAATAGACATTATGCTAAAGAAAATGTGATGTTATTTATAAATTATTTTTGGAGGGAACACTGTATATGTGTTAGATATTTATATTAAAGTTCCTGGCTAGTAGTTCCAAATAGTGCATATGAACACTGAAGTCATTTTGGTTGTTTTTGGAATTTCCATATAAATTATTGATTTGGTAATTTACAAAGTAATTCTTAGTGATTTCAAGTGTTCTGGGGCCTCAAACCTGTCCTCTGGAGCTCCCAAAGAACTACTGGAACTGTAGTTATTGGTACTGGCAAAAGGCAACAGGCTCTAGGTTTTACAAATTACAGCCTAATTGCTTGAATTATCATATAATTCCATTGAGTTTATTGTGATTACAAGTGTGGCATTCTTCCTTGTCTTAATGGATTATTAGCTTTTCGATAGCAAAGGGAGTGACTTCTATTTCTATCAATATACGGGTTTCGCTATGTGTCAGGAACTGTGGCATATTTCCCAGAGTGCTTGATCATCTTGAACATATTTAGTCTGAGAAAAGTCATTCAAATGTAGGCAACGCACGTTACAGTCTGCCAAAATACATGTGTGTTAAATACATTGCCATTGTGTTGAATAGTGGCCCCCCAAAGTTCATGTCTATGAGGGACCTATGAATGTTGACTTTACTTAAAACTAGGGTCTTTGCAGATATAATCAAGCTAAAAGTTGAGAACATACTGGAGTAGGGTGGCCCCTAAGTCCAATATGACTGGTGTCCTTATAACAAGAGGACATTTGGACTCAAAGACAGATGCACACGGAGAGAACCACGTGATGACGGAGGCAGAGCCTTTCGTGATGCAGCTACATGCCAAGGAACGCCGAGGATCGCAGACAACCACCAGACACCAGGAATAGTCAAGGAAGCATTCTTCCTGAGAACACTGTGGAAAACCTTGATTTTGGACTTTTAGCCTCCAGAACTCTGAAAGAATAAATTTCTCCTGTTTTAAACCACCAAGTGTGCGGTACTTTGTGATGGCAGCGTGAGGAAACGAATACAGGAAACTTCCTGGGCCCCCGTTGCTCCCCATATTTCCTTTATGAAGAAGTGCTCTCAAGAGATTTCTATTTAATGGACTTGATAGATTCAGCCCTTTCTCTGTTAAACAAATTACCTCAGGATTCTGTTTTATTCTCTAGCATCCTATGCAGCCCTGCTCCCACCAAAAGAGCTACACGCTACTATCGCCATTACATGATTTAATCAAATAATACGAAACTGATAAAATGTGAATGCCAAAGGAAAGACAGTGGCTGTTTCCATAAAAACTAGGTTAGAAACTTTAGGAACTCCTGATAAGGGAAACGCAATCAAATTAGATGTAAAAAAAAATGCAGTCAAATTAGATGTGGGTGAGGTAATTATAAAAGACTGAAAAATAATAAAAATCTAGAAAATGTGCTCATCCAGATTGTTTTGTATGTACCTTTAAATTCCTACTTCATTTGAATAAAAATAAAATCAGAGTTTATATAAGATATACCATGGGTGTGGTTTATGTAAGAATGGACTTTGTGGAACTGCAATTAGGACGCAAGCGTGTCCACATACATGTGTACATATATAGCTTCTATAATTCTACATTTGTATCAACTTTTCTATGAGCCACACAATCGTTACTTCAGAGTAAACTAAATAAGGTTTCCACTGTAAGTACAGGTTTCTTCCACCATGTTTTTATCCAGTCACTTACTAGTCCGTAAGCTTCGTGAACACAGAGGCTCCATCTGATTCACTCCCCGTTCTATCTTTACTATTCAGTATAATGCCTGGTATATAGCAGCCTCTCCCCAATTATTATTATATTTTTAAATAAGTGAAAACAAAATGGAAGTTCATTGTTTCTATTTTTTTCCTTTTTCCAAAAGAATTATATCATCAACAATCAAGTTTTATTATTATGAACTGATCTGAGCCATAAAAATGGATTCATTATAGAGAACTCAATCTTTCAGTGGCATTTACTAACATGGGGTTTTACCTACACATACATGATTATTCTCACTCGTACTATATCTTTTGTCATAGCCCTAATATGTTTTTCATTTCAAATCTTTCTGAAGATACTTAAATTGTTCCTATTTTACATCTTCATATAATTTCTATCTAATGCCACAATGTTATTTCCTCAAGTTTGCAGATTAGAATCTTGAGACAGAAAAGTTAACTTAATTTCTTAAAGGTAGATTGTCAAATTCATGAGCTTCCAAATTCTAGATTCCTACTGACTTTGCCATTAATTAGGTTGTATCCTTGGAGAAACTGTTGATACTTCCTGTGCCTCAGTTTCATCAGTCATCAGATAAAAGTTTTCTGACTGGACGATCTCTAGGATGCCCTCTAGCACCCAGTCCTCATTTTCAGCAGCAGAAAATTCTGGATTTTCTTTTGAATAAATAATGTGACTTCTCACTGCTCTCCCTTCCAATACGGGAGACAACGAACAACACACAGAGCTAGTTAAAGAATGACAGAAAGGATAAAGTGAAGATGTATTCGTGTGTACGGAGTGGGAAAAAAGAAAGGGACACAAGACAGAGGGTGAATTTAATGTTAGCCTTGTAGTATAAACTCTTTTGGGGAAAAAACTACCATGGAGTATTTCATGCTCATATAACCCATAAGAATTTTGTGGTTACTTGCCTAAAACAAGTTTCTCAATGGTAAGTTGTAAGGGCCTTGAGGTATGCAGCTTAAAAAATTAAACACTTCATCAACTCTTTATATTTTATTATCATAACTAAATAGAATATAGTCTTATTAAATTACATCATAAAACACTTGCTATATGATCTCTAAATCTTGATCTGAATGAATTTATAATTAAGTTTTATTCCTTAAACTAATATTAAGACAGAGACAACCAATATTAAGTTCTTTCTATAAGCTACACCAATATTCTTTTGTTTCTACTTCTTTAGCTACTTAACTAGGAACTTAATGGAACCACTAAAAAGAAATCTTAATACATTTGGTAAATAAAAAAGATGTAGGGTTTGAGATGGTCCAACAAGACAAAGGATTTACCACTGGAATTCTGTTGAATGATTGCAGGAGTTGTGTTTTTGCCTTGGAAAACTTTCATCATGAAACATAGCTGTGAAACAACTCTGGCTTCAAACAGAAAGGCTATAATAAAGCGCCTCCTAGCTAGACTTAGGTTCAAGAGGTTTATGGTGGCAAACAGCAGAAAAGATGAAATGTTTCAATAAGGCCCTCAGGCTGATTTCGTTAGCATTCAGAGTGGAGTAACCTATACATCACATACCCTTTGTTAGCTGGTTGTTTAGAATAGATGTATGAGTCATTGATTTTATTTTAGCAATTGGGCAATGCAATTCTCTTTTTGCCCAAAATATTAAAATGCAGAAATGTGAAACTAAGAGGTAATGTCAGATCTTATACAGGATGCTTATCAACCACTGTGATTAATCAAAAAATTCTTCTCTTCTTGTCATTCCACATTTCACCTTGGTAGGCACAAATGATAAATTACCTCAGGTAAAAAAAAAAAAAAAAAAAAAAAAAAAAAACTATTATTAAATTAATCAGCAAAGTACAGTATATTATTTTAAATTGTGTGGGGGGGCAGAGGTGTTGGGGGAGCCTGCAAAACCAAAAGAAACTGGCATAACAGAAGTGTATAGGCAAGACTCCATCTTGTCTGATTTTAAGTGCAAATGAATCCCTCTGGGAGTTTGGGGGATTAATATATGTGTATATATGTATATATATAATTTTTGTTTCTCTCTCAGACACTGTTCAGAATTAATGAAGGTACCTGCAACGATGCTAGCAAGCTGCTGGGTTCTGGTGATGGGGTAGACGCTGCGTGCCTGAACGACTGCTGAAGCTATTTTCTTTGCATGCTTCTCCTCCCCGTATGTCCTCAGGATGGATGCAAGTGACTGTTGATCTAAAGCGTTCACAACATCAGCTGCAGTGGGCATGTCTGGGTACCTACGCACAAGAAGAACCAATTAGCTCATTGACGTCAGTTTTCATTAACAAGAGGTAAAACTTCAGAGTCCTGAGACATAAAGTCAGGCAAACACACATAGTCTAAGAGAGCTTCTGAGGTTTTGAAAGTCGGAGAGTGAAATCTTACACGAATGAAATAGGTTTTCCATTTCAAATACCCATCATCATGGCAAGTGGGGACTAGGTATGACATTCCTCAAGGTTAAGGGCAGCAGGAAGTTAAAATATTTTACTAACTTTCAATTCACAAATAAGTTATTTCTGCTGCAGAGTTCCCCTAAACTAAAATAATGGAAATATCTGGATTTAGTTTGTTCAAAACTTAAATTACAGCTTGATTTTCTTTTTTATTTATTTATTTATTTATTTTAGTATAGAAGAGACAAGGCTTACTGACTGATATTTAAATGAGCCTAGATCTCAGGAACTTAAATAAATCCGAGACTGTCAAGTAACCAACTACTTATATGGGAGCACAAATTGAACTTAGAAAGTCTTTACAGTAGCCACCCCTTATCCCAGGGAACACATTCCAAAACCCCTAGTGGATGCCGGAAACCACAGATAGTACTGAACCCTGTATATACTATGTTTTGTTCTAAACATACATACATACATACATACACACATACACTTTATGGCTTCTCTTTGGCATATCCGAATTACTACCATTACTACTCTTGCACTTTGGGGCCATTATTACCTAAAATACGGGTTACTTGAATACAAGCACTGTGATACACTGACAGTTGATCTGATAATCCAAATGGCTACTAAAGTGACTAATGGGTGGGTCGCATATATAGTGTGGACACACTGGACAAAGGGATAATTCACATCCCAGGTAAGAGTGAGGTACATCATGAGATTTCGTCATGCTACTCAGAATGGTACATAATTTAAAGCTTATAAATGGTTTATTTCTGGAAATTTCCATTTAATATTTTCAGGCCACAGTTGACCCACAGGTAACTGAAACCGCAGAAAGGGAAATGGGGGATAAAGGGGTGACTACTGTACAAGAAAATACTGCTGGTCAGTTTCCCTCACAAAAATTTGAACAATCTTAATAATAATGTATATTATTTCAAATGTTTAACAATATTGGCTTCTACCTCCATGACACAAGACACCAGGGGGTAAAATTTGGAAATCAACAAACAGTACTAAACAAGCTTAGATGATAATTTCAGGATGAGAAGATAAAGAAATACCAAATTCTGGCCAAATAAAATAAATCATAATAACAGGAAATAGCATTCACTGTCAGACCATTCCAGTTTACCTGACTTTAGAGAAATGAGTGACGGAATTCTAAGTGATGAGCTAGCCAAGACTTTACTGATTAGAAAGATAGTTTTGCTAGTAGTACAGTTACTACGTTGGATTGATTGTTGGTACCATACTATGAGGGTTTTAAGTAACAAGGATGTGGTAGCTTTAAGACCTGAGAATAAAATCAGAGTGGGGTTGCCAAGAAACACCCAAATCCGTCCTTAAATATACTACACTGCACCTTGTGAACATGCCTTGTGCCTCCAAGATAAATTTTTATTGTTCCCTATTTTGCCACGACCTTGGTCTCTCTCTCTCTCTCTCTGTCTCTCTGTCTCTCTCTCTCTCTCTCTCTCTCCCTCCCTCTCCCTCTCTCCCTCTCCCCCTCCCCCTCCCCCTCCCCCTCCCCCTCCCCCTCCCCCTCCCCCTCTCCCTCTGTCAAACCTTGCTTTCCAGATCCTGTGACTTTTTTTTTTCTGGCTGCCATGGCACCCCCAGAACAATGAACACTCTATAAGGTAGCCCTGTTTCCAATCTCAGTATGTTTTGATCCTTTGATAATAGCTCTAAGGATAAAGATTTGGTCTTTACAGTCAAATTGACCTAGTTTAGAATCCTGGCCTTGCTACTCATATTGGGTAAGCCTTTTAACCTACTGCAGCCTCAATTTCTAACTTGTGAATGAAATTAAGAACGTTTCCCTCACAGATTTGTTGGGAGAATTAAAGGTGCATGCAATCGTAAGACACATAGTACAATGCCTGGCCCGTAGAGAAGCTTAATGTACGTCAATGTCCCTTCGATTTGGCCCATTCCTAGATTTTTCAATCATCATTCTTGGCCTAATTGACAAAATCCCTGATATATCTTACCTAGTTGTAAATTCAACTGTCCAAACCACTGAGCTTTAGGATGAATCTTGCTAATGATGGTAAATTCCAACTCCACAGGATATAGTTCAGCGCTACCAGGACAATTCTAAGGTTAATATGGATATACTTAGCAGATATTTATAATACCGTTCTACTCTCAAGTAAGAAAATTTAAAAAGCATTTTGCTCAAATATAATTCAGTGGATATTAGGCATAATTTGATTTGACTCGTATGTTAGCATTGAACAGCAATGCAGAAGTTTCCATAATACTAAAGGCAAAAGGGGCGACACTCTGGAAAGCCAACAGGCTGCAAGGGGACTTCAGATTGGCTTTCACATGGTGAGGAAGTCAAGACCCAAAATCTGCCCCCCTCCAACTTAACAGGTTAAGAGATCTTATTTGTCCTCCAGAGATCACTGACTTACAATGACAACACTCAGAGGGAAAGAAAATGTTAACCTAAATGGCAATTTATTTATTACCTTTTAGTAAAGAATACAACTAACGGACGGGCTATACCCACAACTCCTTGAAGCTGGGAATTTCCTTCTGCGACATGAGAACCTGATTATGCGCTTTGGGAGATCATAGAACTGGGAGAGCACAGAATAAGCTATGCTGTAACATTCTAGTGTTAATGGCAACAGGTTAAGAAAGGCTCTTGCATCCATACACAACACAGGGATACACATATCAGCTGCCAGGATCGGACCAGCCATATGTTTTGGCTTGGTGTCCCTCTCTCCATAACACCACTTGGATTAGCATAGCACATATTTGCTCTCTGACTCTCCTTTTCTTATGAATTCGTGTGAACCAACTCCCCTTTTCAGAATGCCACATACGTTCTTCAGATCGGTTAATAACTTTGACTAGATTACAGCCTATGCTGTCTATCTGGAAGCCGTCTTGCTTTTTAAAGATATATTTGCTCAACTCTAATCTTACCCATTATGCATTGATTTAGAGTTTAATTCTCTAGGGCAATCTTATTTTCAAGTTCTTAGAGGAGAACCTGGAACCCTGATTCTCAGATTAAGATTTGCTATAATCTTTACATTAATAATATGGGAATTTACTTCTATTAACTAGAAGCTGTTTTCATTGTATTTCAGAAGGCATTCTTCTTAGTAAGACATAGGAACAGCAGAAATTTGCTTGACATTTTATTACCTCTGAACAACAACCTCAATCTCCAAACATGAGTAGATATTTGACCTTTACTATTAGTCACTGTCTTTTAAAGGATTTTTATTATTTTCTTTTATGATCACATTCATCATTCTATGAATGCCAACTTGTGCAAAAGAAAGTCTAAAACTCCGAAAAAAAAAGATTCCAACAAGTATGGGTCACAATCTCAGTTAACAGGTCATATCAAAACGTGGGGAAAAGGCTATGTGGGAATAATAACCTTCGGATAAACCAATTTGTGAGAAAGAAGCTAAAGTCAACTCAATATTAATCTGTTGACTTAAACTGGACAATAAGTTTCTTATATGTATCTCCTTCTAATAGACTGGAAGAAATACTAGAAAACCTATTTGTTTCAGTAGAAATGTTTATGCAGGTATAGAACTGCAGATCAGTAACAGTAACCCAATAGTTTGCTCACTTAGATATAAGAAAGTCTAAAGTCCTTAGAAGGTAAGCTTCACAAAGGTATGGCCATCATACAGAATCTGGTGATAGGGGTGGTTGGGACATGACATGAGAGAGAAAGGCATGGTTAAGTTTTGTTATGCACAGGCTGGCCAGTCCCTGGGCCACTGTTGGGCATAGAGGAAAGTGCTAATCTAAGCTTTTAAAATTCATTTAGATTTGAAAGAAATTATCCTGTATCTTCCTAGAATGTGATCTTCTTTGTGTTGTTTAATATATATGTATTGAATAATGGAGAACAAATGCTAGTATATCCAGGGTGATGAGGAATAAAAAGGAAGTACAGACTGTCCTATGCAGGGTACTGGGTTTGACATAGTTACCATAAACTCGTTTTTTTGTGAAGAAGTTGGAACCAAAGGCACTGTATAAGACACAGGAGAAAAACACACAAGTGCTGACCTCTAGGATCTTGACTTATATGCAGTATTCAAAAAAATATGCATTAAATATAGTTCCTTTTATTTCTCACAAGAGACATAGTGAGGCCAGCATAAAAATGGAACTGCTGTTTCAATATCATGTTTATCAATATTGCTAGTAGTCTAAAAGCTCATGCTGTACTCGTAAAAAAGATAATCAGTATGAAAGTCGTCCTCTTTACTATTTTGGGTAAAGACAGCAATGATTTTTCTTTCAGAATCCCAAATCTAGAGAAACACTAAAGCTATAATGAGCAGCAAACAAAACTGATTTATTATATATTGATAATGTTAGGTGTGGGTGTGTAATGGGAATTCTGCAGTCTTAAAAGGGAATTAAATTCAGAGTGCTTTCGAGAAATTGATTTCTTGTAGTGAGGAGAAATGCTTTATCGATACTCACCTGCCACCATCCATTCTCATGTCCAAGGGGCCATCCTTCCGAAGGGAAAAACCTCTTTCAGCAGCATCAAGTTGCATGGAGGAACATCCAAGATCCAAAAGAACTCCATCCAAAGTCCCTGGCTGTACTCCAGCTCTCATTAATAACGCTTCTGCCTGGCTGAACTGACCTAGAAGAGCCCGGATCTGTTTACTGTGAAGAAATCCAGGAGATGGAGAAAACACTGCTGTTATATTAAGATCTTTCTTAATAATGTAAGGGCACACATGCTAGATTAAACTGTTTAACTAATACATGTTTATTAAGTGCCAACCACATGCGTAGCAGTATATAAAGACATATGGATATGGAGACTCTGTCTTTGGTTTCAATACCAGGGGTGATTTAATGTGATTTCATTCTTGCTAATAAACACAATTCATTGTATACCTTCCTGAAGGTATGCACTAAGTTAATGAATTTGAAAAATTCCTTTGTCAGACCAGGTCTTTCATTTTTTTCTTTTAAAAAGTTGTTAAATCTCTGGGTCAGGAAAAGAAGCATATGAAAACCAATCAAAAGAATAAATTTAGAGGTAACAAATGCTGGTGAAATGAGGAGAAGAGGGAACCCTTGTGCACTGTTGGTGGGAGTGTAAATTGGCACAGCCACTATGGAAAACAGTATGGGGGTGCTTCAAAAATTAAAAATAGAACTACCATATGATCCAGCCATTTCACTTCTGAGACTATATCTAAAGAAAATGAAAACACCCTTGTGAACAGATATCTGCACCCTCATGTTCATAACAGCATTGTTTACAATAGCCATGACATACAAACAACGTATGTGTCCATCAGGGAATGAATGGAAGTTGTGGTCTGTGTGCACGTCTGTGTGTAAAACGAAATATTATTCTGCCATAAAAAAGAATAAAGTTTTGCCATTTGTGACAACATGAATGGACCTTGACGGCATCATGCTTAGTGAAATAATTCAGAAAAAGAAAGACAAATAGCCTATGTGGAATCTGATTAAAAAAAAAAAAAGCGAGTGAGAGAGAGATAATCAAAAAGAGAGAGTGAAAGCAAAACCCAAATTCTCTCTAGTAAAAGAGATAATCAGATTTGTGGTTACCAGAGATGAGATATGGGGAAAAGAGAATTGGATGAAGGTAATCAAAAGGTACAAACTTCCAGATAAATAAATACTGGGGGTATAATGTACATGATTACTAGTTAACACCGATGTCTGGTATATATAAAAGTTGTTAAGAAAGTAACTCCTAAGAGTCCTTACCACAATAAAAAAGACATTTTTTCCCTTTTTTTTTTTTGTATCTATATGAGATGATGAATGTTAACTAAACTTATTATGGAAATCATTTCACATTCTATGTAAGTCAAATCATTACGCTATACACTTTAAACTTAAACAGTGCTATATGTCAATTATTATCTCAGTAAGACTTGAAAAAATAAGAATAATTTAATTAGTAAGTCAATTTAAATACCATAAATAATAAAATAGAAATCACACACACACAAAAAACACGATATATCAAACATCTTTAAGCCAAGCATTTTACCTTTCCCTATATTTTTCTCACAATTTAGGATAGGAGTGCTGTGAAGCTGCGCACCTGAAGAATGAAACTATGCCTAAAATAAATCCTTCCTTGCAGGAGCAATGTTTTAGCTCTCAGCAGGGATTCTGAAGTGAATGGAGCATTCAAACTCGACAGACAGGCAAGAAGTTGGGATCACCTTGCAGCTATACTAATTTTCCTTCCTACACAAAGTGAGATGCTGCCTCCAGGGTTCTTCAGAAGCCTTAGGGCAACTGGCATACATTTTGGAAGGGGAATGAGAAGAGAAAAACTGGGCAACCTTCCCAAGACCTCATTCCCTCCTTCTACAGGTGGGTGAGTGTGGATTTCAGCAGTGTTGAGGAATTTATGTTTATGATATTTACTTGTAGATTATGCTGTTTAAGAAGAACTTCACAGCTCATTGGCAATGTTTTCTCAAACTCTGATGAAGATAGTGATTTTCAGATTTACTCACCAAATAAATATTCACTGAATATTTGCGATGTGTCATTATACTATTCGGATGTATAAAATGATTAATAAAGCATGGCTTTCTGAGCTTTGAGCTGAGAGGCAGAGATGTATAAATAAATAGTTTGCATGACAATCCGATGGGTGCTAATAGTGGCGAGACAAACAAATTGCTATATCTATACAGGCATACTTCATTTCATTGCGCGTTGCAGATATTGTGTGTTATTTATTTATTTATGTATTTATTTATTATTTATTTATGTATGTTTAAGGTCAATACCTGTATTATTTTTTATTAGTTTCAGCTGTACAAAACAATGTAATAGTTAAACATTTACACTCCTCACAAAGTGATAACCCTCTCCCCCAATCTACCACCCCTCTGATATATATTGCATATAGCTCTTACAATTCCATTGACTCTATTCCCTGTGCTGCATTCTACATCCTGTGACATATATTATTCCATATTATTCAGCTTCAGTTTCAGGTGTACAGTGCAGTGGTCAAACATCTACACAGTTCATGAAATGGTCTCCCTAATAAGACAAGTGCCCATCCAACCCCCTACAAAATCTTTACATTATTGATTATATTCCCCAAACTGTATTTCATATCTTCGTGGCTACACTGTGATAACTAATTTGTACTTTTTAATCCCTTTACCTTCTCCCCATCCACCCCACCCCTCCACCTAGCAACACTCAGTTTTTTTCCCCCTGTATCTCTGAGTCTATTTCTGTTTTGTTTGTTCATTGAGTCTGTTCTTAGATTCCACATATAAATGAGATCATATTGTATTTGCCTTTCTCTGTCTGAGTTATTGCACTTAGCATAATATCCTCTAGGTCCATCCATGTTGTTGCAAATGGTAATATTTCATTCTTCTTTACTGCATTGTGTTAATATACCACAGTTTCTTTATCTAATCATCTATTGATGGGCATTTCGGTTGTTTCCGTATCTTGACTGTTGTGAATAGCGCTGCGATAAACACAGGGGTGCATATATTTTTTCAAATTCATGTTTTGGATTTCTTTGGATAGATACCCAGGAATGGCATTGCTTGATCATAAGGTAGTTCCATTTTTTTATTTTTTGAGGTACCGCCATGCTTTTTTCCATAGTGGTTGCACCAATCTGCAATCCCATCAACAGTGCATTAAGGTTCCCCTTCCTCCACATCCTCGCCAGCATTTGTTTGTTGATTTATTGATGACAGCCATTCTGACCAGGGTGAGGTAGTATCTCATTGCGGTTTTTATTTGCATTTCTCTAATGATTAGTGATGTTGACCATTCTTTTCATGTCTGTTGGACATTTGTATGTCCTCTTTAAAGAAATGTCTCTTCAAGCCCTCTGCCCATTTTTTAATTAGATTGTGTTTTTGGTGTTGTTTGAGTTTTTTAATAAATTTTGGCTATCAACCCCTTATCAGATGTATCTTTGGCAAATATCTTCTCCCATTCGGTAGAATGTCTTTTTCTTTTATTAATGGTTTCCTTTGCTGTGAAAAATCTTTCTAGTTTTATTTTTACTTTTTCCTTTTGCTTCTCTTGCCTGAGGGGACATATCAGTAAAAATATTACTAAGAGTAATGTCTGCAAATTTACTTCCTATATTTTCTTCTATGAGTTTTATGGTTTTGGGTCGTACATTTAAGTCTTTGGTCCATTTTGAATTTATTCTTGCATATGGCGTAAGAAGGTGGTCCAGCTTCATTTTTTTTTTTTTTTGCATGTGTCTGTCCAATTTTCCAAGCACCGTTTATTAAATAGATTATCTTTACACTAACATAAATTCTTGCTTCCATTATCAGACATTAAATGACCATATAGGCATGAATTTATTTTTGGGCTCTCTATTCTGTTCCACTAATCTATGTTGTTATTTTTACAGCAATACCATGCTGTTTTGATTACTATAGGCTTGTAGTATGATTTGATGTCAAGCAGCATGATACTTTGTTCTTATTTCTCAAGATTGCTGTGGTTATTCAGGGTCTTTTATGGTTCTACGTAAATTTTAGGATATTTTCTAGTTCTGTGAAAAATGTCATTGGTAACTTGATAGGAATTGCATTGACTCTGTATATTGTCTTAGGTAGTATGAACATTTTAACTATATTAATTTTTCCTATCCATGAGCATGGTATGTGCTTCCATTTATTTGCATTTTCTTTAATTTCTCTCTTCAATGGCTTATAATTTTCTGAATAAAGGTCTTTTGCTCCCTTGGTTAAATTTATTTCTAAGAATTTTATTGTTTTTGAAGCAATTGTAAATGGGATTATTTTCTTAATTTCTCCTTCTGATAGTTTGTTATTGTCGTATGTATGTTATTTTTCAAATTGAAGGTTTGTGGCAAACCTGCTTCAAAAAAGTCTATTAATACCATTTTTCCAACAGCATTTGCTCACTTCATGTCTCTGTGCCACATTTTGGTAATTCTCACAATATTTGAAGCTCTTTCATTATTATTACATTTGTTATGTTAATCTGTGATCACTGACTTTTGATGTTACTATTGTGTTTGGGGGCAACATAAACTGTGCCGACATAAAATGGCAAAATTAATAAATAAATGTTGTGTGCGTTCTGACTACTCCATTGACTGGCCATTCCCCCATCCCTCTGCCACCCTCTAGGCCTGTCTATTCCCTGAGACACAACAATATTGAAATTAGGCCAACTAATAACCCTAAAATGACCTCTAAGTGTTCAAGTGAAAGGAAGAGTTATACATCTCTCATTTTAAATCAAAAGGTAAAAATGATTAAGCTTAGTAAGGAAGGCATGCAAAAGCCAAGATAGCACAAAAGCAAGGCCTCTTGCACAAAACAGCCAAGCTGTGAATGAAAAGGAAAAGTTCTTGAAAAAAACGAAAAGTCCTACTCCAATGAACACACCAGTGAGAAGGAGGTGAAAGAGCCTTACTGCTGATATGGAGAAAATTTTACTGGTCTGGATAAAAATTAAACTAGCCACAAAATTCCCTTAAGCCAAAACCTAATCCAGAGCAAGGCCTAAAATTCTTCAATTCAGTGAAAGCTGAGAGAGGTGAGGAAGCTGCAGAAGAAAAGTTTGAAGTTAGCAGAGACTGGTTAATGATGTTTAAGGGAAGGAACCTGTCTCCGTAACATAAAAGTGCAAGGTGAAGTAGCAAACGCTGATGTAGAAGCTACAGCAAGTTCTCCACAAGATCTAGCTACTGTGTTTCACTGAAAATAAGACCTAGCCAGGCAATCAGCTCTAATGCGCCTTTTGGAGCAAAAATTAATATAAGACTCTGTCTTATTTTACTATAAGACCAGGTGTAATGTAATGTAATGTAATGTAATGTAATGTAATGTAATGTAATGTAATGTAATGTAATGTAATATAATACTGGATCTTATAGTAATTTTTATTCCAAAAGACACATTAGAGCTGATTGTCTGGCTAGGTCTTATTTTCAGGGAAACGGAAAGATAATTAACAAAGGTGGCTACACTAAACAATAGATTTTCAATGTAGAAGAAACAGTCTTATATTGAAAGAAGATGCCATCAAAGACTTTCATAGTTAGAGAGAAGTCAATGCCTGGCTTCAAAGCTTCAAAGGACAGGCTGACTATCTTGTTAGGAACTAATGCAGCTGGTGATGTGAGGTTGAATCCAGTGATAATTTACCATTCCAAAAATTCTAGGGCCCTTAAGAATTATGATAAATCTATTCTGCCTGTGCTCTATAAATGTAACAACAAAGCCTAGATAACAGCACATCTGTTTTCAACATGTTTTTACTGAACATTTTAAGCCCATTGTTGAGACCTTCTGCTCAGAAAAAAGGATCCCTTTCAAAATAATATTATTGCTCATTGACAATTCACCTAGTTACCCAAGTCATCTAATAGTACTACAAGGAAAGTAATGTTGTTTTCATGCATGCTAACACTACATACATTCTGCGGCCCACAGAACAAGGAGTAATTCCAACTTTTAAGTCTCATTAAGTACATTTTGCAAAGCTGTAACTCCCATAGACAGTGATTTCTCTGATGACTTTGGGTAAAATAATTGAAAACAGTTTGGAAAATCTTTCACCATTCCAGATACCATTAACAACATTTGTGATTCATGGAAAGAGGTCAAAATATCAACATTAACAGGAATTTGGAAAAAGTTGATTCCAACTCTCATGGATGACGTTGAGGTGGAGAAAGACTTCTGTGGAGGAAGTAACTGCAGGTGTCAGGGAAATAGCAGCAAATAAGCTAGAATTAGAAATGCAGCATGATGATGTGACTGAATTGCTGCAATCGCATTATAAAACTTGAATGGATGAGGAGGTGCTCCTTACAGATGAGCAAAGAAAGTGGTTTCTTGACATGGAATCTACTCCTGGGGAAGGTGTGAAGACTGTTGCAATGACAACAAAGGATTTAGAGTATTACATAAACTTAGTTGATAAAGCAGTGGCAAGATTTGAGAGAACTGACTCCAAGTTTGAAAGAAGATCTACTGTGGGTAAAACGCTACCAAACAATATTATGTGCTATAAAGAAATTGTTTGTGAAAGTAAGAGGTCATCAATGCAGCAAACTTCATTGTTGTCTTATTTAAGAAATTGCCACAGCCAACCCAACCTTCAGCAACTACCACCCTGATCAGGCAGCAGCTGTCAACATCAAGGCAAGACCTTCCATTCTCCAAAAGATTACAACTTACTGAAGGCTCAGATGATGGCTAGCATTGTTTTAGCAAAAAAGTATTTTTAATTATAGTATGTACGTTGTCTTTTAGACATGGTATTTCACACTTAATAGACTATAGCATAGGGTAAACTTAACTTTTATATGCACTGGGAAACCAAAAAATTCATGTGACTCACTTTATTGAGATACTTGCTTCAGTGCAGTACACCTGCATTATTTCTGAGGTATGCCTGCATTTGGAAAATAGAAAGTGAATGCTAACAGAGCACTGGAAACAAATAATAGAATCTTGGGATTGAAGGGCAACTCACAAATCATTTATTCCAATGTTGAACTGCTGGTTGAATCTTTTTCCTCTCCAATATTACTGCTGGGGTGCGGGGAGGAAAGTCATAGTTTTAATCACCTCCCATTAACCTCATTGGTGAGGGAGTGATTCCTATTCTAGGATTACAGCAATGGCCAAACACATGTCATTTGACACTGGACAGATGAGATTGACAGTTTATTAATCCCATATATTCACAGCCCAAGGGAGGAAGATACCACATGCTATGCAGGGCTAAACTGGGACTCCACTCAGGAGCAGAGTGGGCACCCAGAGGCTATAAGAAGTAGGTTGTTTAGTATCAAGAGGGTGAGGTGCCACTTGGTTCCCAGGAGAGGATGTGGTTGGCTTGTTTGAATGATTCCATGGCTGGCAGGGTCCTGAAACGTGCTACTCAGGGATAAGCAGGTATTGTGACTGATCCCTTTGATAAGGAGGATCATTTGGCTAAGGAACCTTATAGTGGGAGCACAGTGGGGAGGAGAATTTGTGGTTAGGCAATGCAAGGCTCTCCCAGTTTTCCATGGATCTTAAGAACACATATTATTGGGCTTTAATTTAGGCCTTATACCACAATAATCTAGCTCACGTTTTAATGCCAAGTAGTAATAAGAACTCAATGCTTTTTTTTCCAGCCATTTCTTTTCTAGTTAAGTTGACAGCTGTTTCCTCACCATTTCTATAACTTTTGTCCCTGATATCAGTCCATGTAAAACAACTGAAAACCTGTAAGTCATGCCAGCCTTTCATATATCTACTAAGCTTTTGTAAGGGATATTTATTGGCCCTCTTAGTTGCCAATCTTTCTGTTCCAACAGGACCTCAAAGCTTCAACTATGTATTCTGGGAAAAATTAACCAGATCTGTGATGGTTTGTGTCTGTTTGGATAGGCTATAGTACCCAAGTATTAATCAAACACTAATCTAGGTGTTACTATGAAGTATTTTGGAGATGTTAGGCTAACATTACAATCATGTCTGTTTCCAGCCCACTGGCCTGCCCGACCAATTTCACAAATGCCAGTCCCCACAGTTGTGTGAGCTGATTCCTTGAACTAATGTGTGTGTGTGTGTGTGTGTGTGTGTTTACTTACACATATATACATATATACGTATGGACGAGTATATCTCTTAATGGTTCTGTTTCTCTTGATAATCCTGATGGATATGATATCTCAGCTCAAGAGAGATATCATAAGCTAAGCTAATTTGCACACACTCTCCCATGGCCCCTATGGTTTGTTTAGTGATTGGCATGTGTCCCAATTCGGGCTGATGAGATATAAGAGATATTTTCCAGGAATTGGGGGAAAAATTCTTCCTTCCAATGAGTTACAGGAGGAAAAAGGGTTTTCAGAATCGCTAGTTATATGGAAGAAGCGCAAAGCCCTGGTAATTGCCAGCAGACATGCTGATCAAAGAAGCCAGTTTTAGCCAAACTGCAGAGGGCAAAGCAGAGAGATGAACAAAACCACTAGATTGAGCCTCACCTAAAATCCAACTTGTCTCTGAACTTTTGAGTTATCTGAGCCCTTAAATTACCTTTGTTATCAAAACCAATTTGAGTTGGTTTTTCTTTTACTTACAATGAAAAACATCATAACTATTAAAGCTATCATACTCAAGTTTCTTTTCTCTAAACAAAATAACTCATTTATTCTGCTATTCTCCATACAAAAACTCTTTCATCATGCTTGCTGCTCTTTTCTGAATGCTTTCCAGTTTGCTGATGTCCCCAGATCTGAACTACATAATGATCAGCACAGAATGGAGTAAATTCTTGCCTCTCTTACTGTAGTTACCATAAATACAGTTCAAGATCAACTTGTTTTAGGATTTATTTCACACTGTTGACTTATACTATCTAAGACCCTTGATTCTTTTCCATGTACACTCCTGCTAAGTGTACTTCCTCCATAGGAGGAGTATACGTGCAGTTTTGTTTCGTTAATTATTTTATATCTAATTACGTACAATTTCTGCCCTACATATTTTTTTTTGGATCCAGGTATTATCTTTAACCATAGAAATATTTTTTTATTAATTTCAGGTGTACAAAACAATGTAACAGTTAGACATTTACACCCTTCACAAAGTGATAACCCCCTCCCCCAATTTACTACCCCTCTAACATCGTATATAGCTGTTACAATTCCATTGACTCTATTCCCTATGCTGTACTCCATCAAGTATAACCATAGAAATCCTTACACTGACACAAAAGCCCTAAACAAATCACTATTGCCCAGTCGCCATTCCTTAGCCATTACAGCTCTTATCCTGCTTGATGCTATTATACTCGTTAAATAAAAATAGTATCTTAAAGGAGATGTTTCCATTCTTGGGTGACCTCCAATATAACTGTTTAATATACAATACTCATACAGTGTTATGCCTCACTATGAATAAATAACAAAAATGTAATCCTTATGGTACAAAACTCAGCATGATAATATACAAGCATAACAATATCATTTGGGGGAAAAAGTAACCATGAGGCAACACCACAAAGTAAAGCATGTGTCTAAGGCAGAATTTTCTGAGGCTACGTCAGTTGTATGTTTCCAGAATTACTGGATTGTTCTCAGAGTGAAGAAACCATGCACAAAGTTTACTGACCGATCTGTTTAAAACTTAGCCTTAACTTCAGACCCTGGGCATTATTTCATATATGCAATTCTGTTGAGGCTAATTTTCCTGGACAGGCAGATTCCATGCCCACTTTTCTCTTTCTGCCTCTTTTCCTTCTTCCTCTGTCCCTTCCTTCCTCAGGTCCTCTCTCTTCCTTCCTTCCCTCCCTCACCTTACTCTCTCCCTTCCTGCCTTTCTTCTTTCTTTCAAATTTTAATTTTTCAATATGTTTGCATATGTGTTTTACAAGTGTTATAAACCAACAGAAAAGTGTGGCCAGGGCGGATCGCGATGGTCACAAACAGAGCCAAACCCAGACATTTGGCCATCACTGCAAGTGCACAATTTGTTCAAATCACCGCCATCATCATTTGTCAGCATCCTAGGCTCCCCAGGTTGTAAGAAGCATGTTGCCTGTGACTCAGAGCACGTGCTACATGAAAATGGTTCCACAACCCAACCCCAAGAAAATTCAAGGCACGTACCAGTAGATTGCCAACAATATCTTGATGGCTGGAAGCCATTTTTTTAGGTTCTTGGCTACGATAAGTATTGTTAACATGGACTCTCTGGCAAGTCATCTGTACTTGGAGTACAAGTTATGGGTCTGCTTTATTGTAAAGGATTAAGGTTCTCCAGTACATACTGAAGCTGGTAATATAAGGCTAGCTGTTATTCACTGTGCATCTGATTTAGGATTGAACATGGAATGCCATAATTCTTCTAACTGCATTCAGTCTAATGATAGGGGTTAAGGATAAATTACCCCACAAATTATAAAAGTGGATCCAACTCACAGGGTTGAACCTCCAGCAGTTAATGAGAAGACTTACCCATCTTAGTTTTAGAAATCCCAAATTTCCATGGTTTATAATATGCTTGATATAAAAAGGCACTTTCTGCTGCTCAGGAATAAATAACTTTCAGTTTCATGAACAGAAGACTTATTTGTATAGAATCTGATTTTAAAAAACTGGGCTGCTAAATAAAGCAATATTTAAAATGTTAAGTTTGAACACAAATTTTCAAGAAAAACTTTGAATTTGAAGTCTCCTTCTAAAAAAGGCTAGGGAAGAAATAAATCACTATTATTTTTATTCTCCTATCATTTAACATCCCTCCATCTTAACCAAAAATATTAAATAAGTGTTTTAAGTCATTATATATCTCTCATCTCAAGTGCAGTAATAACCTTACCATAACACACAACTGACATACACAACTGACCAAAACATACAAATGGTCCACACAAAATGACTAATAATGATGGTCTTGATTCTCTCTGAATCATCTAACTTTTGCTGTGACAAACCACCCCAAAACTTAGTAGCTTAAAGCAACACACTCATCTATCAGCTCATACTCTAATGGTTGGCAATTTGGGTTGGGCTCAGCTGGTGATTCTTTTGCTAGTGGGCTGACTGAGTCTTAGTTGGTCCCATGCGGCCTCACTTACATGCCGGGAAGTTGGCTAGGCAAAGGTGACCGGACCCTGTGTCTCCAGCATTTAGTCGGCCAGCTCAGGTTTCTCCAGTAGCATAGTTCCAAAAGTAGCAAGGTAGGGCAACCCCAATACACAAGCACTTTTTAAGTTCTGAGTTATGCCCCATTTTCTAATATCCCATTAGCCAAAGCAAGTCCGTGTCTCAGTTCATATTCCAGGACTGTAAAAACAGATTTCACCTCTTGAAAGGAAGAGCAGGAAGGACACATCACAAAGGTATATAGATACAGAGAAGAGAGGAATTATAGTAGGCATTTTTGCAAATAATATACCACACTCTGTATTTAGGAGTAAAATGAATAGTAGCTCGGAGAAAACAATTTCCCCCCTCCCTCTAATCCTCTAGAATCTCTTCTGCTGATTGAGACCTTTATGTTACATGGTAGCTTCATCTTAAAGTCACCACAAGAAACATGCAGGGGTGGTGGTCGTTAATGCTAGAATTCAGAAGTAGACTACGGGGCTAGACTCTGGTGCCAGAAATACAAATCTGGGCAGAGGCCAGCAGGAGTCTGTGGCACAGGGGTCTGGCAAGGACTAATTCATGCTCATTTGGGGAGGGGGAGAGTAGCATCTGGCAGTAGGGAGTCTGTAAGAAAGCAATGTGTAGGAAACTGGTCACGTTAGCATCGAGGCCTCTGTGGGCCAGGCTTTTCCTAAAAAGAACAAATCATCTAATTGTGAATAAACTGAGCTCCTAGCCAGGAATATGGGAAGAGATTCAAAGATGAAAGAGTAAGTTAGAAATAAAATTTACCAGACCTGGCCCAGTCACTAAAACCAAGGCATCGAGTCAGGATCAGCATCCAAGGCAACTTGATGACAAGCCGCCTACGCTACGGACTAGGCCACCTTCAATTCATCATGAGGAACCGTGTGTGTGAAGCAGGAGGGTACACTGAGCTGGCAGGCGGGCTCAGGAAGACTGATCACATGGGCCAGAGGGACAAGCAGAGCAGAAGGGAACTAACATTTCTTAAGAAGCTGCCAGGGACAGTATCCAGATTCTTAGAGTTTGTGTCATTGAACTTCACTCAATCCAGAGTTCACTTCGTCATAAACTTCATCATTCATTCTGTGTGTGCATTTGGGGCACACCTAGGTGATAACATTCCATAAGAGGCTATAGGAAGAGCAACATCCAAATAGCTTTGTGGGGGGAAGGTCTGCATACTGTGGATCCAGGTCCTTCTCACATCAGTATCCGCATTAATCCATGGAAAAACCAGTGTGCTACCTATGTTCCAGTCATTAAGTTTTATAGGTCTGTAGGCAGGAATCAGGATCCATGGCTGCTTTTACCATTTCATTAGGCCTCCCAAGAAAGCAATTCAGAAGGAGCCGAAACGTGGAGGAAACGTGGAGCTCATATTTGAGCAAAGGTAAGAGCAAACACTTGGAGAGTGCTACATGTGCAGCCCCTGTGCTATGTGGTTTATACTTATTGAATCATTTCACCCTCATGATACCTCTAGGCGGTAGGTGGCATTACAACCCCCAGTCTGCAGATGAAGGAACAAGTACAGAGAATAAAGTCACTTACCCAAGTCATACTAGTAAGTGGTGGAATTAGAATGTGAGCTCTGTCCCGTGTGGCTCATAGTCTGTGTTCTTAACCACCGCACGGGAACACCTCTCAGGTGTCTATTTAGTGCCGTTTCTGATCTCTAACTGTTCACCATTATGACCTTGCCATGATCCACACATCGGCCTAGACAGTCTGGGTTTTTTGTTTTGTTTTGTTTTGTTTTTTAATTAAACTGCTTTAATTGTTTTTAATGTTTGCCATCTCTTCATACCTATAGGTCTGCATAGTCAGCACTCAACAACTATTTGCTGAATAAGGATTATCTACCAGGTGCTGGGCGCAGGAATATAAAAATGAAGAAGAACACACAATATAGAAAAGTATAAGTACAAATACAGAAATCACTGAGGAAATGGTTTATTTCTTCTTAAAAAGGTCTTGTAGAATGGAAAGTGGAACCATTACAAGGCTTATGGCTACCTCTTGGCTCTGCTACTCACTAACCCTGTGGTTTTGGACAAGTTGTTTAACTTCCCTCAGTTTCAGTTCCCTCTATCTCATGGTGTTGTTAAGTTTTTCGCCTCTGAGGCAGCCTGGTATGGTAGAAATGTCTCAACAAGTTCTGGAGTCAGATTGAAGCAGACTACTGACTTTCTCTCATTTGTACTATGTGGACAACAGAGCAATTCCAACTTCACAGAACTTTTGGAAGAGTATGTGAGCTAATGTACCTGAGAACACCTACTAAGGTGCGTAGGCCCAGGAAGACCCTCAATAAATGTTACCTCGCTCCCTCTGCTCTAAGCTGCCTTTCTTCCCTTAGATCCTCTTTTTATAATTTGGTCACTGTGCTGCCAATTGAGAGTTAGAAGGAATGCAAGGATTTGTTCCAGGCACACCAAGCGCAGGGCAAACTGGCTGTGACCTCTTGACTACAAAGAACTTTTCTCTAGCTTCTTTTATGTGCCACTATTGAGCTGTATTTCTCCTTCTATTTCACCATGCCCCTGCTATAGTTTTAGAACTGTTCATTTTTCGATATGTTAATGTTTGCCATACCACATAGAGTGTTTTGTAGACATGCTTATATATATATATATATATATATATATATATATATATATCTAAGATATTTTTATTTTCAGACTAATTATGATCACTTTTAAATATTATCTAAAGATATTCTTGCTCAAAAAATATTTCCATATATTGTAAAAATGGAATAAAAACGGCATTATTCTTGCTCTGCATAATTTGCTGAACATCTTTGATAGAATTGCCTTTACTGACCATTTTCTTTTCCTTCAGGAAATACTTTTTAAAAATTGATTTAGTTATTCATTCGCAATACATTGACTTGAATAAAGTACATTTTAGAAATGATAAACTGCAATTGTATTTCTAGCTCTCAATAACTCTTTCAAAATTTATTCTGTGGAGCAATCTTCCCTTGTTCTGGAATAACAGTTTAACAAGCCCATAACTTTTCTGCTCATTAATATTTAATAGATAGTCCCATGGCTACTGTGAGTTGCAAACACAGTCAGCTCAGAAATTAGACTGTCTATTGCTCAGCCACAAAAACAAACAACAAATGAATATTTACTGAGGATCTACTAAATGTCAGGCACTGTTCTAGACACCTATGATACAAATTTTTAAAAAAAGTAAAAATCCCAATTATTACAGAGTTTATGCTACAAGGGAAAATCAAACTCGATATATTCAAAGACTTCTATTTCTGTCTATAGTAGTTTGGCTTGGTCAGTCCAAACCTCTCACTGAAAAAAAACCTAGAAAAGCTGGATGATATCATTAAAATATGTTTGAAGGGATCAGAGAGCTATAAAAGCAGCAACTAATACTTGAGGAGAGAAACGGGAAGTGCAAAGAAGAGAGTCCAACACTGGAGTAGTTCCTTACCTCAAGGCCCTTGTTTATTTGTGAATGGAAGCTGAGAGGCTAAGAAAGAAATTGACCAGAACTTTTAGAAGCCTCAAAGGATGAGAGAGACAAAGATTGAGTTTAGAACCCACCAAACGGATATGACCAGGTAATAGCTCCAGAACTTCAGTTGGGACCAAAAACTAGTGGAAGTGTAGGCCAAAAAAATAGATCACACAAAGACTGAACCCCAGTTTCTAATCAGTTCAATCCATATTGCATTAGGGTGATATGGTCTTAAATGAACAGCTCATCAAAAGCAATAGTAAATGCTATCTGGAGGAAGATATCTTTCAGACTCTCAAAACAGTTCCATTTTTCAAAAACAATGTGTGAAATCAAATTTAAAAATCACCAGATAGATCCAGAGATAAGACGAAGACTTTCAAAATCCAATGATATGCTACTTATAAATGACAACCATTAGGACACAGAGACATCAAAAGTAAGAAGATGGAAAAAAAATGTCATACAAACACTACACAAAAGACGGTATCAAATACAGTAGACAGAAACAGCACTAGAAATAAAAAGACGTATCTTTATCACAAAAGGGTCAAATCTATCAGAATCACATGCCAATTATTAGGTTGGTGCAAAGTAATTGCAGTTTTTGCAATTATTTTTAACTTTTTAAACCACAATTACTTTTGCACCAACCTAATATAAATCTGAATATATACCTAATAACCAAGCTCCAAAATATATAAGCAAAAATTGACAGAACTAAAAGCAGATAAACATCACTCTTAGTAAATACAGAATGAGCTGAAACACTAAACAGAAGATTTGTAATACACAATTATCAAGTTTGGTGTAATTGACACATAAAATACCTCACACTCTGAAACATATTTTTAAAGGTGCATTGACTATGTAAAAAATAGACTATCTTCTGGGCTACAAGACGAGCTTCAACAAATTTCAAAGGACTGATATCATATAAAGTATATTTTCTAAATTCAGTGGAACTTGATTGTAAATCAAGAAGGGGAAAACAAGTAGAAAGTCCCCGAATGTTTGGAAATTAATACACTTCTAAATAATCCAGAAAAATATAGCAAATATTTTAAACTACACAATGATAAAAAGTGTGACAGCATAATTTACCACCCAATGAAAATGCAACACATCAAAACTTGTGGTATGCTTCTAAAGTCATGCTTGAGAAAAATTCACATACTTAAATGTATATATTTGAAAAAAAAAAATACCCCCCAAAAATCAATGATCTATGCATTCATTTTAAAAAATGAAATACAACCGTAAATTAAAATCCTAAAAAGAGGCAGGAAATTATTAAGAGCAAAAAATAAATAAATAAAAATAGAAAAAGAACATACAATAGAAAGAATTAAACAAAAACCAGAAATTTGTTCTTTGAAAATATTAAGAAAATGTTTAGCCCCTTATAAGTAAGATCAAGAAGAGAGAATACACAAATTACCAATATATGAGATAAAAAACATGATGTCACTACAGATCCCACAGACATTATTAACAACTTTACGATAATAAATTTGAAATTTCAATCAAATGAAAAAACTCCCAGAAAAATCTTAACTTATTAAAACTGACCTAAGAAGAAATATAAAATATAAGTAGTCCTAAAACCATTAAGAAATTAAATCTGTAATTATGAAACCTCCCATAAAAAAGAAAACAAGTCTCGATGAATTCTTCCAAACATTTAAATAACACTAGTATTATATAACAAAATGACACCGACATTATATAAACTTTTCCAGAGAACAGAAAAAGAGGAAACATTTTTTAACTCAATTCACAAGGCCAGCATAACCCTGATACAAAATTCAACAACACATTACAAAGAAGAAAAAAAAAGAAAATTAAAGACCAATCTTTCTCATAGACAAAATAAGAAAAATTAACAAAACATGGGCATACTAAATCCTGCTACATACATATCTAAGGGATGGTATCACTAGACTGACATCCAAGCAAGATCCAGGAAACAGTTGAGCATGAAGTACTGAAGCTGAGAGAAGTCAGAGCTGGAAAGAGCTTTTGTGATTGTCTTAGAATAGTCGGGATTTAGTAAGTGTTTATTAAATGAATATGTAACAGGATTTTTAAAATAGAAGAACTCTTCTGGTCTTAGTTTCAGGTCAGTATTATTAGGAGATAGATATCTGATACTAAAATCCCAAATAAAAATGTAATTTTCCCAAATACATGGCCTAGAGCAGGTTTCATTACACTTGGGCCCCTCATCGAGATGTTTACCTACTTTAATATTATCACAGAGGTTAGAACACGAACAAGAATGATTCTAATAAGGAAATTTTCTTAGTGAGAACTGCTTTCTTGCTTAGTATTTTTAGCTTCCCACTTTATTCTTTTTGCATGATATTCAAACAATGTACCATAATTCTATGTAATTCTCACACAAAAACATCTATTCCTCTGTGTTTAACCCCTCCCCCCAATTAATATTCATCCTTTCCCCCTATACTTCCTCACATACAAGGCCTATACTATTCCAATGCTTGGTGATCATTTGTTCTTCCACTGCTATAGAGCTTACTGATTCATTTGGCACTTAGTACATGCTACTTTGTAACGTTATTTATGTTTTTTTATATATTCACCGGTGCGGCCTCTGCAACAAGAACCTGAATCTCTTAAGTGTCATGTGGACCATGCCATATATTTTTTTGTATTTGCAGCACCTAAAACATTGTAAGTATGCAATAAACATTTTTTGATGATGACGGTGGTGATGATTTTAAGAGGCATTAATATATTTGTTTAAGGCATTAAAGATGAGAACACTTAGTAACAACTAACTCAATGATTTTTCCAATACTTAAATGTGATCAAAGTGCTAAGGAAGAGATATAAGACACACAGTATGCTGATACAAGCTTTGCAGCAAGAAATAGTTATGTAGTGTATGTCCCATAAGTTTAACTCAATACAATTGTTATATGTGCACAAGTTTTAGACATTTATTTTTCACATTTACAAGAGTTATGAGAATCTTTCTGGAAGTACCCTTATAACCACAATCAATTTAAAAGAATATGTTTTAAGTTTTTTTGGTTTTTTTTTTTCATGGTATCTTGCCATCTACAATATAATGGAAGAATTTAAATATACTCAAAGAAAAACTACTAGCATGTTCTATTCAGAAAGGAAATAAAATTCACAATTCATACCAACCAAAGCCAGGGAATTCAGGTGAGGTTAAATTTAATTCATTCAACAAAGAAGAAAACTTTGAAGTTTTTAAAGGGTAGTATTATACTTTGAAGGATAGTATTATATTCATACTATTTAAACAAAATTCCTCTTTGGAGTATTCTTTTTTCCTTTCCGGGGCATTTACAAATGTCCCAGAAAAAAAGGCATTTTATTTTACATGCAGAAAGATTTATTTTATACACAGTCTGTTTTTTTCTGGGTAATAATTATCAGATGGTAATTGCAAAATGGCCTTTAAATTGTTCCTTCCATGATTTCTAATATGTCTGGCTCCTGTATGCTGGATAACCTTACTCCCTTCATACTACTTTCTTATCCAATTTTCTAGAAATCTTAGTGTGATAACTAAGATAAGAAGTGTCTATGTCTCTGAGGTAGCACTTTCTAAAACTTGCATCTTCTGAAGTCGTTAAATTCAGCCTCTAAATAACCACCATGCATATACACTACTGCCAAAATATCCCACTGATTTTATCGGTTATTCAACAAATTCTCTCGTGACTTAAACATTGTAAGTTCTGAAAGACTGGCATTGTTGATGCAGGGCATTTGGATGACTGCCTGAATCCAGGCCTGAAGGGGCCCAGGTGATTTAACCTAGAGGTATCAAACGAAGAATGGGTATCACAATTATCTGGAGAGTGTTTGCTCATTATGGGCGTTTTACTACCTATGTGAGGAATCAACATCGAGACAAGCATGCTATATTTTGTGGATTTTCCTGAGGGGTTCTCATTCATAGCCCTCTTTAAGGAGCAGCGGTTAGATACAGCCAAGGAGCAAGGAAGACGTACCATGTTTTTCCTGTAGTCTTGAGTACTCATTGGCAATGCTGCTGACAATTACTAGCATATTAAAATAACACATCTAGAGAAGGAAAAGGCATGCAAACCTTTCCCCTGTTGGTTCTCATTAGCTTCCAAACTCGATGTGGTTATTGTACAACATAACAAAAAGATTATGGCAAATTGCGAATGGTTTTAGTCTAAGGAAAAGAAAATATGGCGTTTCTAACCTCTTGAAAAATGTTCGTTAAAACTTTAAATTGATAGTGTGAGATTTTAGTGGATTTTCATTGCTTTTCTTTTTCTTTTTCTTTTTTTTAAGTTCAGTGGGAGTAAGAAAAATTCGTTCTCTCTGTAAATGCAAATTAATTAGCTGGGTGTGTATCAGAAGGAGATTTCTTTTAGCCATACTACTTTCCAGTGACCTCTCTGAAAAGGCTTTTCTGTACTTTTCAGTTGCTGAGGTTTTCTCCTGTGATACTGTGTATTTCTTATTTTAAAAGAATGTTCAAGTGTATATTATAGATAATCTCCCAAACCAACCATGAATTCAGTTTATGTATATCTTGAGTGCCGTTAGTTTTCAAAAGGGTGGTGATTAGGTTCAAACCTGGAAGTACAATGTAAGGATATTCTCTAGGATCTGATATATATATATATATATATATATATATATATATATATGTGTGTGTTTGTTTGTTTTTTGGTTTTTTTTGGTGAGGTTAATGTTGTCTAATAGTGATATTTTCTGGTCTACAAGATTTCACTTCCTACATTATTAACTTAGAATACACTACATGAAAGACTTTTAGAAGTGGTCCAGTATGCTGAAGTTTGTATTTCTAATCCATTTAATAACACTGATAAACATATAATGTCCAAATAATTACAAATATTTGTAAGGAGTTGACTACTATGCCAATTAAGTAGATTTTATTATTCAAAGATTATTATTAAGTTCAGGTACAAAATACATTTAGTAATTCTTGAGCTACGTATACATATATTTAGTAACTCTTGAGCTATATATACATTTTTTTAAAAAGTAGGATGGCATGCCAAGAGAAAAAAGTCTTCATTGCTCTAGTTTTAGCACCCACCCTTGAGGGGGAGGAGGTAGAAAAGAAATGGAATTATAGAGATGTAGCATCTCTGTCACCAATGTGGATGGTTAGGTCACTGGCAGGTATTATCAGACAGACATTATCTGCCTGATGAAAAGCTTATTGTGTGCTTGAGAAGACGAACAATCCAAATAGTAATCTTGAATCAGAATTATGTCAAACCAGCTCAACTAGGTTTCCTAGAGGGATTACATATAGCAACTTTGAAAAGTGCAACAAGAATAAAATCTTAAATAACATGATTTACAGTAAGGACTAATGTGAACTCATTCAGATTTTGGTGTCAACTATTTGGGTTAATGAGTTTTACAATAACTATTTACTGAAAGGCTATTTGCAGGATCACTGGGCTAGATGCCGAAACATCCAGAAATGCCATGTCTTCAGGCAAATTATGTCTATAGCTGGGCCTGTCTAATCATCATAAAATGCCCAGGCTGGACTTAAAATACCTCCAAAATACCAGGAAGCTCATATTCAGTAATTTTTTAAATAATAACAGCTAACGTTTTTATTGAACCCGTACTATGTGTCAGGCACTGTTCTGAGCATGTTCCTTGTGTTAAAGCATATAATCTTCAAATACACCTGAGGTAGGTAGTATTATGTCCCCTCATTTTATAGAGGAGGAAACTGGGGCAGCAGAGTTAAGAAACTTCTTGAAGGTGTCACAGTTCGTAAGTAGTGCAGCTGGGATTCTCACCCAGGCAGTCTGGTTCTAAACCCTGCACAGTAAGCACTGTGCCACATCACATGGCCTCTGCAGACAACGGAGTTACCAAGCCCATCAGCACAAATGATAGTCACCATTTATTGAGCTATGCAATGTGCCAGACACTAAGTTAAGGACTTTGTTATTTCATTCAATGCTTAGAAAACAATAATCCTTAGGTGGTTATTACTATACCTATTTTACAGGTCAGGAAACTAACTCAGAATGTTTGTTTAAATAATCTGTTTATTGTCAGAGGTAGTGGGTAGGCAGAGACTCTCACCCTGTTTGCTCTGTTACCAACACCTCTACTTTTAACCATGGGCAATATTATATCACGTTGTAGGAAATACAGTACTCTTGGAATTGGAGGTTATCCTGTACATTTTGCACCTCAAAAGAGTCTTGTGGGTTTCAGGGGGAAAAGATGGAGTTGGAAAAATTATAACATGCTGAAAGGGTTACCAATATGGAGGGTTCTTATAAAATTTATATACAGCATTTTTAATTTTCCAAGGGAAAATGATCAATTCAATAACATGTGAGGATTAATAAGTAAATAACACATTAAAAATAATAGCAATAATTATTGTTGAATTTGAAGTCTCACACTGGTGTTTGAGAGAATAAACTTTCTCCTCAGATTAAAAGCATATAATCCTTAACTGACAGAGGTGAGTTATTTCATAAACACAAGCCTGGTGATGTTTTACACAGGGCTATAAGGGCAGCTAGGTTACTAAATAAAAAACTGAAATCTTTTCCTCTTCTTAATTCCAGTGGTGGTCCCATCAGATCCAATTTGAAATGCACTGGCAGAGCTCAGCACGTAAGCTGGCTCTTGGCTGGCTCAGGAGTCCAGGGACTTTTAGCTCCACGCATGGATGGACAGCACATATTTTAGTACCTTTGGAAAAAAAGTCAAAGTGAAGTAGGAGGAAAACCTGTCTGTAACTGATTTTATTACATTTGTACAAACAGATAATGCCCCAATCACTTCCAAAGAACCTCCTGTTGGTAGCAAACAAAAGAAAGGCTAAGGAATCCTCTTTAAAAAAAAAAGATTGAGAGCAATAATGCCAACAAACACGGTATAACTCTGCAATCCATAGTAATAAACAACAATAATATGCAGCTAAGCCCTTTCCATAAAATAGTAATCAGTCTTGAAGTTAAGAAAAATAAAACCATAATACTTGGCTTTTGAGCAGACACTTTAAAAAGGCTTTATATGTATAGTGTTGGTATCTACCTATATATAACAATCATACATTTAAACATACATTACACATCTTAGGAATATAAAGCATATGTACTTATATATACACAAATGCATGTATATTTGTGTATTATATATAATTTCTTGGTTCTAAGAGGGAAAGAAATCTAATTGGTCAAAATCAGTCATAAAATTTTAACCATGTTTTTGCAAAAAACAGCAGTGCCAAAGGGTAATGCATTGCTAATGGTTTCCAGTGGAATAAATAGCTACTCTGACGTCAAAACTTTGTTACACTCCAATAACTGGCTCACTTGAGGTTTCAGGTACAGCAAGTTACATGTCAGTTTTAAATAAAGTTATAAAAATAGAATGCCTGGTGAACCATATTGTCGCTATGCAACCTGATATGTTATGATTTATAGCCAATAAAATGTTAACAAAGGTGATAGATTATACCAAAATAGTATCTAGTGGTTTAGGATGCCCTGCTCCTTAAATTTAGGATGAAAAAAATGCTACATTTTACTTTATCTGTCCTAAAGCGGTATGCGATATCCACTGTGAGCACAAGTGTCAAGTTAGAAATATTTACATATCTCAAAGACAAAGTGATTCATACACTGGTATATCTCCCTTAATAGATACAACAATAATATTTTAACCAGGGACTTGGAGCAATAAGAAACAATGAGTCTACAGAATGCAAAAAATGGGTTATTATGTCAGTTCTTATAGGAATATCAGTCATTTTTCAAATAGGATACTGCTCAGATAAATAGAGGAATTTACCATCAAAATAGAATAATTATACTGCCTTACCCTAGTAGACTTGAAACTGTAAGATGAAAATCCCTCATAGATGTACTCCAAATATGTATAATATTTAATGAAAAGATGCTAATTGACACAGTTTCATAAAGTGAATGCAAATGAGATCTTACAAGACTTGAGCAATCCAAGAAACAGAACATACGATCAGACTGATAATGGTTTTGCTATAGAATGCATTAAGGATATATTTGTGTAGAGAAGGGAGGAAAGTTAAATTCCTGTTTCAGCAACAATATTTAATGAAATAATATCAAAACAAAGCAAAATATATTTAAGTTACTGATGACGACAGAAATTTATGTGCAAGAAAATATTTAAATTCTAGTATTATTCAATTATTATTGCTATATTAAAATAGAAAATAATTATTCTTATATGTAGACATTCATATAAATGCTCTCACCATAAATAATACATAAATCCATCCATATATAATGTATTTATTCTATTTCTTTGGTTTGCTTACTTTGTATAAGAGAGGCAAGCAGCAGGTGATTTATATATACAAATCTCAGCTCCACTATTTATCAGATATTGACTTCAGCCAAGTTAGGTAAGCTCTATGAGTCTTACCTCTTCATCTGTACAAGTAAATTCTCCGATGAGTAAGAAAGATTCTTTTCCTCCATATTCAGCCCTTACACATGGTCATATCCAGCTGTAATCAGCATTTACAAATCAAAAGTTACACAAAAATCACTGTGATCATATAGCCCAACTAAGCTCTTATTGTACAGATAAGGAGAGAAACTAAGAGAGGGACAGGAATTTGTCCAAGCTCAAATGGTTAATTAGTGGAAGGACCAAATCTATGTAGAACTGAGGTCTACTGCATGAGACTATGAACAGGCTACAAAAGGACTATATTAAAGAAACTGTATTTCAAGATAGTCTAATCCTTTACACATTTGTCCTCCAATATCCAGAGCACATATCCTTGGTACATATATCCTTGGTACACAATGATTTTTCTGGTTTCCTACATCTCAGGATTACTGCATCATAATTGATCCTCGAATTGATCAATAACTAGGTGACATATAACTATAGGATCTGGGAAGACAGTGGAGTGAGGTTCTTTACCAAAGAACATATTCTAAGGCAGGGCCTTCAGTCTACATTGATTTTTGAATAGTTGTGAGAAAAAAAAAAATCTAGATAACCAATAGTTCTATTGCTGTAATCCCCAATACACAGAAAATTCTCATTATAATGAATGGAAACATTGGTGGGATATCAGTGACAATTATGTAAAGCAGTAATTTAAATCAGGAATAAAAATGAATTGTATCATAAATAGTAATAAAAATATTATTATTACTAATAATAGTCTATGAGCAATTTTATTCAAAATATCATATTGGGAAATTAGGGTGAATGAAAAACTTTCAATATTTTAAAAAGAGTTTCCTTCTCACAAAGTGAATCACCAGATTTGAATGGGGGTTACAATGGTAGAGGGTCACCCAGCTGTGCAACTTAGGCAAAATCACAAAAGTTTTCTAGGCCTGAGCTTTAGTTCTATGTGGTTCAATGCAGCTGAGAATTCCCATGTACCAGGCTGACCCCATGCGAGTAGCCCTGGGCTGAGCCTGAGGAAAGGTGTGCATGAGGCTCATCACAGACTCTTGCCCTCATAGCACTTACCATCTCCGTGGGAGAATAACGTATTCGGTTTACAGTAAAGCGCAATATATGGCAGAACATAACCATATATGAGTTAACCATAAAGCATAAAGGAAAAAGAAATAAAAATGAGCACAAGCAATAAACATACAGATATGAAATCTGATAATTAAGTTCACGAACTCATCCTAGAAAAGCTGCTACATACCTCATTGCTGAATATCACTACGGTCACCTTCCAAGTACTCCCCTTGGGAAGCTATGCACCGACCCCAGTGCCTAATCCACCCTTCAAAGCAATTTTGGAACTCTTTTTCTGGAATTGCCATCAGAGCTGTCATTGTATTACCGTTGATGTCCTGAATGTCATCAAAATGTCTTCCTTTCCATATTTCCTTTATCTTCAGGTAAAGAAAGAAGTCATTGGGGGCCAGATCTGCTGAGTAGGGAGGGTGTTCCAATACAGTTATTTATTTACTGGCTAAAAACTCCCTCACAGACTGTGCCGCGTGAGCTGGTGCATTGTCGTGATGCAAGAGCCATGAATTGTTGGTGAAAAGTTCAGTTCGTCTAAGTCAGGTAGCCTTTTCAGCACTTCCAAATAGTAAACTTGGTTAGCTGTTTGTCCAGTTGGTACAAATTCATAATGAATAATCCCTCTGACATCAAAAAAGGTTAGCAACATTGTTGTGACAAGTTCGTGAACTTAATTGTCAGACGTCATATGTATATAAAAAGAATATTTTTAAAAATATTCGCTGCTAAAATTCTTAAAAAAAAATAAGCCTTTGAACAATTGTTCAATTTAAGAAAGTCCCATGAAACAAGTTGCATGTCTATTGAGTTCCAGACACTGAACAAGATAGTGTGGATGGAAAGATGGAAAGACATGGATGGTCCTTTCTAATAGGAAGAAATATTATTACAGTACAAAGTGATTAATTATATAATATGTTTCAAAAGTCAGAGACACCTAAATTTTTATCCTACTGTCTATAACAATAAATAAAAACAGATATTCAGGTTTCAATAAAACTGAAGTTTTAAAAAGCTATATACACTTAACAGATTGTCTCCATGCTTTAGTTTTAGTCTTTATCCAACTTTCCTGGACTATAAAACTAAATTGCGTTTCATCAATGTTATCTATGCCTGTAAAACCAAAAGGTAAAAGGCATGTCAATAAAATAGGAACCACTGACATTCTTATTTTAGCTTATTATATCTAACATTACAGAAGTAAGTATAGCTAATAATAAGTTTTATTATGGGCAAAATGAATCAACTGCCTCTCTTCCAATCTTGTTAATAGGAGGCTTATTTCCAGAGGACAAGAAGACAGGATGCCATTATACTCTATGGGGAGCAGTGCGGGTGGGGGGTGATGGATTACATCACATACTATGTTCCTACTATGTACCTCACATTTCAAAACATGTACCAAGAGATCAGCGAAGAAGAGCCTTTGGAGGTCAGATCTTAAGAGATTAAAACTGGAAGAAAGTAGAAATAATAACCTAATAAGAAAATAAAATTCATACATAAAGATTAAGGTACTCAAGATCATTAAAAATATTAAAATCTCAAGATTTGGAAGAAATTGCAAATCAGTTTCCTCTTTGTGGATGTAGTTTGAAGTTTCATGTGTGGGAGACGAGGAAGACTGATATATTGATGATTCTCTACCTTTCTTCTCTATGACCCAGGAGAAGCCAATATAGCAAGAAAAGGGTCCTGAATATAAAGGAAACTACAGTGCTTAATCTGGATAAGAAAGTGTGGGCTACTATACAGATATTGGCTGACAATCTGTTATTGCTCAACAGAGATAACGGATCTTATAACCCAACACTTGCCTAATAAAAGGTTATTGACCCCCAAGAATATGCCAAGTAGCATCTAGGAAGTGTGACTGTGAGTATTTGATTTCTAATCTCTATTACATCTCACTCCTGGAAATGTCATCTCCTTTATGAAGTTAACCACAATACTGTCACCTTAGCAGAATGCCATCTTTTACTATCTATCTTCCTCTACCCACCCATCTGTCCATCTAACTAACCATCCATTCATCCATCCATCCATCATAAGGTCATATTCTCTGATAGAAAGGGGAATAACAAGTTTCAAAATGATCTAGTAAGAAATAATTTGTTTTTGATGAGTTTACAAATGTAACACTTCTTAAAGTTCAGTTGAAAACTATAAAAGATTTAGAAATTGGGTAGTTTAGTTGTTGGTCTGGTAGCTATTTCTATAGATTCATTTGGTATCTACTCCTATTTCCAAAAATGAGAACTGCACTCACTGGGGGTTGGATAAAATAATACAGTCATAGGGTATATATAGACTACTAGTCAATAAAGGACACAATTCTTAAAACCCAGTAACTAGAACATTCCTGGTAAAAGATGTCAAGATTATGAAATTGGTCTATCGGCCCAGGTTAGGGAAGAACTAGATCAAATTATAGTGGTCAAATACTTTTACTCCTGCCTCCAGAAAACCTACAAAACGTACTAAGATATTTAGGCAATGTACTCTCTTCAAAACTGGAGTAGTTACCTTAGATAGATGTAGGGCCCATTTAAATCAGGCAGAAAAGTTCTTTTTCAGTAGCCTGGCTAGATGTTATGTAACTACACTAAATTTACAGCTGCATAGATAGTGAGGAATGGCTGAATTAAGGACATATTTTGAAGTAGTCAAGATGTATTAGTGAGGGACAGGAATCACAGATGACTTCTTAGTGTTTTTTTTTGTCCCAAGCAACTGGGTACCAATTACTGAGACAAGTAATAGAGGATGATTTCGGTGGGGAGGAAAACATATTTCGGGTTTGGCCATGTTAAGTGGCAATTTCCAGTAGCTAATTAGACTAAACCTGAGTTGAGTTTAAAGGACAGGTCAGGGTTGGTGATATAAATTATAGAGCCATCGGTGAAGAGACTGCCTTGGAAGCCATGGGATCAAACTCTGAAAGACTGTAGCTAAAAAAGAAGGCCAAAGACAAAGTCCAGTGGTACGCCAAGATTAGAAGTCTATTAGAGTAACAGATGAAGAAGTGAAGTTAATGAGGAAACCCAGTGACTTTGTGGTCATAGAAACCTAGGACAAACATTATATCAAACATGGACTGGTTATTTTAGTAAAGTGGTAAGGACGAAAACTCAATTGGAGTGGTTTAAGGAATGAATACAGATAACTTTTCAAGTTTCGATAGAGAAGTGAACAATGAAGAAAAGCTGTAAAAGAATTTGGGGTTAAGAGAGGCTATTTTAAATTGTGATATTAAAAATGCTTATTTACCAGTGAGGCTGCTCCTGTAGAGAAGGAAAGACTGATAATGCAGGAAAGGGAAAATTTCAGGAGCAAAATTCTTCAGAAAGAAACAGTGGGGTTCAGCACTTAAGTGTAGATGGTCACTTTATAAAAGACGTACTTCTCCATTATAACTAAAAGGAAAACACAGTGGATGCATACAGATACAAGTAACATGATAGAGCTGATGGTCAAACTATGACACAGTTCATAGTTTAATGTGTTTCTTTACAGGTGGCAAAGTCACTGGCTGAGAGAGGGGAAAAGGAGCTAGAAATTAAAGAAGAATGGAGGTATGGAACAGTTTCTAGGAGAATGGGAATTTTCTGGCGGTTATAAATGACACTTTGAAATTAGTGATGCCTGTTTGTTAGATAAAATTGCAGTCCTTCCTTTTTCCTGTCATCAACACTTCCTTAACTCGTGTTGATAACTCAATATATATTTTACTTCCCACTAGGATGTATGTCCTATGAAGGAAATGTGTATATTTTGTTCACCAACACACCCCCAGCACTCAGACCATGCTTCACACATAGTTGGTGCCAAATAAATAAGTTGAATGAATTTGTGGTAATAAATGGGAAATTAGTCCAGCCAATACAATTATATTATTTTGTCTAATAATGGTCAGCTGCACGTGTGGAGTAAGCAATTCATTGGGCTTAAAGAAATGTGCGGGTTACGTGACAGAGGAAGAAAGGGGGAAAGATCAGTAACGACATGATGGGGGTGCTGGATAGTGAAAAAGGACTATAGTCAGTGTACAGCAACTAGAGACTGGATGTCACCAAGTGCCAAAGGGCAGTGGAGTATTTGAATAGGGGATCCAGAAGGACAGGAAGTGATTGTTAGAGAGTGGAATGTTTGAAATGGAAATTTTAGAGATGTAGGGCATGTTCATGTGAGTGAATGAAGTAGAATAGAAGAAAAAATCATTAGAGGTAAGGAAGCCAAGGAACTAAGAAATCCGAGTGTTGAATGGAATGTAGGTGTGGAGACTGGTTAATGACATATTTCTAATGTTGATTCCTGGAGCACCAGGTACCTAGTGTACCTGAAGCATCTAGGGCTTTGTGTTATTACAAAGAAAGTCTATTATAGCATTATATTACTTCTGGATGGCATGGGAAATCTCAGAGCCCTAGAGTATTGACTCATTTGTACAAGAAAATTGATGACCTAGTAAGAATAAAATTGACCTTCAACAATTACTTGAGAGAGAAGTTTATGAGCTTGAAAGGCTTCATCTCCTTAAAGCTAACACTTGATTATACAATTTACTGCTAAGAAGATATATGTGAAGAGTGAAGCAAAATTCTGACCAAAATAGAAAGTTTCTATTTTAGCAACAGTGGGCCAGCCCAAAGAATGATCATTTTTCATTCACCCCTTTGCTAGAAAATAGTAAATACAGTGTGGTAGGAGCATGTAGGAGAAACAAAGGGAGTAATTTTGTCATCTCTTTGAATTTGCTTCAAATATTCCTCTTGTTAGTAGAGAACCCAGAGATCTACTCTACTGAAAAGCAAATGGGAGATTAGAAAGTCTGACAGCCTTAGAACAAGATATATTTCAGAAGTAACCGAGGGAAGGCTTTGTTCACAAGGATGAAAGAAAAATCCAGACCTGACAGTTTTGATTCAAGAATCACCCTTTTCCCAAAATATCTGCAGAAATCCCTGAAACTCCTCTCTTACACCCCAACCACAAATAATGCAAGTGGGATAGGAAAGTGAAGAGCTAAAATTGACAAGGTGGTTGACCTGATACATTTTATTAGTGATGCAGAAATAACAATGTTTTGAATGCTACTGACAAGTCAAAGGTCACTTATAACAAGAGAGGAGATGCTTTTTCTGGCAGGTGAAAAACAGAATTGAAGGTGATTTTCTGGACAAGAAAACCAACTAAGAGAAGGTTGCTTTGGCCTTTGAATCAATAATTAATTTTGCTGACGCAGCCATGCATACTACACAGAAAGTTACATAGTTAGGCTCCTCTGCCCCTACTTTTATTCACAAGAAGCAAATGATGTAGAAGAGACATCAGTTTTTAAAGAAAAATAAGTTCTAAAATATATCCCTAGTGTAGTACCAAATTAGTGCAACATCACATCATTTGTTTAACAGGGCAAAGAAGCTAAATTATACAACATAATGTACATAATGGATGAGTATTACCTGTTTAATGATGTAAAGAAAGGACTTATCCATTAATGAGCCCTTTATAAAACACAAAGCAAGAAGGAAATACCAAGATTTAAGATGCATAAACTCTCCCCTCACAGAAAATAAAACCTAATTTAGGAAATGATGTATTTACATGTTACAACATAGTATTTGGTGGAGTACCAGAAGGTATTTCAATTTTTAGCTAAGTACCTTAATAGTATGACGTAGAAGTAGCAATTCTAATTTTTATCCACCTAATAATGGAGCTTCAAAGCATATGAGGCAAAAACTGATAGAACAACAAGGAAGAAAAAGACAAATACAGAATTATGGTCAGAGATTTTAACATCCAACAAACAAACAAATAAAAAACAAAAAACAAATAAACAACCACTGACAGAAAAGAATATCACAAAGCTACAGAGTTTATATCAGTGTGACTATAAGCGAATTTTTTGTACTTCTTTTGATTTCAAATGTTTTCTACAGGTTCATATTACATTTACAATAGAAAAATAAACTGTAATTAGAAAAGTTATATAACATTAGTTAGCTTCTCTGGGTAAAAAGTATCATGCTTTGAATTTAAAACCATCTGTAGTTATTCTATTCCCAAGTGAAATGTCTTATTCCTCAATTTATTCATTGTCACACATCTATTAGATCCTTTTAGACAACACTGTTTTAAACAAAGAAGACTGAAAAAAAATTCTGATGTCAAGATATTCACACAAAATAGAAGAGACAAACAGGTAAATGTGCAAAAAGAACACAAAGAAGATACCTGATATGGACTTAGGAAGGCAAGGAAGGCTTATGAGAGTAGTTGCAATTTATTAGGTGAAGGAACAGGAAAGATGTTATACATAACAATGAACAGATGGAATTGCAGATTGGAATAAAAGAAGGATAGACTATGGGAACCGGCGGGAGACAGGGGCCATCTCATAAAAAGCTTTCAACCTCTGACAAAAGGACTTTGAATTTCAACCTTAAAGGATGAAAAACCACTGACAGCTTTTAAATCAGTGAGCGACCTGATGACATTTGTAGAATAAACTAATACTGTCTTAGTTTACTATAAGACCGGGTCTTATTTTACTATAATATAACACCCAGTCTTATTTTACTTTAATATAAGACCCAGTCTTATATTACATTATATATAAGATATATAAGATATAATATAAGACAGAGTCTTATATTAATTTTTGCTCCAAAAGACGCATTAGAGCTGATTATCCGGCTAGGTCTTATTTTCGGGGAAACACGGTAGTGTTTTCTTTCAAATACTCTCACTCCTGTCTTCAACTAAATATAAATTACCAAGAATTTGATAAAAGCTATTGTTAAACTCAAAAACACTATTTTGAACAAGTTTTAAAAATTTTTGAAATAGTATAGTTACCCTATTTCATTTGGTTAAAATAAGCTGCTTAACTGCTTTCCTTTGATTTTTTTTGATTTTTCTTTTTTTTGGTTGATTTCAACTCCTTGGATGACTTGTTAGTAAGTGATTTGAAAATAAAAAGTGATGCAAAAGCCTTATTAATTGTTAATTCAGTTTACCTTAAAGCCACCTGCTGAACTTCTAAAAGTTGATTAAGGGACAAAGACGACAGCAACCCAATGAGGAGAGAATGAGTTTTTATTTCCAGATTTGTAGCATAGTATTTTCTTTCCCCCCAGAAAGCTCTGTTCAAATTACCAATCAATCTGAAAATGTTCCCAGGTTCTGCCTTATCTAAGTCTTGATTTGTGGGTCAAATTATAAAAGATGCTAACATTAATACTTATAGCATAAAAGTATGAACCAACTCATTTCATAAAACAGTGAAAGGCGTACATAAATAAACACACTTTTTTTTGAAAAGCTTTTTTTTTCTTGAACAAATTTAATATCCTAAGAAATTAAGAAAACCAGTCACAGAACAAAATTACAACTACGTTAGTATAAATTGTACGATTGTGGCAATATTTATCACAATTCAAAATATGAAATTTTTAAATCAAATATTCCATTCTCAATAATTTTTCCTCCTGAGAAATGACAGGTATGTACAAAATTATATGAATGACTATGTTAACCATGGATATGTTAATCAATATAAAAATTATTAATGAGCTGTGTTCTGAACACAAGTTGTATGGGTTGGTTCATCATCTGTGATTTTTAACTCTTCTCCGCTTCTGATTTCTAAATCGTGCATCCCAAAGTATGAGAAGCTTCTTACGTGTAAGAAGATATATCATTCTCCATCTAGCTGGACATCAGTTCAGGTTCTAGACCTGTTTGCCTTCAGATCCATCTTCTGCCCTTCTCCTGCTCTGCTTTGTATTTCGGAGGGTTGAGGGGTGGGGGATGGCTAAACTCTGCAGGCTGAACTCCCCAAGATACTATCAGGGTCACCCAATAGAAGCTATTAACAAAAGACCAAAGGTAGAAGGAAGAGAGAAGCCAGGACATTTCTACTTCCTCTGAGAGCTTCAGCTCCAGCCAGGCGACCAGGTCCTTGAGCTCTATCTACCAAGTCCCACCTCCAGCCCTGAATTAGAGGTGGCTTCTGGCCTTGCTAATCCCTGTAACCACTCTGTTTTGCTTCTCAGCTCTTCAATTACTGTGTACAAAACTCCTCTCTGAGAGACTCTCCTTTTGTCCCAGAGTCCTCCTGACACTTGCTAATGTTCTTTCCAAGTATAAGATTTGGATGATAGATACAGTAGTTCTCCCATCTGGACATATGTCAAAATAACATGGAGGAGCTTTTAGAAATGTAGATTCCTGGGCCATAGTAAAAACAAAAAATTAGGAGTTAGAACCTAGGAATTTATGTGGGGCAAGGGAAAGCAAACAAATAAAAAGTCACCTCCAATAATCTCATGTAGCTGAAATTAGAACTACTTAAATCCCACAGTATATGTAAAATTATTGTTAAATTGACTTTTACATAAGTCATATCATGTTAAAATTCAGGCAGAGAAAAAATAAGACAAGAAAAAAACAATGGTTATAGTAAATTATTGCTTTAGGATTAAACAACAATAATAATATGAATACGCTTGCATAAACTCACCAAAGAAGTAGACAATTATTTTAACTCTTGTCTAACATTAAGATACAGCCAAGAGGCAAGATTCTGAATTCTGCACTAATTATTCCCTTGCTTTTCTTTATAGTTTTTTTTTCCCCACAATCTATGAGCATGTCATGAAATATTATTATTTAGTTGCCTATGTTTTAACTTTTTAAAAAACTTGTTTTGAACTGCCTGTTTTAGACATTTCCAGCCATTTGAGCCACTGAGCTGAGAACTCAGTCATTACAGAGCAGATACGAAATATCACCCAATGTGTCCTGGCCAAATTTCTGATCTATAAAAGTATAAATATAATAAAATGCTTGTTTTTTGTTTTGTTTTGTTTTCTGACAATTGTTATGTAGCTACAGATAAATAAAGACATAGTAAAAAGCTATTATTTGTTCTTTGAATATGACATTTTCCTATGAAAATCAACCTTCTCAGAAACATATGCATTGAATTAGGACCAGCTATGCATACTTAAGATGAGCTTTCAATGGTTAATAAAATTGATGATTTGTCCCTTACTTTATATATTGCTACTATCAGGTTGGTGCAAAAATAATTGCAGTTTTTGCAATTATTTTTAACCTTTAAACCACAATTACTTTTGCACCAAGCTAGTATAACCCACCTTAACATCCTGGAACGCTTCTTAATTTGAATTAAACTTTAATACTAATATCTTTGCTTTAGAATTTGAATGTTATAACATTGGCAAAAGGAAGAAATGTAGAATTAAAACAGTTTTCCTCTCGAAAAAGTAGCTGAAATGTCAATAGTATGATATATATTATTTTATTAAATCAGGCAGGAAGATAAAAGGGCCTCCCAACACAGAAATGCAGAGCAGGAAACACATCTGTCAACTATGTTTTTAGATATTCTTTCCCACTTGAACTACTTCAACTGAATCAAATACCACAATGCATAAAGATTTGTGATTTCTATTAGATAGCTGAGTGGAAATGTTACCTGAGCAATTGGATGGATACGTTTAGAGACTGATAACAGTCATCAATGGGTAGATAGTTTTTAAAGCCCTGAGACTAGATAAAATAACTGAGGGAATGAATATAAATAGAAAATAAATAAATAAATCAAGCCTGTAGGATGAGCCCCAGAAAACCACAAATATTAAGGGAAGATAAGAAGAAACTAGTAAAGAAGTTTGAGAAGACGTTAACGGGGAAGGAGGAAAACAAAGAATTCAAATAAAATAGTTCGAAGAAGGAGGAAATAGTCAACTACATCAAACAGTGTTGATGGTTCAAGTAAGTTTAGGAATGAGAATTGACCATTGAATCTGGCAATCTGGGTAGCACTGGTGTCTTTACAGGTCACGTTTTGGTAGAGTTGGGAGATTGGGCAGTTGAAAGCCTTACCTGGGTGAAAGAATGAATGGAAGAATTCAAAACAGCAAGTATAGGCAGATGATAGAATTACTACAAAAGAGAAGTGAATACACCACTCATGTATTTGTACTTGGATATTAGCTGGGTCACTAACTCCAAAGTAATAACAGCAGAAAAAGCAACTGCTATGGTAATAATTAAGATTTAAATAATTAAATATCATTTATTGCTCATGATACCTCCTCACTCATCATGAAGAAACTGAGGTGACTGGCACACAGAATAACTTATATAAAGTTAGACATGTAATGAGAGAGGAAAAAATGAACATAGTTTTGTGTTCCAAAGAAACTTTTATTTATCGTTTAGGTTTAAAAAAAAACAAAAACAGTCACAGTCTATATATGAGTATTTGGATGCCACAGCGAAAAGAAAAGGTTTTATGGTTCAGATGGAAAAGAAATTTAATACCAAGATGTGATCATTTACATGAGAAAAATTATTTTAAAAATACACTTTCTTATTCTCTATATTATCATTATTTTGCTTGCTTTTAAAGAACTCTACTAGTATTACTATTCAAAGTTTTAGTCTTCATTTAATTATTACTATCTAACCAGTAAGACAATTAGTTTTTGTCCTAATCTAAAATAGTCAAACTCTGTATTACATCATCTATAAATCCCATTGTGTGTTTACCACCCAGACTCAGTTTTCCTTCCATCACCATATATTTGTTCCCCCTTACCCTCATCTCCCACCCCCCACCCCCCTTACCCTCTGGTAACCACTAAACTATTGTCTCTGTACATCTGAAAACTATGTAATTTTACTAACAATTGTCACCCTAATAAATTTAAAAAAAAAATTTTTAATAAATAAATAAAATAGTCAAACTCAGAAGCAGAAAACAGAATGGTGCTTGCCAGGTCCCTGAGCAGGGGGGTGAGGGTCAGAAAATTAGTCTAAGGGTACAAAGTTTCAGTTACACAAGACTAATAAATCCTAGAGATTTCCTGTACATCCCAGAGCCTATATGTTAACAATACTGTATTATATGCTTTAAAATTTGTTAATAGGGTTGATCTTATGTTAAGTGTTCTTATTACAGCCCAAAAAATAATAAAGAAGGTAGGAGTAAACTTTCAGATGTAATAGATACGTCAATTGCATAGACTGTGGTGATGGTTTCACAGATGTATACTTAGCTCCAAATTCAATACAGTATACACATTAAATATGTACAGCTATTTGTATGTCAATCATGCCTCAATAAAGTGGTTTATTTAAACATACTTTATGTCCTAAAAATCAGGTACAAAGGAGTATTCTTCATTTATGATATGCTCTATTTTGGTATTTACATTCACTGCATTTGATAACACAAATATAAATTTTATGCCACTCAAAATAAAACCATATTCGTGATATCAGATGTGATTTCCTTTATGCGAGAAATTTATAGATTATTAGGGGTATAATAAGAAATAAAGACTAATTTTGGTTTCCACTTCAATTCCTTGCATACAGATAACTTTGTGAAATTCCAAACTTAGACTAGCTTTTATTCTATTTTTCCCCAGGATGCATATGCTATTACCTTAATAAGGGGAAAATGGGTCAAGCCCTGTTAGATATTCAGAGTGTGGGTGGAAATCCTTTGATGAGCTTTCTGGGGATGCCTCTGACATGGGAATTGCTGTTGAGATTCCAGGAGAAAAGATAAAATTCTGTCGGTAGCAATATCTCTAATAAATAAACCCTTTCACACCCACTAAAAAGGTTAGAAAGGTGCCTGAAATCCGGCAATTAACCAATATCATTGCAAAGTTTTAGTGCAGACAATCCTACGCTGAGCCTACACATTGCACACAATGTGTTCCTTTTAATATACTTGCTGATAGAAACAATAATTCTCCAAGATACAAAATAAGATGTTAATATAAAAAAGGATTTTCTAAATTATTCTACGTATCCTGACATCTTTAATTAGTACATATTTTAACATCATGTAGAACTGATTTTTTTTTTTCTCTAAAAGAAATGATATGCTAAACCAGAAGTTTTCAGTTTCAGTGAAAGGAAAACAGAGCAGCGTTATTGGAGAATGGAATAAAGTTTCTTATAACATGGTATCTAGGCATTTTTTTGTAATGAAAAATATATATTCCTATATAGTTGCCCTTGATGTGCAGGAACTCAAGTGGACACAGAACTATTACTCTCTCTACAGTAAAAACTAGTAATGAGGGCTTTGAGCTCATTGGAAGGTATACTATATCTAATCAGTTTATCTCCTAATATTGCTTAATAAATGTTTAGTGAGACGTTGAATCTGCAATTAGCCCTTTAATTCTCTCTAGAACTTAGATCTAGACAAACAATATTATTTCAAATAGTGGTTTAGAGATTTAGAAGGGTCCTATTGACATTGTGAAATGGAAAGCAAGATAAACTCAGCAAATTACATCTAATTACTTCTCCTACATATTGATGCAGAAAAAAAGAAAATCATCCATTCGCTTATCTATCCATTCATATGACATCAATCAAGTATCTACCACAGTATTTTGAATATACAAAATCAGGGAAGACACAGCAATATTTTAAGATGCATATAACATATGGAAATAAAGTAACAGAGTAGTGTGTTAAGAGCTTAGATAAAGATTGCACAGGGTGTGATGGGTGACAGAAAACAGATATTAAATCAAACTGGTAGAGTCACTGATGACTTCCCAGAGGACACAGTACTTCATCTTGAAAGGTGAGTGTGGTAAATAACACTTCAGGTAAATGAAGAGCATGTAGGTATAGAGAGTAGTAAGAGACTACACGATGAGTTTATGTAAAAGTAGTATTTCATGGAGGGTATGAGGAGACTGGTATGAAGTCATAGGAGATGAATCTGGAGAAAAGACAGAGGCCAAATCCTTTGTGGTCTCCTGTGGTAAGCCAAAAACTTTATCTGGAAATCGATGGTTCAACGAAAAACTGTAAGAATTTTACTATGAAATAAAGCCTACTATATAGAAGTATTACTTGAATAACTCATTTAACGTGATCAGCGGTATCTTACTATTACAGACATTTTACTTGTCCTATGAAATGTCCAAATATGGCCTATGTAACGAATGCTCTTCATTATCATAAATACTTGTAGTAGTGTTTTTTTAATTATTATTTAAATAACACAGAATCAATTCTTCCATGCTATAAAAGGTTATTTCCATTATATTTCATACTTCTGGATGCTGACACTCATTACTCTCTATCGTAAACACTTATTTAATACCTATCTTACCTCATAAAGTAAAGAAGGAATTATAGTGCTCTTTTTATCCAGCTATATTCCAAAAAGTGGTTTAATAACTGCGCCGAAATAGTTTCTTGGATTGAATTAAATGAGTAACAGACAATACTAACAAAGAAAATAAGAATAAATATTCCAAAAATAATTTAACTTTGGGTTCAGAACACTTTTGGTATTTTCCCTTGCAGGAGACTTACCTACCTGATCTCGTTAGCGGTTTACCTGTCTATCTGTTAGATAATGAACTCTCTCTTGTGGTACAGAGACCTTACCTTGGGCTTCTGAGCGTTCACCATGCCAACCCTATTTCTCTATGACAGCAGGCACTAAAGTGAATGTTGAATTGTGCATTAAATTTAGATTGTATTCTCTTAGGAAACAACAATAAAATACTGAAGTAGATAATCCAATCCAGCAGCTGTTTGTCTCAGTTTCACTTTAAATATCAGGCAAAAGTAGGGGTGTAGAGAACAGGAGGATTACACACGTAAGTACAGCAAACTTATTTTTATTTAACCAGTTTATATGTTAGAGAAAATACAACTATTGCTTTCATCCTTTTAATAACTCAGAAGCCCAAATATGAAGGGTTTTACTAAAATTTTCTCATATATAATAAAATAGGTTTCTAAATATGTATTGTTTACCCAAGATAAAATGAAATGAAGTCTTTCTAGGTACAGTTCTTCTCATGCTGAACGAGCTGCTATTCTTATCCTGGTACCATATGGATGTGTTCAAATGACGTAGGCAATAAAAATGGATTATCTTAAGTTTGTGAAGGGGTAATTCATCTTCTCATAGTTACCATAATATGAAATATCATTTGCATTTCAAATATACATGTTGACTTCCATGAATCAATTTTTTTAACTTTTAAGTTAAATATCCTAAGTAAAGAAATAATCCATACCACCACTTGGGAATAAGTGTAGAGGTATTAATAATATAGGTCTGTAGTTAAATTTGTGTTGTCAGAAAACAAAACCAAAAAGTTTATTTGAAATAATCACTAGCAGACTGTTTCCTTATGCCAGTAATAAGCTAAATAATCAATAAGAACTTAAATCTATAGTTAATAAACACAACTGAGGAATTGGCCTTCCAGAATTTTCAGGTTTCAGAACATGAAAGGGCTAAAAATTACAACCTTGGAAAATTTCCAACCTTCCTTAATGAGGAAAAAGTAACTTCTGGGAAGCCAGCAGCATGTGAATGTAAAAGAAGAGAGCCAAAGAACAGGAGACACATAGGAAAGGTCTTTCTGATTGGTTTTTGACATTCATAAAAATATTATTTTGTCCTGAAACCAAGAATTGATGGAGACATCACAACTGATAAAAAGTAACTTGAGGGGTGGTGGTGGTGGGGGAGAACAATGATACAGCTCAGTGGAGCAGTGCTAGAATTGTAACAGACGTAATCTTCAGCATTTATACTGACAATGGGAAAGAAAGCCTGTAATAAAAGCAGATAACAGAACATTTTGCAAGGTAAGGGAAACTGGATGCAGTGTCTCACACCTCAAATCTTAGACCAACCCTGATCTGTGCATGTTAAAGAAACAAGTAGGTAACGAAAGGAAATAAAAGACAATCATCATCTCGGTTATATACCAATGAAAGTTTCTGGACTCTTAGAATAATGACAATAATTATGTATTAATTATGCATTATCTTATATAATAGTTGCAACAAAACAACTATAGGTAACATTAAATAATTTTACATTAAACAACTTATTTACATAATCTTATTTAATCCTCATAACACACAATGAGGTATGTATTAATAGTACCTCATTTTAGAGATGAGAATAAAACCTTAGATAGGTTAAGTCGCTTATCGAAAATCCCATAACTAGAAAGAGGCAGAACTAAGACTCCAAACCAGGACTATTTCATTCCAAAATCTAGACTGTTCTCCACCAGTGGCGATGGACACTTGTCCTAAGTCAGAGCAGATGAATCCAGAGAGGAAGGAAGATCCCAGCTGGAGATAAAGGATATTCAGAGACTTAGTAAATCTGCAAAGTTTCTAGCAAAAAAAAATTAGCACACCCAAGCAACTGGAAAAAAGTTTAACAAAGAGACTATTTACAAAGTTTGACTGAGTTAAGGACAGCGAAAAGGGATGCGAGAAGTACCCCAAAACTAAGAATTGAAGAGAGAAAGTCAAACCTCAGTCTCCTCTGCACTCTCATTTCCTGCCAGTGCCTCCCATTCACTGACCCTGACCATAAGCCAGATGACAAGGAAGCCTGCTGATAAACCCACAAAAGTCATCTTCTGAGGATCCACCTAACCCACCAAACAACATAGCTAGCCTAGCCTACCTTCAATGTGCCCAGAACACTTACACTAGCCTACAGTTGGGAATTACCTTGAGTTTCATCTCAAGAATAATTGCCTTCCTCTTCTTCTCACCAGAAGCAACAGACACAGATGGGCGTTTTGTAGACATGATGGGATGTGAAAACACAAAATATCAACAACAACAAAAAAAACAAACCTACACTGTCAACACGGTGCACTGTAGAGTATCGGTTGTCTATCCTTGTGATCATGTAGCTGCCTGGGAGCTGTGGCTCACTACCGCTGCCCAGCATCATGAGACAGTACCATACAGCATATCACTAGCTCAGGAAAAGATCAAGATTCAAAATTCGAAAAACAGCTTCTGTTGAATGCCTATCACTTTTGTATCATCATAATGTCGAAAAATCATATGCAAACCATCGTAAATCGGGGACCATCAGTATTATTATAATCCCAAGTCAGGATGAAGTTAATTTATTTCCTGTCATATACTGTAACTGTTTTAATTATAGACATTATGACTTTACCTCTTACTTTAAAACGCTATTCCATTCCCTAACCATGTGTCCTTTCTGCATAGTTAGTGTCTATATTTCAGATTCTATCTCATTCATTACAAGACAGTTAAGAAAAGTACAGGGATGACAGTTTTCAGGGACTTCTAATTCTCGAGGCAAATTGGGATTTCCAAGAAACAGGATCCTAGAAAGTATAACTGTCATCCTCCCCACTAGTCTTTGTTTTGCTTGAACAAACATTTGGTAACTTCCATATGTATTCAGAGCACAGAGCTAGGTTCCAGGGATATGGACATGTATTAGACAAAGTTTCTGTCTTCGATGAACATTGAGTACACAATGTGAACAAATATGTGGAATGTAGCCATGTAGGCTGTAGTTTTAAAAAAAAAAATTTCATCAAATAGTCAGAAATGTGGTTTAGGAGCAGCCGGATGGCTCAGTTGGTTAGAGCACGAGCTCTGAACAACAGGATTGCCGGTTCGATTCGACATGGGCCAGTGAGCTGTGCCCTCCACAACTACGTAGATTGAAGGCAACGAGCTGCCACTGAGCTTCTGGAGGGGTGACCAGATGGCTCGGTTGGTTAGACTGTGAGCTATTAACAACAAGGTTGCCAGTTCAATTCCCGCATGGGAGGGTGGGCTGCGTCCCCTGTAACTACGATTGAAAACAGCGACGGGATTTGGAGCCAAGCTGTGCCCTGCACAACTAGATTGAAGGTCACCGAGTTGGAGCTGATGGGCCCTGGAGAAACACCGTGTTCCCCAATATTCCCCAATAAAATTAAAAAAAAATTGTGGTTTAACTGCAATCCCATACACAAAAACACAATATATATGTATATACGTATACATACATATTATTTCATTAGAAACAATACTTAATTTAACTTTAAATGATAGACTATGATATTTCCCTCTTGGGAAACTGGCAGGATTAGATATACTTATTGTTCGTCTCCTTACGTATTTTGGCCAAGTCAGATAAGTGGGAATTCTTGACGGATCTTTTAAAATTCAATGTCACACGCTGATTAACTTCAATTTCATCTATAAACATGCAACATAATTTTACCTTGGAGTGAACTATTTTACTCTTTTAGAATCCCATTGAAATGGGAAGCCAGGAACGATTAAAGCAAAGTAGAATTTCTAATATAATCAAGAAAAAAAAAACAAAATCAAGCCCCAACCACAATCAGCTTTCATACAGAGCAGCAATTCCTAGCCTTTTAACTGGTCTAACTGAATGCTTTCTGTTTCACCCTCCTCCAACCCCTTCTTATACAGCAGGCAGACTAATTTGTTAAAAATGTAAATATGATCATTATCATGTCAGTTCCCTATTTCAAACAGTTTGGTGACTTCCCATTGCTCTTAATATAAAATCCAAAATCCTTAACAAGGTCCTATATGATCTGGCCCTCGCTTACCTCTGTAGCCATTTTTCCTCACTCTCTCATCCATTCACACTGCTCATTTTATAGTTCCTTCAACATGACATTCTCTTTCCTGCTAAAGATCTCTGAATATTCTGTTCTTGCTACGACAGATGCTCTCTCTCATTCCACCATCCCTCCTGCTTCATCCACCTAATAGTCACTAGTCCTTCGGGTCCTGACTTGAATGCACATAGTCAGGTAGCCCTTCCAGATGTTCTAGACTCGATTAGAACATACTGCTCTTAGTACATACTGTACTCATATTGCTCTTAAAACACTGTACTCATTCTTAGCCATAATCACAATTGCCATTAAATAATTAATTGTCAAACTATCTGTTTACTATTTATTTTACATTGACATCATAAGCTCTGGAAAGGCATGGACTACATGCCCTAATCCCCTTGGAACCACCAGAACTGTGAGACTGCCTGAAAACTATTTAGTACAATACATGTTTTCTCAAGCCTTGGAACTAAATGTTGAGTAAACCAGAAAGTACTTTTACCTCCACAAACACCTTCATTTTGCTGATATCCCTTGGGCAAAGGTTATATTTAACAGCATTCAGTGGGGCAAAACATAATATCACGTCTTAGTTTTATGTGTATTATCAAAAATAGTGAAAAGGTGACAGACTATCACCAATAGTTCAAAATGGTCTAGTTTTTCCAAGCTGTCTTTTTTCATGCTTATTTATATTTATAAAAATTCTTTCACTTTGACGATGCATAGCAGAACTGAAGTCCTATGGTTAGTAAGATTAATAACAGCTGTGTGTCATACCTTATCCTGGTAGTCAAAATTTTAGATAGATAGGGCTGTTTAAGATAGTGTATTTCTTTACATGATTTTCACACTGGCCCTGGAGACAAAATGTCCGGGTTTGAATCTTCGCTCTGCTAGAGAATGTGATTAAATTGCATCTAATATAATACAGTAGTATGCTACTAGGTTGGTGCAAAAATAATTGTGGTTTAAAAGGTTAAAAATAACTGCAAAAACTGCAATTACTTTTGCACCAACCTAACAGAAAGAACACAAGTAGCAAACCTAAAGCCCTGAGGTATAGATTTGTCTTTTCCCTGGCCTTCCTGTGTGAATTTAATCAAGAATAAGTAACAGTGGCTTAAAAGGAAGAGAAGGTAAATGGTAAACTACAAGTACTAGAGAACAGACTACGCAACTTAGATCATGAGTAATTTAGAATAGATATATCATAGGGTAAATAGACTCGTAACTCTCCAATTTAATGACCATGGAGCAAACTTGAACAGAAAAGATGGAGGTCAGCTATTGATACCTATTTAATATTCTCTGAAAACACACAAAACAATGGAAGTTCAAATAGCATCAACAACTAAAACTTTTTCTCATGGATGTGGCAGAATGCAGGAAAAATATTTCTTTTTACCAAAGGTAACCTTAGGCCCTGATTCAAGGCTGTAGAGCCAGTTAGTTAAAAGGTTAAAAATGTTCCATTCACACCCATTCCCTCAGAAACACAAGAAAGTACCTCAAGGCATCATTTAAACTGTGTAGACAGGAAGATGGTGAGGCTACTAGGGCCATTTTACCTCACCATGTCCTCCTATCCAGCCACCAATACCTTTACTGCTACATTCATTTAGCGATTACAATTCATGTAATACAATAACACCAAGGGCAGAAATTGACAGGTACTGTCAAATCACGCCCTAGATATGAATAATATCTATAGAATGGGAAGGCAGGCAGAGCCACAGAAGCAACACATTATGAGAGCATTAGCTTTTATGAATTGCATTCTCTGGTAAGAGTAAGAAAATAAATAAAATTGGCAAATTCTAGAAAAGAACTCCCAAATGCTAAGATTTTTTGCAATAAGAGACTATGTATCTCAAGTAACTTTCTAACTTAAAATCTGAAGTGAAGATTTCAGCCCCACGTGACTGAACAATGGGCAGGTGAAAGCAAAATCTATCCAAATAATAAAAACTAACAAAAATACACAACCAAGAAGGGACCTATGAAAAGATCCTGGAAGAGTGAAAAAGGAAGTGTTTGTACTCAAGATACGGAGAGCAATAGCATAGTTTTGAAAAAGATTTATTACAAAAAACAGAAAAGTTAAGAATGCATATACTTCAGATTTCATAAATTTCATCACAGCTGACTATGAAATAAAACATAAAAATGAGGTGATAGAACAAAAGGAGATAAAAAGGTATTGGCCGAAAAAAACAGGTCAACAAATTAAATAAGGTTGCAAGGAAAGATACCTTCCAATAGCTGAACAAGAGGCAGTGAAAACCATAATCAACACTGTACAAAACCAGATCTGTAACACATAGCATAACCTTGAAGAGATATCCCAGAATACTGAGGCAAGGTAAAAATAGCAGAAAGCACTAAGAGATGAGCTAAAGGACATGCATGACAGATACTACAACTCCAAAAAACAAATAGTAAGTGCTCATAGGTTAGAAAACTGAAAAAAGAGTGGGCGCTAACGAATACAAAAACTCCTTGGTAGAGAAAAGGCCTTATCCATAGGCCAAAATTGTTCACAGAGAACATGAAAAATTAATAAAGAGAGACCATTAATATTTCTTTGTGAAATTTTATGAATATTAAAAATGTTCAAAGAAATAGATCTAGTAAGCATCCAGCCTGGTAGGAGAGGAGTAAGAAACAGATTACCTAGGAAAGGAAAAAATACACTAGATGTAAGAAGAAAAAGAGTAATATCTATAAAATTCCCAGAATGTTACACTCAAATCAAGTTGTTGCCCATGAAGTAAGAAACCATGAATAACACAGTCTCAGGTAGACAGAGCCGGAGAGGCTCCCTTTCACATATTTATAGAAAAACTACTTAAAGATGTAAACAATATGAGCTCACATAAAGAATTCAAAAAGGGATTTACAGTGCTATAAAATGGCAAGTGGGGTGCACTGAAATAAATTCAATGGATTTAAGTACAAATATTTTAGATATGACTGCCAAACAACACAACTGCTAACTAATAATTATCATAGTAGTAGATATTAATGTCTAAAATCCAAGGTAATATTTGAAAAATCAAGACGTGGAGTGAGAAAGGAAAATTAAAACGAAAGTGTTAATTTCTTACTTACATGGGGTGGTTAATGAATAAATACTATTCTGCATACTTAATAAAAATGTTTAAATACTTTTAATCTTGAAAATACTTTTAATCTTAAAAAATACTAACATCAGCCAGTGGTAAATTAAAAAATAAAAGGTATGTTATCAAAAATACGAGAGAAAAAGCAAGACCAAATATATATACATGCACAACAGACAAAAAAAAAAATTTTCAAGCAACAGAAAAATTTAGTCAGACACAAAAATAGAAAATATTTTTAAAAGGTGACAGAAAGAGCAAGCATATCCTAATTTAATTACCCTATTACAGAAAACATACTCAGATTTGTTTGTACAAAGTACATCTGGTATTTGTTGTTTATAGAAAGTACATCTAAAATAATATAGCACAGAAAGATTTAAAATAGAGTAATATGAAGATGGATAAGACTATATTAGAATTAGAATTCTAATAAATTAAGTTATAATTACATAAAGGAAATACTCTACAACCAATAAAATTATTCTTTAACATAATTCATGAAGTATGAATGTGCTGATAATGCATAAGTAGAATCAACTTTTGTAAAATATATATGTATGCATATATGAATGCATGTACATATATAACAAAATGATTAAAAGCACATATACCAAAAACTTAATATTGGTGGTATGGTTATGAATTATTTTAATTTTCTTCTCAGTACTTTTCTGTATTTTATCATTTTAATTAAGAAAAATATTAATAAAAACAAAATACAGTAATAACTAGAAAGACATGTGCTTCTGGATTGGGATGCAGGATAATGATGTCAATTCTTTCTAAATTAATATGTATTTAACACAATTGGTCAAAATGTTATTTTAAGATTGGCCAAGATGTGCTAATATTTTAGAAACATAAAAAGCAAACATACCCAAGAAAGTTCAAACAAGAAATAGTACATACTATATAGTGAAATATTCGTAAGATAAAATGAAATACACAAAATCATTACTACTGATTAAGGTGGTGGAATGATAATCGAGTTTAATTTTTTTCTTTGTATTTTTCTGTATATTATAAATTTACCCAATGAGCACATTTACATTTATAAAATGTTGAAAATATCTGCCTAAAATTATAGTAAAATGATGGACTCAATTATGACTTTTTTTTCTTTGTACATGGCTATATTCTTTAAGCTCAGTATACGGAGCACATATTATTCCTAAATGCAGGAGAAAAGTTTGTTTTTAAAAAATTGTCTTCTAACAGTCAACTTCCACAGTGGCAAAAGTCTGCCAGCACCCCACTGCTCCAATTTAAATGTGTTTCCTCTTGTACAATTTTCAGAGGCAATGGGGAAAAGTTTCAGTTTACAAACAACAGGTGATCTGACGTGTCATCTTTTCTGAACGAACTAAAATGGGTCAGCCTAAAACTCAGCCTTCCTAAGAACTGTTTAGTTTTCTACGAAAACGTTAGTTTCTATTTTTGACCTAGTGTTGACAGAGTAAAGAACATGGGATTTTTCACGAGAAGCATAAAAGCTCCTCTTTGACAACAGCAAAATAAATAAATAAAAGTAAAAAAGAAATTACTATATTTCCTCAAAAGATATTCACATTCAAATGACAAAAGTATTTCTTTTATTGTATACTTTACTAAAAGTTGTAACTACATACGTATTTCTAAGACAATCTATTTAACCTTTGCATCCTTCCCACCAACCACTCATCCAGTATCCCCAGAAATAATCCCTGGCCAGAATTTGTGTTTTTCTTTCTCACGCATATTTTTAATACCATAACTCATGTGTAGGTATTCATAAATAATATATAGCATTGTTTGGCATTTTCTACTTTACATAGATATGCAGAGTTGTGATTATACAATCTTTGCGTTTGGTTTTTTAACCATTGTTTTCCCTTTCTCCATACTTTCCCCACCACTAATTCTTTTTTTCAAGTTCTCATAATTATACATACAAACAATCCATATATAAGTCTAATGATGTTTCCTTAGATATTGATTATTTTATTTAGATGGAATAGACTCTAAGCAGGTTATTTTTTTTTAATATTAAGAGGTCCACAAAAAATGGATGAGTATCCTTTCCCTATATCCTCACTTTCAAAATTATGTCTTTCCAGTGTAAATGTGAAGTACTTATACCATTAATACTTTAATTTTGTTTCTCTCATCACTACTACTAATGTGGAGCATCTTTTCATCCTAATCTTCTATGAATGACCCTTCTATATCCTTTGCCCATTTTTCAAACTGGTTTTTGTTGTCTTATCAATTTTGAAAGAACTCTTCTTATATGATAAATATTGATGGGGTTCAGGACAAGCTACCTCAAAATACAACACCTTGGCATATTGAATGTTTTAAACTGAAGGAATTTAAGAAATGATCCATGCAGGAAGAATTTTCTGAAGTAAGTCAGAAAATCCTCTGACCTACTTAAGAAAGTTCCTCTCCCCTGAAGTAGGTCATAAGACCCTTGTGTGAGAGATATTCTCCCTATACCCAGAGGAAAGAAGCCTCCTTATCTATGAAGATGAAGAAAGGAATCTGAATGAAAGGGGTTTGCTATGTTTCCCCTAGTTTACTACACTTAGCTCATACCCTTTGTCCTGCAGTATTTTTCCATAACTTTCTACTCTTCATCAAACCTAACTTAGAAATGCTCAGTTTTAACTGTGTCCTTGGGTCATTTCCTTATGAAGGCTCTTGTGTCACATAAAACTTACATTAAGTAAATTAAAATGCTATTCTCTTATTAATCTATCGTTTGTTACAGGGGTCCCAGCTGAGAACTTAGAAGGGTAGATGAAAAATATATTTTTCCTCCCCTACAATATCAGTCTTTTTCCTATCCACTATTCGAGGTCAGACAATTAAGTATGCAAACTCATCCTAGAGAAAGTATTACACATGCATTGCTGCACGTCACTACATTCACCTTCGAAGTACTCCCCTTGGGAAGCTGTGTACTGATGCCAGCAGCTAGTCCACCCTTCAAAGCAATTTTGGAACTCTTTCTGGAATGGCCATCAGAAATGTTGTCATATTACGGTTGATGCCTGAATGTCATCAAAATGTCTTCCTTTCAATACTTCCTTTATCTTCGGGTAAAGAAAGAAGTCATTGGGGGCCAGATCAGGTGAATAGGGAGGGTGTTTCAATACAGTTATTTGTTTACTGGCTATAAACTCCCTCACAGACAGTGCTGTGTGAGCTGGCGCATTGTCGTGATGCAAGAGCCATGAATTGTTGGCGAAAAGTTCATGTCATCTAACTTTTTCATGTAGCCTTTTCAGCACTTCCAAATCCTAAACTCGGTTAACTGTTTGTCTGGTTGGTACAAACTCCCAATGAATAATCCTTCTGATATCAAAAAAGGTTAGCAACATTGTTGCACTAAGTTCGTGAACATAATTGTCAGAACTTGTATTACTTTTCCTCTTCCAAATTAATAGTTTGGAAATTTTACTGTACTATTTTTGCCATATAATTAAAAATGTTTTTATATATAATTAGATATTTCTATTTACTGTTATAGTTTTATGATTTCTAGTATTGATTTAATGTTTCTTAAACTTAGATTGCATATATAATCTCTTCAATTTTCTTTAGGTATTTTATTTATAATTTTTCTGTCTGGGAGTTATTTTTGAACTTGATTTAAAATAGGGGTCTATTTAATTTTGTTTAAGTTGGACAGGCATTGTACCATTACCATTTGTTAAATAATGCACTGTTTTCTCAATGAATTAAAATACATTTGTGTCCTTTAAAATTATTTTATATAGTGGAATTTATATCTGATTCTCTCCTCCATTAATCTGCTTGCCTATTGTTACACCAATATCATATTGATTTCATTATAGTGATTTTATAGTATGATCTGACATTTGGTAAGACAAGTTTCCTCTTACTTTTTTTTCCACCGGAAGATCTTGAACTTTTAAAATCATATTATCCAAATTTTTTTAAAAAGTACATCAGTTAAGGCAAAATCAATTAAGTACTTCCTGGAAGTACATTAAACGCATATATAAATTTTGGGAGAACTGACTTTTTTTAAATATTAATTTGTTCTGCCCCAAGACATGTTTTCTCTTTTGTTCAGATCTTCTATGTCCTTCAATAAAATTATATAGTTTTTATTTGTAATTTTGCCTTTCTAGCTAAATTACTAAATATTGTATATAATTTTAGATGTTTTTAAGAGTGAAATATTTTTTCCTATTTCCCTTTGTATTTACTATTTAAGATGATATTAAAATTTTTACCTGTCTTATTAATTTTACAAGTCTTTTGGGTTTTTAAGTATTCAGTCAAATCATTATTAAAGAGTATTTTAACCTCTCTTTAGTTTCTTAATTACCTCTGCCAGACCTTCCAAAAATATTGATTAAAATATGTATAGAAGTTGCAATGAACATAGGAGCACATATATCTTCATGGATAAATGTTTTCAGATTTTTGGGGTAGATACCAAGGAGAGGGATTGCTCGGTCATATGGTAATTCTAATCTTAATTTTTTGAGAAATCTCCACAGTGCCTTCCATTGAGTCTGTGCCAATTTGCATTCCTACCAACAGTGGCCAAGACAGGGAAACAACTAAAGTATCCTTCGATAGGTGAATGGATAAGGTATATATACACAATGCAATGCTATTCTGTCATAAGAAAATATAAAATAATGCCATTTGCAACAACATGGATGGATCTTGAGATTAAAGATGTGGTATATATACACAATGAAATGCTATTTTGCCATAAGAAAAGATAAAATAATGCCATTTGTAACAACATGGATGAATCTTGAGATTATGATGCTAAGCGAAATAAGTCAGACAGAAAAAGTCGAGAACCATATGATTTCACTGATATGTGGGATATAAAACTGAAAGCAACAAAGGAACAAGACAAACAAATGAAGAAATAAAAACTCATAGACACAGACAATAGTTTATTGTTTACCATAGGGTAATGGGGAAAAAGGGTGGTAGATGAGGGTAAAAGGGATCAACTATATGATGATGGACGGAGAACTAACACTGGGTGATGAACACACAGCATGATATATACTGTATTTCCCAGAAAATAAGACCTAATCAGAAAATAAGCTCTAGAATGATTTTTCAGGATGCTCATAATATAAAATAAGCCCTATCGTATTTCCCTAAAAATAATACAGGGTCTTATATTAGTTTTTGCTCCAAAAGACACATTAGGGCTTATTTTATATTACAAGCATCCTGAAAAATCATACTACACCTTATTTTCTGGTTAGGTCTTATTTTCAGGGAAATACGGTAGATTATGTATCATAGAATTATGCACCTGAAACCTATGTAACATTACCAACCACTGTCACCGCAGAAAACTTTAATAAAAAAATATGTATTTATAGAAGTTAATAATATTTACATCCTGATTTTGACTTAAATTGTTATAGTATTTCATCTTTTAGGGAAATAATTGCTATTTGTCCTTCATTAATAGGATATTTTACATTTAAGTAGTTTTCTTATATTCCTGTTTAACTTAGAGATTTTAATAAGAATAGCTAACTGATCATTGTCATGCAATGACATTGATCATTTCATTGAACCTATCATTGATTGACTGTCTGATGCAGAGCCATCCCCATATTCCTGAAAGAAACCCTATTAGGCCATAGGTATTAATATTTTAATTAAATAATGTATGAATGAAATATGCTAGTATTTTCTTTTGACTTTTGCATTTATATACTTCAGTAAGGTTGGACTTTTTCTCTTTTTTCTTTTATACCATCTCTAGCAAGATTAGGTATTAAAACTACACTGGATTCAATGTAAAATACCTGAAAGAGCTTTCTATATTTACCCTGGTCAGGTAGGACTAGTGTAAAAGGCAGTGCTCTTTCCTATTTTTTAATAGCTAGGTAACAACTGCAAATCTGGTCATGGAGTATTTTCCGCTGTACTTCATTTATCTTTCTAATCTTTTTTATGTTAATGACCTACTCAAGTTTTATAATTACTCAGTCAATTTTAATAATTTATATTTTGCTAGGACATCTTTCATCTAGGTTTCAAGTTACCAAAGAATTGTGGTTATATTATTTTATGATTGAATTATCTTGTATCTATGGTTGGTCTTCTCTCTCAATTTTAATCATGTATTTTTGCTCTCTTTTTCCTTTAACAATCAGGCTGAAAAGGGATTTTTTGCTATTTTCAAAGAATGATCACTTGGGATTTCCTTATCCTTTCTCCTTTTTTTTTTGTTTTTGTTTCAGTGTCTTTGATTCTAGCTTTTATCTTATTAAGTCCTTCTTCCTGATTTATTTCATTGTTCTTTAATTTACTAGGTTTGGCAAAGAAATTATTTTGTAGATGAACTAAAAATGTCTCAACAAGATTTGAGCGAAGGTAGCATAATTTAATAAAATGAGACTATTAGGAGACAGATCAGAATATACGTCCCAAGACTACTGTTAGGTAAAAAATTATACAGTACCTGCTAAAATTGATAAACGTTAAGCTTCATTTGAGAAAGTAGGGTATTTTAAGGATCAAGCAAGCTTGGAACAACTGAACTAGGAATCACAGCCTTTAGAAACAATAATATCTACGAAAATTGAATTTCTCTATGATAGTGAAATATAATGGAAATCTATACTCATTCTATGAAGGCTAAAGTCATAATCAAGTGGATGTCTAAGATGTTTCATCAACATCAATGCCCTAGTACAAGATCTTCTTAAGGAGGGTGCATTAACTTACATTGCAGGATGACAGCAAACGATTTAAAACAATAAAAAGATAGTATCATTTGATTAAACCACATCCTCATATATTATTTCATAGAAGAAAATAACCTGGGATCAAATGGGTTTCAGGGACTCCATGAACCCTGTAACCTTGCAAATAAAAATTTCTGTATATTTGTTTACATGCTCACTGATAGATTTGCAAAGTGTTTTGGACCTGAGCGAAGTTGAAAAAGACTATCCTAGCTAGAATAGTAATCCAATTTTCTATCGTAGTCTGTGATTATACTCTTCTGTGGTCATACTTTTGCTCTTTCACCACAGACCTTTCCACTGTTACAACTAGTAACAGCTTTAGTTTACAACAAGTCAAAATTTACCTCTGAAATTCTCATCTATTTTCTTGATTTCAGTCTCGAGCGTGAGAGAACAGAACAATTCCTGATTCCTGAAAATAGCCTTTTACATAGTATTTGGAGATAATCATCTTAGCTCCAAGATATTTTTGTTTTTCAGGCTGATGGCCTTTAAACAACATAGCATATGGTCTTAACTCACTAATTCTAAATTTTTGTCTAAAGGAAGATGGTTTTACCACTCATGAAGACAATATTTTATATTTTTAACAAGTTCTATAGTGAAAGCTCATGAATTCTGACAGAAGAATAGATAGCTCTAAGTTTATTTGTGAATTTCAACAAGTATGCAGACAAAACAACTGCATTAAGTTGTGACCTCATGAATTCTGCAGAATTTTCACATACTTATTTATTCCACTGAATTCTTGGAAACTATAACTCATAAAATTCTTTAAAAATTGTTTTTTAAACTACGGGTTATTTGTCAAAATATCATTCATGGATGGGTTTCAACACATCTTCAAATTTTAGGCAAAAGTCATTTTGTTATTTATTCTTATTAATTCAGAAATAATAAATGTAGAATATCATTATTTTCTGACAACAAAAAAAAATTGGCAATAAAACATCACACATCAATTATTTGGGGCATTACAGGGCAGGAAATACTCAGTAGAATGAAGTGCAATATCACACTAGGGAGAACAAATTCCAATATGGTATTTGTAAAAACCAAACTCTGTAAAACTCAGCACCAAAATTAATCATATAAGAGTATTACTTACGGATACAATTCTGAAAGCTGTTCAGCCATTGCATAAGCAGTTGGGTCTCTGTCTAAGGCATAAAGAGTAATATCTGACTCCTTCTGTAGAATGGCTCTTGAGTGTCCTCCTGAACCAAATGTCATATCTAGAAAAATCTGGCCAACACAGAAAAAGAAAATTACCACTTAGCATGAACGAAATATTCTTACTAACTACCTTAATTTCTAGAAGCACATAATGATTTTCAGAGCTGGTAGCAAATTGAAAAACAATTATAACTGTTTTACCTAGAGTTCAATTTGTTGTATGTGAGATCTGGATCAGTTATGAGTGATCAGGCCATAAGAATTGGTCAGAGCATCAGTAAAATGAAAATCCCTGTCACAGGCTGACCAATTCAAGACAAATTTACATTCCAGTCCCTAAGGTCAAACCGGCCACGGTATTGTGCTGCTCGCTTTTTAAGGCTTTCCAACACCTGGCTGGTAATGATACTTCTAAGAATTCCTCATTGGGAGTTAGCTTACAATTGGTGTGGCTAACTTGATCTCAATTTAAATGCCTATATTAAACATAAAGATATTCAAGAATACAGCAAGAATGAGAGAATGTACCTAACAATAAACAGTCACAGGACAAATCTTTAAAAATATAATCTGGAAAATTGACAAATTAAACATCTAACCTGGAAAAAAAGCCCAAGGCTTAAGTCAAAACACCTAGGGTAACTTCTAGCTTTGCCACTAAGTAGCTATACATCTTTGGGAAAGGCACTTAAAATTCCAGTGTCTCTAGATTTCTCCAGGATTTACAAAGAAAAAGAAGGTCTAGAAAAAAAGAATACACCACCAATACCTATCCAACTGGTAAGGTGACATGCAATTTCTCATCTAAACCAAGACACTTTTGAGAGTGAAAGATTTGCCAGTAATAATTTTGACAGGACAACTGGGGATATATGGGAATGCGTATCTTTAAATGCTTGGATCATTCTAGATATATAATAAAGTTAACTGGATCTGAATCTACTCCTAGGCTATTTTATTTGGCCACACTATAAAGAAAATAGTCTGGTCACAGTTGGGCAAGAAACCAGAGCTGGACTATTAGATAGCTATGTGTCAACAAGTGAGTTGACTGGGATGGATTTGGAAGTGAAGACACTCTCAGCACATCTCCTCAAAGTCATGCTCATAGCTTAATGTACCCTTTCAATAAGTTTCACTGAAAATATGAAAAGAAAAACACTTATGCCAATAATATTGATTACTATCACAACATACACTATAAGCCAGACTATTAAAAATATTTAAACACATAACTTTGTAAAGTCCATGTCTACATTGCAGAAGAAGAGAAATTTCTGTAATGGATTTGAGTATTTCCATGCCCTGAATGTTATAACTTATTACAGGGAGAGTGGTCAGAAACAAGGAACAATTATGCTTTGATTTTTGATACCAGCTACCCTGCTGAGTCCCAGCCTCTGTTCAAATCCTTAGAAAAGTTTGCCTGCTATTCAAAGAATAATGTGGAGGAAATCTTCTGATCAAAATTGAGGAGAGTAGGGAGGTAAAATATAAGAGATGTAAATGTGGTAAAAATGTACAAGCATTGCCTTTTAACATAAATGTGTTCATATAACTTAACTTTGCACTTTTATCACTGTCAGCACAAAAGGCATGTCTACACATATTGTTTCATCAATTTAAACAATAACTTGAAAACAACACTTAAATTCTTATTATTTGTATGGTTGTAGGATTACACTTTTAACCTCAAGATCCAATCATTTCCCTTCCCACTCTGTATACTAACTCTATTCATCTATGAGTGGTAAAAATCTTCCACCATACCTAACCTCAGTTTTAAAATTGCTAGGGGTTTAGCATAATTTAAACAAGTAACTTTTCCCAAACAAAACAGTAAGCCACTTTCTTGTTATGGCCCAATATCAAGTCTTGTTATAACTCTGGATTTAAACTAAAAGGATACCAAATAAAATAATTTGCATATGATTAACTTATCTCAAGCCAGGAAAGTCCCAATCAATATTTAAAAGGAAAAATTTTCATCATTAAAAATATTCTGGAAAATGTGAGATGATGATTATAATTTACATGATTATTTTTTAATATATCATGATTATGCCCTTGGAGATGTACTGGCAATCAAGGAAGTTTCCATAGGAAAAAAATAATCTACTATAACCAGTCAAGTGTAACACAAAACAAAAAGTGGAAGACAGATGGGGATTTATTAAACTAGAAGTGAACCCTACCATATGTCCTGGGTTAATAGGTGATTGGAGCCATCAACTTTCATTTTTTTAAATTCTAATATACATTGCTCATCAAATGTAATAGTGAGTCACCCAGCACTACAATTCAAAAGAGAGCCAATTAGTTTTTTCCTTCTCTTGGGTCATTAACTTGCCATAAGACCACGTTTTTAATTTGTACAAGTTGATAATAAAATAAGGAGACTGGACAATTCTTTTTTACTTAACAAGTGCACAAGAACAAATAAATCTCAATGTTTCAAAATAATCCTTCCATGGGTCTCATCTATACATACATTTAAATGTGTATCTTATGTTCCAAACACATATCAAACTCTTTCTTTGAAATTGCCTGATATAATTATCTATGTAAAAAGCCAAGCCCATATTTTATACCAAGGGTTTGTTCTGGTAATTTCACCTATCATCAATTTCACTTATCATTTCAACTCTCTGAGCTTCAACTGCTCCATTTAAGAAATGGGGGTGAAATATGCAGGTTTACCTCACAGAGATTTATAAAGATTATCTTACTCTTTTCTTCCTTACAACTATATAGTAGGTGTAATTAGATTTTACACATACAGAAACTAAGATTACACTAAGCTAGCAAATGGCAAATATGGGAAAAAACATAGGTATACCTAGTTGAAAACCTGTGTTTTCTCTTGGGCCGCTACATTAAATCAATCAAGTCTATATGTGCATATTGCTTTATGGTTTACCAGCCATTAATATTTTCCTACTTGGTCTAACAAAAGTTCTGTAAGGTAGTACGGACAAGTAGCGTTATTTATATTTTTACAAACAGAAAAGTCAGGTGCTAAGAAATAATGTAACTTGATTAAGATCATGTTACTGGTAAGTGAGGGAAAGAGAATTCTAAAACAGGTCTCACCAACTCTATACATTCTGTGTTCTTTCTGAAGGGAATAAAGAATGAAGAGAAGGAGGGAGAAAAAGAAGAAAAAAAAGTGGATGGCATAAGAAAGAATCATGGCAGAGGTAGCTTTACAAAACTATACAAGAAAAAATTAGTTTTTTATAAATCACTCATTCCTCCTGGAATTTAGGCTCTTCAAAGCCATGTCTTTATCTTGTGTAGCAAGATAACTCATCTCTCTCTCTCTCCCTCCCTCCCTCTTTCTTTCTTCCCCTTCTCTCTTTCAAGCAGGTACCTAGGTATTTAGAGCTTTAGAATGCATATTCCTTAAGGACTTTCGCATGGCAGAAAGAAAACACTTTCTATCTCTCCTATCATTTGAAGACAACCAGTTCCCACTTAAGTTAAAGAAAAAAAGACGAAGCACAGAGAAAATGCTAGTTATCCTGGGTAAAATGAGATTTCTCTGAACCTGGGTAAAAGAAACACGAAAAAGATGGACACATTCCAGGAAAGTTCAGGACCAATAAGTGACTGACGGGTGATAAGATCTCCGAGTAGCTGGCTGGATGATGAACTAAGGGAGGATGGACCCTCAATCAAGGGTTCCCAGGGCCACCAGAGATCTCTATTGCCCTCTGTGGCACAGAAGCAGCAGAACCTTTGATCCCAGAGGTCAGGACAAAAGGCATCTCAAGGTAAACTAAGTGTGGTGGGAAGGGCATGATGAGATGCAGGGCCTCTGCATAGCTCTGGATGGTGTGGGATCAGGGCGATGACTGAGATCGATGGCTTCTCAGCACAGGGAGTTGGGGCTAACAATCAAAATGAAAAGTGATCAAAAGAAAAAAAAGTAGCATTTGAGGGAGAAGATTCATAACTACAATTGTCCAATGTAGTATCCATTTTAATATGGTAGCATTAGTGCACAATACTAGATGCTTGGTATACAGAGGGTGCCAAAAAAATTATACATTTTTTAAGAAAGGAAAACAGTATTAAAATTATATTACTCAATATATACCAATAACAAAAGATGAATACAAGTCACGTTTGACTTCTGCAATCACAAGAGGTGCTCAAAGTGGTTACCCTCAGCGTCCAGACACTTCTGATTATGGTGAATTACTGCTTGAGTGACGCTGACCAAAGTGTCCACTTGTATACGTTTTTTTGGCACCCCCAGTATATTTAGTGATTTGATATTGAAAAAGGGCTTAGCCTCCCAAGGTGACTATGATAAAGATAGAAACACTCATTTGTGCATATGAATTCAGAAATACTCTTCAAAATAACTCATTACCATAGAATCACATCAAATAATCAGAAGATGTTCAGTTTTTAAGTCATTTAACACCATTGTACTCCTATTATAAATTGATTCATTAAGGAACAGAACTTTTTCAGAACATTAGTAACGATCTGCAATTAATAGCAGTATATAAACTCTATAGCACCAAGTATCTATTGCTGATCAGTTCTCCTTTACATTTGGAATAAGAAAAATGAACATTTCTTATTTTAGGTGAGCTCTTTTAATCAAATGCAACTAAATGACATTTTATCCCTACCATAGAAATGACTAGGTTCTTCCCTTCACCAGGATGAGTCACACTCGATAGTTGAGCTTATCGCTGAGGATTTAATACGGACAGGGTACAGATGCAGAATTTCACAGCTCAAAGGGACATAACAAACTATTTATTCCACCCCCTCATTTTACTTATGAGGAGACCAAAGCCTGAGAAGGGTAGCTGATAGCTAGTTGAGGATAAAGCTAATACTAAAACCCAGACCTTGTGCTATTTCCACTTCATCTCATAATGCCCCATTGAAATGATATAATTGCACTAAAATAAAAACAGTTGTTTCTTGAAAAGAAGTTTTTTCTTAATATGAAGATAGATACATGTAGGAACTTTATATCTTTTCTTAAATTTATTTTCAACCACAGTGACACAATATTATGTTTCATTTGTACAACATAGTGATTAGACATTTATGAAGTGAACACCCCAATAAGTCTAGTACCCACCTCACATCAAACAAAGTTATTATAATGTTATTGACTATATTCCCTATGCTGTACTTTACATTCCCATGACTATTGGGAACTTTGTATCTAAAGCCTCCAATACAGTTAAAAACAATCACTGTTCTACCATTCTAAATTTTTAAAAGAGACTTTATAAGGACAAAACTGTTGAATTCAATTCCAAAGACAATTACATTACGTAGCATGGTATAAATGTCTGCCCAATACGTGTAACAGCAACTGGTAAAGATTGGTTTCTTGACAGGTTACTTTGCAAATTGATCTTGACATTAAAAACAAAAATTTAAAACACTTAAAACCATAGACTAATGAGTGGTTAGAGCTGTAAAAGCCCATCAGAAAAAATCCAAGTTTAATTCCATGATTATACACTGCTCTGTATTTCTACAGTATACCTAGCACTACATTTTTATACCTCTCGAATATGATAAAAACATTCTTTAAGATTCAGCTAAGGCTGCTTGCTGAAGGGGTAGACTGACAGAAATCAAGGAATTTGCCCAAGATTATCCTACATAGACTAGATAATTAAATGTTTTTTTGTTTTTCTTCCAATCCAACAGTTCTAATCACTGAAATTTTCACATTGGAACAATGTTAAAATTGGACATGAAACCATTTTTAGCCATGAATAGTATGAAGGCAGATCTTCAAATTTCATTTTCCTAATGTTGATTAGTCATTTCCAATCTGTGCAAGATTTTTAATAGTACGTTCTCATCTGAATTTGGAAATAATATAGCCTGGTTTCTCTTTAAAATTTCTTCTTATGAATATTTTCTTTTCTGGCAATTACTAATTTTGAATTTTTAGAATTAAAGTACTTTTCAAAGAATTTTAGCTAAACTTCATCTACTTACAACTACTAGTTTCATTTTGAAATACTGAAATGTCTCAGCTATATACATAACTTTCTGGGTATTTTTTCGGGAGGTAATTAAATAAAAATGTATGGCATTAATTAATAATTTATATTTACTAAACATTCCATATAGATAAAGCCATAGAAGACAACAAAAAAATACTAAATCATGAAGGAATAATTTAGGTGAGGGAATTTGGACATGCACATGAATAACTACTAGAAAAAGCAATTAGCAATATAAGAAAGGCAGATATAACATTTTATAAGGAGTAAAACAATACTTATTTTAATGTAGTGGGATGGACGACACGGGAGGAGGCCGTAGTTCAGCTGGGCCCTTAAGCCTGGGCACAAGTCAGGACTCTTCCTTACTTGTGACTCTTCTATATTCTCCATATCCTATAGCTACCAGTGCTGCTGATTTTACCATCTAAATAATGTTGTAAATCTTTCCACTCCCATTTGTAATTCAGGTCCCATATTCATTGCTTTACTATTGCAAGAGGCTGAGAACTGAAATCCATGCCTCTAATCTCATTTCTAATTCTTTTTGCTACACTGTTAACAAGTGATCTTTTCTAAAATAATATTGTAACATGTGACAATCCTATCTGAACCCCCCACAGGCTCTCCAAAGCTACATGATAAGAGTGCAAACTTCAAAGGCGTAAGAGGTAATATTCTTCACATTCTGGCCCCTGCGTTTCTTTCCAACATCATCTCCCACTCTCTCAGACATGAATGAATTTAATCGTTTTCTCTAGCCATAAAGAAGTACATGCAATTATCAAGCATGCCAAACTGTCTCATGGGTCTCTCCCTTTTTGCCTCATTCCATCTCTCTGAATCTTTTTTCTCAAACAATTATGAGAATCCTAATATGTCCATACCTCTGTTGTAAGAGTTAGTAATACAATAGTAAGCCAAAATAGACAGGGTCCCTGCTCTCAGGTAGTTTGCAGCCTGGAGTTCTTAGTATCTTTAATATAATGCTCTTTCTTTCTAGATTATGTCTTTGGAAGATGCCCTAAACATTTGTGTCCCTAGTGCTAAATAATGCCTGGCACATAGAATATAATCAATAAATATCTGAATAAATAAATAAAAACAAAGAGAATTAAATCTTAGCAAAAGCATAGGCACAGGAAAGATATATCATGTATGAAGGAAGCAAATTTGACTGAAGTCCAGGAATTATTAAAAGCAAAGTGTGGAAAGGAGAAAAAGGGAGGAGGAAAAAAAAACTGGGAGAAATGAACAATTTTCTAATGTGTCAGATACTGTGTTATTTGTTGCAATGTGTTCCTTATCTAAATCCTCATAGCAGCCTTACGAACACAAACAAAGTTGAAATAACACTAGAAAGGTAGTATGAAGTCAAACTTCAGCAGTGCTAAAAGGCCAGAATAAGTAATTTGCATCATATTTGCTAGATAATGAACAGCTTCAAGTACTTCTTTTTTTTAAGTACAACAGTAATTTAACTGTCAACAGTATTAGATGAATAGTAGGGCGTGAGAACATAGTGTTGAGCTGGTGTAGATCCTCCAGATAAGAGGACACAAGAGCCTGAACTGCCACCAGGAATGGGGAGTGATAACAGTAACACTGTATGATGCATTTATCGAATGCATATTTTATGCATAACATATTGCTAAACATTTTATCTGCATTGTTCATTTATTTTATACATAGTAATAAACATACACACATGAACAACCACATTCAGTCACATGAATGTGATTTCTTATAACCACACTCTGAGTCAAGTTACTATTTTATTATGATTTTACAGAGGAGAAACAGTAAATTTAGAGAGGGTTAGGTAAATTGTCTGATGCACAGCTAATAAATGGGGGAGACAGATTTCAAAAACAATTATGTCTCCTGAACCTGTACTAACTACTTTGTTTTTCTGTAGAGGTAGAATAGACTAATTAGATGTGCTCAGTAAAAAGTGAGAGAAATAAAAAATGATCACAAAGTGTGCTGTCTGGGTAACGAAGACACCGTTTATTGTGCAGTTATGTGCCAGCATTCACTATGCCACACACTTTAAAAAAACTTGATCTAATTTAATTTTTACAATAGCCCGTATGACAGCTAAAGCAATCCCATTTCACAGATGAGTATACTGGAGACATTTACTTAGGAAAACATGAATTAGTGGTACAATTAGAGACAGAGGCAGAAATAATATAAGCATTTCTTTTCTCTCCCTTACACACTGCCCCTCCACACCCTGTCACCTCCCAATTAGTGTTAGAGAGGCCACGGAACAACTTCTTACTCCAGAAGACAGGAAACTAAAAGTCTGAGAAGATAGAGGCAGTTTGATAGGGAGAACAGAGGTTTAAGAAAGTCATGTGGAAATGGAATAATTCTTTGTAATAAACTTGAAACAGTGAAGTGAGAGGGGCATTGCTGAGCAGATTTTGAAAAGAACACTAAAAACAATTGAAATACACAAGTATAATAGCATCAACACATAGTGGAAGAAGTTTGGTTTCTGAAAGTGTAAGTAAAGAACATTCAGTTCCAATTATATTTTTAAAATCTCATCCTAATAAAAAACATTGATACATGTAAAAACAACACTCAGATAAGTTACATTCATTATATATGCAAATTATATTACGCAGCCTTTGGAAATACTGTGCCCCAAACGTGGCACACCTGGTACACATTTACTAAAAGTAACATAGTGGGGCCACTTGGATGTAACTAGCGAGGCAAGTGTTAAGAGAGATGAACTAGTCATTTGGACATAATATATGATAGATAATGACATGACAGAACATGATATATAATATAATGCGAAGGATATTCAGACTAAAAAATCACTAGAAAGAGTTGTCTGTTTTATAATGTCACTGAAATGTTTGTAACTGCTCAGACAAGCTATTGTACCATTGTGTGCTGAATCACTCAAGACCATCACGGACTTCTCTCAGGCTTTACTTATCTTTTCTGTCTAATCTGTTGACAGCTATGTATTTGTCACACTGATGTATTTGTAGACCTGAAATAAATTAGAACATGTAACTGTGAACATAGAAGGCCACCAATCTTACAGTCAGCTAATACTCAAACATTTTTCCTCAAAACCCTTGATTTACTATCCTCTTGTTAAGCTCAGCTGAATATCTGTCTGTTAAGTGCTTATTTTGTTAATTTGTAACTATTACATGGGTTTATGCAAAAGGAAAAATATCTCGAAAGAACATAAAAGTTATATCACAAACAAAACAATCAATGCATTGCAATAAATTTAGCTTTTTCCATTTTATCAAGAGTATTGGTGTTACTGTGATGATTCATCCTGCCTAAATTCTGCAACCATTTCATATTGTAGCTTAAATTCTATCCTAGTCACAAAAGAAATATTTGTCATAACAAAGCTTATTTTTTTCTTCTTTATAAATTATGTTCTTCAATTATACTAAATTAAATAATTGGAGTATTCATCCTTCTTGACAATAAGTAGCTTTTACTCTTATCTGTAACACGGGATGAATTTCAATCATAAGTCCCAGCCATGTACAATGGACTGCCATTTGATCTGCTTGCAGATACACAAATAGCTAAAAATAATATGGCATGGTCGTCTCAATAAGCTTAATTTCCCAGAGGTCTCTGGCTGAGACAATGCCAATCTGTCAACACCTTTTTAAATAAGAAAATTAGTTTTAATCTACATCATGAAGAAATTCATATATTCTGGACAAACTTTCCCATGAACATCATGCAGCTATTGAAAATGCTAGACAATTATTTTCTTTTAAGAATTATTAAATATATAAATTGTTTATAGAATTTGAAAAACTACTGTGAAAATAATGCAATAATAAGCTCTTCAATGTGGTCGGTAAATACTTTTTTCCATATTTTGGGGGGTGGGGCACAAATCATTTTACTGATGGCAATTTCAATACGGTTCTAATATTAAATTCTTATCAGTGTTAAAATAAAACCAATGCTGGTAAAATTTTCTATTTGGCCACCAAATAACATTAATTTTACACGTATCAAAGCAGACCGATCTATAGTAGTGTCCAGTCTACTGTGTGTTAGGTGTGTGTGTATGAGTGAGCACATCTGTAGCTGCATGTGCATGTATATGACCACATAGGTAAAGGGCAGGTGAGGAGGAACTTCCATATTCCTTACCGTGTTTAAACGGGTGACTCAAGGTTGGACAAGTTTCAGACTAAAAATAGGACATATGACACCACCATGAAACCCTTGTGTGGAGATGTTAGCAAGTAAAATTTAAGGAGTGAGAGTTTCATAGGTAAGTAATCAGGTAAGAGGGAAAATAATCGGGAAAGATTAGAAAGCACAATCAGTAACCACAAGATTGCTACGGGGATACAAAAGACAGTTTGGGGAACGTAATCAATAAGGTTGTAAAGATTTTATAGGGTTTCCGATGGACACTTGTCTTATCAGGGAGACCACCTCAGGGATGATGTAGATGCCTGATCACTGCCCTGTACACCTGAAGCTGAAGCTGAACAATAATGAATGTCAACTAAAATTTTACATATATATATATATATGTATATATGGTCACAAGAAGTGGAGTACAGCATAAGGAATAGAGACAGTGGAAATGTAATGGCTGTATGCGATGTCAGAGGGGTAGCAGATTGGGGGGGAGGGGTTATCACTTTGTGGAGGGGATAAATGTCTAACTATTACATGGTTTTGTACACTTGAAACTAATAATAAAAAATAAAAAAAGAAACATACCTACAAAGAAAATCCATCCCCATAAATAAAAAGGAAAGTATCTTTAAAATAATTCAAAATAATTAGAAGAGGTAGGTTCAATAAAATAACTAAATACTTTTAGAACAAATTGCTTTGTGGCTTTCAAGTATTGTATGAATTAAAAAGGAAAGATATAAATGAGGCAACAGAGTGTAAAAGAGACTGAATGTAAAATGTGAAAATGTAAAAATGTAAAAATGTCTCATTTCTAGTCCAGAATCTATTATTTAATTGCCATAAAAGTTGAGCAAGTTACTTAACCTCTCTGGACCTCCATGTACTCATGTGTAACTGGAGACAAATACACTGTCCTAGTACACATCACCGGGTTATTAGGATATGCAAATAAAACAATATGCATGAAGAAATTGGAAAATGGTACAGTGCTATAAAAACATTATGAATATAATGCATTTAAAATAAGAAAATACTCACAAAATCAAAATTTTATAATAATAATGATGATAATAAACACAAAACCAATTAGCATGCAAAAAACATTTCATTTCATGGCTTCTGAATTTGAAAAAACACTAACAAAATCTTCAGTTGATAGATGGTTTTTAAAAGGAGCTTTTCAGTAATGTAACACTTACAGAGAGGGATATTCAAAGAATTTTATTTTAAATGCAATAAAAACCACCAGTGATATATCTGAAATAAGACAATTTCATAATTAGTCTGCTTTTGCTATGTCTTAAACCTAAGAAAACATCTTCGAATCATCTTTTTTCTTATTAGTTTCAGATGTACAAAACAATGTAATAGTTAGACATTTATACCCCTCAAATCTACTGCACCCCTCCCGCAATCTACTACCCCTCTGAAGGTGAGGGGATTAGAAAGCACGAATTGGTACCCACATGATTTGCCACGGGGATACGAAGGACAGTTTGGGGAATATAATCAATAATATTGTAAAGATTTTGTAGGGTGTCAGATGGGCACATGTCTTATTAGGGAGAGCACTTCGAATTGTCTTTTAATTCAGCCCAAATTGAAAAAAAAAAAAGTGTAACTTACTAGATGATCTTTTAAATACTCTCTAAAAAACATTTTAGAAATGTAAATATTATTACTTTTTTTGGATAGTAATGCTTTTAAAGATTTTTATTATTGACCTTGAACATTTTATCACAACTAATTGTATTTTGAAGTGTATAAACAATTCCATGTAGGGACAATGAATTGGACACTAGGGTTAATTCAACTACGTTGGTATTCTGACATATCGCTAGTAACTAAGCATCTATAATCTCTCAATTTTTAACTGACTGCGAAGACTTTATGCACTTTCAACGTGGTTAGTTGACTCAAAAGAAGAAATATTCATACAAAAATGAATTAGCTGATTATCTTGAGAGTATAATAAAAATTATACACTTATTGTACACATTCTGTACGGAGAAGACAGAATTTTGGAGTATAAATTTTATATGGAGATATATTCCTAGTTTCCTAATGGACATTCAATATACTTGGACAGACACATCTACAAAATGATTAAGTAATAAGGAAGAAAATTCCAGACATGCCAAATACCAGTGTATAATTATAAGACAGTGTTAACAAAGAGAAAACTGTTTTCTGGAAGGAAATAATAATCTATGCAGCTATGATCTGAAAAGTCTCCTTCATCAAAGAAGATGGCTCCAAGTCAAACCTGGATTATAACTATTAGGTTGGTGCAACAGTAATTGTGGGTTTTGCAATTATTTTTAACCTTTTAAACTGCAATTACTTTTGCACTGACCTAATAGCTAAGTACAACAAAGGGAAAAAAGTGTCCCAGGGGACAGGAAAACTCTAAAACAAAGACAAAGGAACATTTTTCTTGAATCATTAATTGATTTAATTGCATAGAACACAGGATTTATAATAAGAAATACACCAGGTTGAATGTTAGGTTGTTTAACCTTTATGAATCTGCTCTTAGTTAAAAACTGGAGTCAAAAACACTGACCTTACAGGATTATAATGAAGATTAAATGAATTTGTAGTATAAAGTGCTTAAAATACTTTCTGGCTTGTAGTGAGTATTAAAAAAACAAAACACATACACACACAAAAAAAAAAAAGAAAGAAAGAAAAAAATAACCTACTTCCACTAACAAGAAGCAGAACAGAGGAGAGCCCATGAAGAGATAGGAGTTACACTGGGATGATGACAGACAGGGGAAGGAAGGGTCCATATGAGAGAAATAACAGAAAGAATGCTACCATAAAGAACTACTCATAAGAACTAAAGCTTAATTTAAATATAAGTAATAAAGTGGGAAGAAATGTCAAAGTTGTCACAAAACTTTCAGACCTATTCCCATGAAATGATAGCACTGACAAGAAAAAAAAGGTCTCATCAGAGGGTAATCTATTTTTCAGGGAGTCACCACCATGACCCTCACAAAATCTGTAGCATCAATTTACAAGCAGAGACATTTTTCTTTAGTACTCATAACCATTTCTAGTTTATCAATATAGTTTTACATCTAAATCAATGACAAGAATCAAAGATCACCAGCAGAGAATAGGTCATATTATAAATGGTCCCTTTTATTATTGCTAATAGTACTGGCAAAGATTCTTTAGAGTCTTTCTATTTGCCCAGAAGAGGGTTACTTTACATAACTCTGTGAGGTAGACGCTATAATTACTTTCATTTCATGTAGAGACGTAACTGGCCTAAGATCGAATGGTTAATAAATTACAGACATTTGAACTCGTGAAGTTTATCCTTTGAGTCTATGCTCTTAACAAAACCCCTTATGGTTTCCTATAATTTGTTTTTGAATACCACAAATATCAGATCATTTTGTGCTCAGAACTTTCTGATGGCTTCCCAAATCTGCCCAACACACGTTATGGGACTTGACTGATTTCATCTTCTACTCCTGGATCATTCTATTCCAATTACCAGAGCTTCTTGCTGTCCCTCAAACATACTCCTGTCACACACAAAGCCTTTGCTCCTAGTGTCCGACCTGCCTGCCCCTTGGCGGCCCAGATATTCAAGGATAGAACACTTGCTCTATCTTCTGCTTGCTTAAATATAGTCTAATTAGTAAGGCTGCCCCCAATTAAACTATTTAAACTATAATACCTTTACACACCACCAACACTCATTTACTCTTTATACCATTCCTTGCTTTACTTTTCTGCAGGGCACTTATCTAATCTAACATACTCTAGATATTTTGTAGATATTTCTTTTTTATTATGTTTATTGTCTGTCCCATCACTAGAAAGCAAGCTCTAAGAGGGTAGATACACTTTCGTATCTCTAATACCTTAAACAGTACCTATCACGTAAAGCTTAAACAATAATTGTTTAACCTATGCATGAATAAATGGATACAAATACATTGATAATTAAACAAATTTTGTTTTCAAAAGAAAAAAGGAGAACATGAAATAGGAATTAATATTTATTGAGCATCTATGCTTGCCAGGAAGTCTACTAGGAGTTTAGTATACATTAACTCACTAAATAGTCATCTAATTCTCCTGTGAGATAGACATTATGCCCTATTTTATAGAACAGGAAACAGACTCTGAAGTTAACCAGCTTTTCCCAAAACAAACTGTAGTAAGTAATGAAGCCAAGGTGTGAACATTGGCCTTTTTGATTCTCAGGGCCCATGAGCTGCCTGCTTTATCACCCTGCCTCCTGTAAAGTATTTTAGGTAATAGCTGGAATTTACACATATAATCGAGCAGAAGTTTTAAAAAATATTTCCGTGAGTAAGCCTCATCATATGAATGTGAGAGGATACAATTATAGATAACTTTTCAAATAAACAGTATGATGACGATTAGTTTTATGTGTCAATTTGGCTAGGCTACAGTAACCCAGTTATTTAATCAAACATTAATAAAACGTTATCTGTGAAGATATTTTGTAGATGTAGTTAAGTTGACCTTAAGTAAATGAGATTACTCTCCATAATCCAATCAGTTGAAAGGCCTTACTAAGGTTTTCCTGCAGGAAGAGAAAAACACTACCTCCGTACTGCTAATTAACTCTTGCATGAGAGACTGCGACCGCCTCTGCTCTACAGATTTCAGACCTGCTGGCCCACACAAATTTATGAGCCAATTCCTTACAATAAATGTCTTAAGGTACATCACCTATTGATTTTGTTTTTTCCTGGAGAACACTGACTGTTACAGGTACTGCCTAAATGTCTGAAACAGTGAGTAGAACAATGCAGAAACTCCAGATGTAGACTTCCAGCAACGCTCTGGACACGAACGGTGATAAATACAGAGGGGGCCAAAAAAATGTATACACATTTTAAGAAAGGAAAAAACTATTAAAATTGTAATACTCAACATATACCGATAACAAAAGGTGAATACAAGTCATGTGTATACATTTTTTGGCACCCCTGGTGTTTGTTAAGTATAGATGCACACGTGGCTTCCTTATAGAAAAAGGAAGACAGGAAGTCCATAAAATCCTTAAAGGAAACTATCTGTCAGGAGAAGCTGTTTAAATAAACTTTAGATTGATATTAAGTGATGATCTTGTTTAATTTATATAGTGTTATCAAAATTTTTCGATGATAATCAAAATTCGTGTTAACAATTTTGACTTAGATCTTAGATTCCATATTGGCTTCTTTTAGGTGTTCCTCATTGTGGGAATTGGTAGAAGGTATAATTTTCCACACAACTAATACAGCAGTCTTAATAGTGCTGTTAAAACCACACGGGTGTGCTCAAGAACCATAAAGACAGAGTCAGCAAAGGGCGTTCATTTAGAAAAGGGTCTCTACATGAACTTGGAAAAGTCATTTAAGAGGTACGTCTTAATACTGTTGTCTGTAATAAAGAGATAATTCATACGAGAATGGACTGTACATTGTAGACCACTACACAAATATTATTTTGCCAATAAACATTTGATGATAACGATGGCATGACATCTAATTCTGTCTCAACTGTGTTGAAAAACATTGTCTTTCAAAACACCATAGGTCAAAAACTAGAAAATTAAGGGGCGGCTGCATGGCTCAGTTGGTTAGAGTATGAGTTCTGAACAACAGGGTTGCCAGTTCGATTCCCACATGGGCCAGTGAGCTGCACCCTCCACAACTAGATTGAAGACAATGAGCTGCAGCTGAGCTTCAGGAGCGGGGTGCTGGATGGCTCAGTTGGTTAGAGCGCAAGCTCTCAACAAGGTTGCACTCCCTGCAACTAAGATTGAAAATGGTGATTGGACTTGGAGCAAAGCTGCACCCTCCACAACTAGATTGAAGGACAATGACTTGGATCTGATGGGCCCTGGAGAAACACACTGTCCCCCAATATCCCCCCAAAAAAGTTATTAAAAACTAAATAAATAAACAGAAAATTAAGTCAGTCAAAACTACTTATTGCCTATGAAAAATAATTTAAAAGCCTGAAAGTCTCTAAAAGATCTACTGCCTGTTGAGTTTCACTGCACTGGGATTCTCAAAAGCCTACATTATGGTCCTGGTTCTTGGACAGGTCCTAAAAACTCTGTTGTGTATCTCCTGTCCCACCCTCAACTTCCAAGAAGATGGATGGAGTACTTGAAGCAATAACTGAAAATAATATGAGTATTTTGGAGTTACAATGGTACTTAACTGCTAAATATGAGCATTATTGCAGGGACCATTTAGTTTTTTAAACAATAAGTGCAACATGCAAACTACTATAAGAATATTTTCAAGCACCAGGGCTATGTTGCATTAGATTACAAAGGGAATGACTTCTTAAAAGAAAACCAAAAACTACAAATTGCTCTAACAAAGGGAAGCTAGTCTTTCCCAGATAATATACCTGCTTTCTTCTAATTTTAAAGTGGTCCTTCTGAGTTATTTCTATTTATTAAACAACAACCAAAAAAGTACAATATTTTCAATCCATTCTAAATTAAATCATCTTAAACCATTCCTTATTTAAGGAGGAAACATTATTAAAATGGACAAAAAGTCAATTTTTCCAATCATTCCTTCAACACTTCATCTAAAATTAAACTCCTACTGTCAATTCTCTAGCTCCAATTCTACATATATGTTGCAATAAACATGGCTCCCATTAAGCTGATCATCACTTAAAGCCTAAAAATCTTTTAGTTATGCCATGTCGTGTATTCTACAATGTTATAGTTTGTTGTCAGACAATATCATTTCTGTCTTCATAATGCAAAGTCCCAAGCCTACTTATTTGATATAGTCTTAAGAGAAGATAACACAAGATAGATAAGATATAATCTTTGCATAAATACCAGACCCTGAAGACATACAAAGAAGCAAAAAAGAAAGTTTAGTTGCCTTGCCTGTGTTTGAAGTACAACATAATACACCAAATAACTTCAGATGACCTGGGTAATCATTATGAAAGAGGCTTTAAATATATAAACACTGAGCATACCAAACAGAGGTCAGGAGCAGGCTAATGAAAAATAATAAATATTAAAATATTAGTCCAAATCAAGAAAACTCTTCTTGTTTTTAGAAGCGGAAAATTAGGTAGAAACAAACAGCATTTTCTGTAAATTAGCTAAGATATTTTACTGTCAGAACACAATGCTAAGCTATTTTCTGACTATTTATTTTCACAATAGGCTTAAAAATAAATCAACCTTCATTTTCAGAAGTTTATCTAATTTTACACATGCAATTGTTGTTACTTCTTAAAATATATCTGTGTCAAAAGAACTCTTCCATAACATATCACCGCTTGCTTTTTTATACTTGCAGTTCATAATTGAACAGTAGAATACTACACACAAAACCTTAAGTAAATCATAGATTTAAATTCACATAATATTTTTATAAAAAGGTTTTTAAGTTCTAAAAAAGACTACTATTGACTAACTGTTCTACTAAAAATATATGTCTATGAAAAGATACAGCACTTGAAAGGTAAATTTATTTATGTTAATATAAAGCATACATAAAATTTAGATATTTTTATTTATTTAAACCTCTATTTAAGAGGTTTTTCCTAAGTCTTCCAATTTCAGTTACTTATTGAATCCTCAAGAATATCCCACAAAGTACAAAATTTTTAAAAAATGTAACAAAAAGGAAAAAGTAAAAGCAATTTGAATTATCGATACCCAAACCAGACAAGCACATTATACGAAAATTTACACAAATTTACCAGCTTATGTAGAGTAAATGTTTGCTTTAAAATTTCAGATGAAAACTTTTTTTTTCTATTTTTCTTCTAATATGTATTACATTGTGTGTTCACCACCCAGAGTCAGTTCTCCCTCCATCCCCATATATTTGATCTCCTTTTTCCTCTTCTGCCAGAGGAAACTTTAAAAGTATTAGCACGAATTTTAAATACGGGCAAGTGTAAACACATTCATGCTAGTTCAGATCTATAAAACAACATATAACTACAGGGGTACCTTTAAAACAAAAACATTATTATAATAATAATAGAAGAGAAAAATCACTTGCCTTCTGGGAGATATATAATATGTCTCTACTGTCAAGCAAAGTTACTATTACCATGTTTCCCCAAAAGCAAGACCTAGCCGGACAATCATCTCTAATGTGTCTTTTGGAGCAAAACTTACTATAAGACTCGGTATTATGTAGGTTATATTATATTTATTATATTATATTATTATATTATGTTATATAAGACCCAGTCTTATAATAAAATAAGACTGCGTCTTATATTAATTTTTGCTCCAAAAGATGCATTAGAGCTAATTGTCCGGCTAGGTCTTATTTTCAGGGAAAAAAGGTAGTAGGTTTGGTATTATAACTTCATTACACAGTATAATGTAAATAAAATCTAGGAAACCCTCTTTAGAGCCAGTCTACATCTATTATTTTGGTTGAACAAGTGGTAACTAAAGCAAATGAGCTTAATTACAGCAAATATTGCCTTAATCCATCATTACAAATGTTAAAACAAGATCACTTAATTTTGTTATTAAATGTTTTAATGTATACTATTTCACATTATAATTCTACTTAATGTAAACACTAATTCTTCCTCTTCTGTCATGATCTTTATGCAGCTTTCAAAACACATGGAATTCAATAGATAATTACTAAGTCCTTCCTGTATAAGCATCATGCTAAGCTCTTTATATAAAAATGTGGCTACATGACTTCAGGCAATTCACTTTACTGCTCCAGGTCTTAATTTTCTCAACCATAAGGCAAGCAAATTAAAATGGATGATCTCTTCAAGCTCAAATATTCTGTAATTCTAAAATAAATAGGATCTAAACATACCTGACTATAAAATGAGACAGATCTTCTTTGCATTTTTAATAAAGTTAAACAGTCAAAATAACTCTATTACAACTAATATCATGTAAAGTGAACTGAAAATTTGAATCCAAAGTAATCAAAAGATTGTTAGATGTTTGAAGTAATGACATTTTTCCTACAATTTCTGAAAATAGTGGTTGATCTCTAATCATCATTTATGAAAATATAAATAATCTTGGTTCTTGTTAGCCATGGGAAAAAAAAGGTTCATGTGAGGAAGGGATTTTATCCATGTTCTAGGATAAATGCAAAATGAGGCCACCTACTTCCCTTCTCTAAATGAACGGTTACTGTCACAGGCAAGAGGAGAACTAATAAGGGAAATTAGAAGCCACAGGTTTCTCCTTATGAAAAGTAATCTTAAAATCATGACTAATAAAATAAGAGAGCATTAAATCAACTTTTGACTAGCTATTGATCAAAAAAATTAAATCAGTCAATAAAGTATAATCAACAGTTAAGAGCAGATCGATTGCATTAACTCAAAATACAGAGCACTGTGGTGGGCTCTAGCAGGAGCCTCGAAAAGAAAAATTATAAATCAATAGCATTGCAAATATATATAAAATCTGTTTCAAAGAACTCTGTAGCAATGGCTTTATAACTAAGTACTGTTGCAATGAAAACAGCTGATAGTGATCAATTTGGGAGTCTTTTATTTTACTGAAATTTCCATTACAGTGTTATTTGAACAAATCATAAAATACTCTTATATGGCATCCTAGTGATATTTTATGAAATGTGAGGTTTAGTGTACCGGCTAGCTAATCACCACAGGGAATCATTAAATGGAAATGATTCACTCACGGAAGTTTATTTCTATACCCATTCACAAGTTGTACACTTCAAGTGATGGAGTCATGAGATTTTTAAACTGGTCTCTCATTTACTACCATTTGCTCCATGTTTTTTTGAGACTTTAAAAAATTGATGCTAATTTGCTTCTCAAAATAAGAAAGCAAGGAATAGATATAAGGAGTTCATAATTCAAGTTAAGAATTCAAATTGGAGCTTTAGGAAAAATCCTTGGAGTTATTTCATGGTCTCTTTCTCCACAAATAATATTTGATATTGACATTAGACATAATCCAATTATTATCTATTATGACATTCTGTAGGCTTTGTTTCTTTCTTTGAAGAATAAAAGAGATACAGGATATAATGCCATTAAATTTAACACACAAAAATCTCACTTGGCAGTTGAAGTTATTAATAACTTTGCAGCAAGGTTTATATCCCCAAATTTAAAAGTAGTGCGTTAAAGAAAGAAATGAAATGTGGAATTAATGAATCAACACTATATTATATAACATATTTTGTGAGCTTTGTTCAGAGGGAAATGAAAATTCAACAATATATTTACTGGCACAGTATTTCAGATAATTGATAATAACACATATGCTATATTTTATTACAAGTTCTAATGTTCTAGGAAATAAAACAACAATAAAATAAGGTCTACAATTAAATTACACATTCAGCAGACTATAGCAAATGATATTTCATGAATGTAAAAAATAAAAATAAGCTAAGATGAATGGGTTATTAAGAAAAGTTTACATATTTTTATACTATCGTTTATATGAACAATCACAGTTTCCTTCAGGAAATAAACACAATTATTTTAAACCAAATAAGTTAGTGAGGCCATTTCCCAGTGTAAAAAGACAAAGTAACAGAGAATTGGTATCTATAATTATGTTATTTACATTGAGTTAGGAGACATGACAATAACACCCACACTTCTAATAGCATTCTAAAAGGTGTGGCTCAGCCAAAAGAACAGTGGTAAGTGGCAAGACTCTGAAACTAGGCAGCTGAATACAAACGCAGGCAAGTCCTAACCTTGGCTTTGACACTGGTTATTACGTATCATTTTTTGGAAAATACTTCATACCTCTGTTTCTTCTGTGCTTCTATTCAACAATTACTTATTGTTATAAATATAATAAACTAAGAAGTTAACATTTAGGCATAAGTCAAATTTTTAAACATCTGCTTGATATAATTACATCATTAACATAAAATTCATAGTACATGAATTCCAGTAAATAAATAATTATCTGATTTGATATTTTTCATCCTTAAATAAATCAAAAGATCAAAGTTATTCAATAACTTTTATTGGTAAAAATCACAATACATTAAATACCATATTGGTTTAAGACTTTGTCAGAATATTGAAATATCTTTCCAATGATATATTTGAATTTATGTTCAAAAAACATATGTGATTCATATACTGTTTTGTGAACCAAATGCCAGAAATAGGCTGAGTCAACTACGATGATATGTCCCAGAATATCTTCCCATTTAAAAAGTTAATTAGATAAAAACTTGTGATATGGTATTCATTATTATTTCAAATGTCATGAGTATTAGTGTAGCAAATGAAGATATGTGATTGGTAAAGTGGTTTATTTCCAAAAATACATATGTAAAGTTGAACCAATATGAGTATGTCTCATAGGTTCCACCATCCAATTCTATCCAAGTAATCTCCTTGCTTTGACAAGTGTAATATATATCTTCTATTCCTGGAAAAAATCCTTAAATGTTATATTACTGTGGTGGTGGGTAAAATTAACACAGTAAAGGCAATTACTAAAGATGAACACACTGTATTTTTTTAAAAACTGTACATAGAATTATTATCCAAATAAATATTATCAAGTTTGAAAGCTTTGGAGGATTAAAACTTTTTCCACACTGTAACCTATGCCATCTTCACCCATAATATAGGTTTTATACATTATTGTATATAAAAAATTAGGCAATTATGGTTATTTATAACAAAGTTAAGTAGGTTTTTATCAAACAACATGTTTTCATCTCAAGGAGTGACTCATTAAAACAATTTTTATTGTAAATATATAATCCAAATTCATAAAATTACCTTTCCAAAAATTAATTAATAACATTGAAAAGATTAAGACATATAAAAAGAAAAAGAAATCTTAAGCATATAAACATTAAGAAATCATTTTTTGTTTGTTGACTGTAAAATATTTTAATTACTGACAATAATACAGAATTCTGTTAAAAATGTTGCCTATATTTGCTGTCCCTATTACATTCTCTATTCAACACACTCCAATCAGGTTTTTAATCCCAACCATTCTCCTGAAGCACAACCATTTTCCTGAAGCACTAAATCGCCAATGACCATCTTGGCAAAGCTTTCCATCTCGGCAAAACTCAGTTCCTATCTTACTTGACCAAAGCATTTCACACAGTAGACGATTCATTCCTCGAATTTCTATCTTCCTGGGCCATGGCTTTAAATACTTTCTAGAGCCTAACTTTTCACTTATTCTCTAGACCCAAAAATCCAGAAGCCACATTTGTCATTTCTACTATGCATCTAAAAAGTTAACATGGCTAAAACAAAACTGTTGATTCTACTATATTTTTAATATATGTGCATAAATATATTTTGTATTACATATGGTATATAAAAATGTGTACATAAAATATATAAATGTGCATACTTTTATATATTTATGTATTAATTATGTATCCTCTCGTAGGTCATAAACTCCATAAAAACATGGATGTGTTCTTGTTACTTGTTATATCCTCAGGGCTGCAAACAGTACCTGAAACATAGTTAGAACTTTATACATATTCATTAAGTGAATGAATAAATAACATACAGAATTAGAATAAATGATTCTTTACTTTCTTTTGCCTTGGGCTTTAAAATAATATGTAAAACAGTTTTAAACCAAAAACCATTAGAGGGCAATAACTGATAAATTATTTTATTTCTAAGTGCATTACAGAACAATGGATTTCTTTTGTTTCAAAGCAGAGTCAAGTTGATTCTGAACTATCAATAATAAAAATGATAATTATGATGATTATAGCTACTAATTGTTCAATGGCTATTATGCGCTAGTCACATTTCAAGATGCTTTGTATATATTTAATCCTAACAACAATTCTAAAAGCTAGGCATTACCATTCTCACAAATGCAAATAATAAGGACAGATACAGAAAATAAGGCTCAAGATTAAGGAACTTGCCCAAGCTTTTGAAAGGTGGGGCTTTGAGCCCAAATCAGTCTAACTTAAAATTCAGCACTTTAAAAGACATCTGTACTCTATCTAACTGCCTTTCTTTATAACTTCTAGTGCTTACTTATTTTAAATAGGATTCAATATAAAAAAAAAAAAAAGAAAAAAGAAAACAATCGGTCTACAGCTACAGTGTCTAATTCTACAGGACAGTAAATAATGTAGAAAAGATATGATCCCTGGTCCTATAAAACTTATTATATATAATTTAAAGGACCATTGTAGATAGATTTCAAATTAGAAAAAATTTTAAGAATATATGTAAAGAACTTATTTTATGCTTTTTAAAAATGTAATATTCTCTTCTCTTATGATACTTATTTTAACATTAAACACACTACGTGAAATGTGGGTTAAGTAGGACTCACAATTGAAAACAAACTTCCAATATATGTCCTTTACCCTGAGACTATCAGAGTATTCTCAAAAATTTTTCTCTGGTAAAAGATAGCTTTCACAAGTTATGCATACTCCTACAAGCCTACTCTGTAGGGAAGAAAAGATAGACTATTAGTTTGATTCCTAACCAGTACTTAGTGTTAACCCTGTCTCTCCCTATAAAAACGTCTGTGGGCATATTTGCAAATTAGTAAGTGACACATTACCATAACACTAACTTAAATCAGATATAATTTTAAAAACGTAAACCTAAAAAGTTGCAAAAAATTGGTAGTAAGGATAACAGACAATTCTAACTGAGAATTATAAGTCAAGCATTGTCTTAAGTACTTAAATGTATTATCCTTAAATATTATTAGTAACAAATTACTTACAATTGATTATGACTCATCAATGCACATATGTTTGAAACCATATCTTTATGTAACAGATTAGTTACTCATGCCTCTGGGCAGGAATATTTTCTATATTATTTATCTTGCCTTTTGGTCATTTTCTAGCTCCACAGGACAAACAGGAACAAAGGGAAAATAAATTTATATCAATCAATGCTATTATCTCCAGTAGTTATTGTCAGAGTTGAGAGGAAGGAAACTAAACCTAGTGAAAAATATGAAAGATTTAGTGTGTGTGTGTAAATTTCATTTATTCATGCTTTTACTTTTTTTTTTTACCAACAATAACTAAGGAAAAACTGATAACAAACAATAGCAATTGTCAGAATTCATTTTTCTTCCCAAGTCTTACAGACCACCAGTAAAAGGCCTGAAAATTTAAATAAATGTTTCAGATATAAAATTGTCAAAATACATCAACTTGAAATGAAAAATGTGGAGGAGTCAAGGATTCAGTTGCTCATTTATTCAAACAACAATGAAGACATAATTTGTACTCTTATGCGGCATTATAGTCTATCATTGTACACAGACAAGACAAGAGATCACAAGCTCCTAATTTAAACAACTGAGTGGGGTTACGCTTCTATTAGCTGAAAAATGGAAGGCAAGAGAAAGAACATTGATAATACTGCTGGTAAAATGTCTGGAAAGCAATTTGTTAATATGTATCAAACATCATAAAATGTACATAACCTTTGGTCAATGTCAAGTAATAAATTAATATCAATGTAACAATTGCATAAGTTAATTTTCAGTGTAACATTGTGAAAAATGGCAAAAACTGGCAACAAAATGAATTTTTAGTAGCAGCAAATTGTTTAAATATTTGTGGTATATTTTTAATAACAGAACACTATACAGGAAATACAGTGTGTTTGTTTGTTAATATGAAAAATGTTAATGATAAACTGCCATGTAAAAAATGCTGGTATAAGAGCAGTGAATGTGTGTATGTGTATGGGTTTTCATAATGGCATAATGCTGAATAAGCAACTATACCGCCGGTAAATATTTCTCTTAGTAGAACATTTGGGCAGGCAAATAATAATAGAAGTAAATCATTCAGTCAAACATCAAATCACTTCCACCCCCATGGAAGCCAAAAGCAAGTAACTTGGTTAAGTATTTCTTCTAAAATCAAAAGCGCTTAAGTCCCAAATCAGAGTAATAATATAGAAGTTATAATCTCAAATTATGGTAATGTCTTAAATTCTTGTCCTATATGCATACAATAAATTCATGACGGATTATTCAAATTCTAAAAAAATCCATCTATCTATGCATCCATTCACCCACTCAAAGCAACTGAAGCTAAAACCTCTCTTCAGGCTTTTACATCAAATGTTCCTTTTCAGGAACTAAACGAATTCTAGAAGATCTAAATTCCAATAGACTATCACTTTTATCACATCGACAAGGAAAGTGATGCCAAGAAAAATCATGAAAATTAATAAATTAAACAAAAAAAAGCATCCAGCTTCAAATGCTCTCCTACTTCACCTCATCATGTAATATAATTTTGCAGTTCCCAGGGTTCTGGGCTCTGATTTTCACGTTTTCTTACATAATCCATACAACCCAAATATTGTGCCTATATTGCCATATTTCATATTAAATACAGCTTTCCAAATGCATAAAAAACATTTTAGTTGGAGTATTCACACAACCTAAAACAGGGATCTCAAATCAAACATCTGCTTTGCCAGTGAATGTTTCAAATTGGAAGACATTTGTTTCAATCATCTTTGTAGAAATCAGCATTTTTCTTGACTTGAAGCCAACTACTTAAAAAAAAAAAAATAACTGTACTATATATTTTCAATGGAGAGCCCTTATTCACTGGGAGAAATCTGCACAATAAAATGTTAGGTGTTAATTCTTTCTTTGCACAAAATACATTTCATTTTATTATTTCAGCAAAAGTTTATATAAAATATTTTCAAACCTTTATACATGTTCTTTCAGACATTATCAAATGTTTCATTTCTTAAAGGACATACCCAATATTTTAAATTAATACTGCAGAAGTTTAAGAAATAACTATAATCTAAATCAACTTGTACTTATAGAAAACTTTTCTCCTAGGATGTCCAGCTAAGATTACTTAAAAAAAAAAAGACAAGAAGTTTGTCAAGCTCATGCCGTCTCAATTTTAAAAACATTATTTAAAACTCAGACTTTTCACTCCCTTTATGCAGCCATTCTACATTGACAAAGATAACAGGTAACATTTACTGAATGTGTATTCTGCGCCAGGAAGTTTTCTAAGTTGGCGTTTTATATGAATGCTTTGGTTTATATTTTACAAAAATCCTACACGGTACTAATATCATAATCCCATTTTACATGTAAGGTAATAGTCTCACAGAGGTGAGGTTAATGGCTTAAGATCACACAGGTAAGAGCCGGCAGCACCAGTCAGGTCCACTTGGCTACAAAGATGACACCACACTACCTCCTGATTGGATACCATGATACAATACTACACAGTCCATAAAAGTTGATGGTGTAGAAGAATAGTGGACGGTAATAATACCAAATACTTAGTAAGAACATACAGTAGCAAATATTTAGTAAGAGTACTAGGCAGTACTCTAAACCTTTTCCAATATTAACTGATTTAATCCTTATTATACCCCTATACTAACTTTATAGATGAGGAAACTAATACACAGAGCAGTGGAGTAACTTGTCCAAAGACACAGCTAGTAAGTTCACAGCCAGGATTCTGACCCAGATCCTCTGGCTCCTGAGTCAGACTTGTAATGACTACATTTACAGAAAAAGATATTCAAATTTCTGCTAAGTATAAAAAGTACAAATACTATGATTCCAATTCTGTAAGAAGAGAAATAGAATATAAACACAAACAGTTTGGAAAGATATATGCTAAGGGGATTAATATTAATAACCCCCAAAACAGAGGCTATTTTTGGTCTCATTCAAGTTTATCGGTATTTTTTAAATTTTATTACAATATATATTTCTTTTGATATATCAAAGTACAACAAAAAAATTTTTAGTTTTCAAAAATCCGTGTTTTCCTTCACCACTATCATTATTCTAGCCTTTATTACCTTTTATCTATTAACTAATCTCTTCATGTCTAGTCTTCTTTTCTCCCTCTAAACTCAACCTTAACACTAAATTAACCTTGCTATAGCAAAATGCAGATCTTTGATTATATTATTATCACCAGAAAATATATATTCCTACATATATTTGATTACCCATTTTTTTTTCTATTTACTCCACCAAATACATGTGCTCTTTTAGGGAAAGGAATGTTCTTGTTTGTCAAGAACGGATATGGTGCTACTGCAGTGATCTATGAAAAAGATTCCGAGTCACGTGAATGGAAAAAGTACAGATATTTATTTAAAAACTCTGTGTGTCAGTGGACCAATGCAGTTCAAACTTGTGTTCCTCAAGGGTCAATTGTATATATTTTCAGTTTCAAGCAGTTATTGTTTGAGTGACGGAGTCCCACCCTAGGATTTCACAACCAGTTAAAATTAAATAAAAACCACAGCTAAATTCCGAACTAGAACCTTAAATCTTCTAGAATTGAGGACTTACTTAAGTGATACAACAGAGCTCACAATATCAGAAACGGGAATGCTCATCAAGACAAGAAACGGGGCTAGAAAATTTATATTCTGTGCTTCCTCGTACTGTTACTAAGATATGTCCCATGCACTTACATTATCTTCCAGACTAACCAATTTAACCATAAATTCGTATTATCACTGAGAACACAGGTACTAATCTTACATCATTATCCAGGATCACTAATGACAGAGAATTAGATAATCAGCAGAAAGAGTAATATTTGCACAATGGAGGAGAAAGAGAAAATGCCAAGTTAGTTATGTATAGCAGTAGACTCAGAAAACACTGAAATAATTATAAACTAGATTTTCAAAGCGAAAGAAAATCATACATGTCTAAATTTGTGGAGACAACTGTAAACTACAGTACAAAGTCTATTTCACTTTCTTTTAAGCAGAAACATACATATATTTTCTTTCCATATAAATACACTCTATAATATCAACACTAGAATTCAAATGGTGGTTACCAGCTAATCACAGTCTATGGGATTGAAGGCAATGGTGCAGTAGTTCTTGTTATATGATCCCAGGAGAATATTCAGATAATGATAACATCACCATCTAATGTGATTTTTTGTTTAAGTAATCATTTTCTTCATAAACAGTTTAAATGTTTGTTTTAGTTTTAGACCAATAAAAATACAACAGTGTGACACTGTATGTGTGTGTGTGTGTGTGTAATAAATTAAATATCAAAGTAAAGTACCAAAGAAATAATGACTTCATTTTGGCAACAATTAATACCCAAGGGCAATTTATTCAGACTTTGCAATCACCTCAATAATATTCATTTTTTAACAATAAATTTAAGCCCACTAGAAAAAAATTTTGGCTTAGTTCTTAAAAAAATAAAATGTGTCTCCTAAGGAGTCATAAATTATAATTTAGAAAATGTATTAAATTTAAATTCTTTCCAATAAAAGAGAGGATATACTCGCATGTTAGTTGCGGTAAGTTTTCAAATTGAGGCTCCTACTTTCATAGAAAAGGAAAAGGCTTCCAAACAACAGCTCACTAAATTGTAAAGATAACTAAGTGGCCAGGGAATAAGCCATTTTGCATCACATGATTCTGGGGAAAAATTATATAAACAAAATTATTTTAAATGAGTCACTGAAGGTGAGAAAATGTGTTTGTGTATGCTATGTTTATGACGACTTGTATGATCTATATATGATATGTATATACTTCACGTATAGTTTTATATACACATACAGCTTTATATAGAGTTATATAAGAAAAAGCATCCTATTAAAATCAAATAACCACAAGTAACAGCCTGTAGAGAGATTTATAAGAGGAAGACTCTAGAACAGATTTCAAATTAAAGCAAGAGCATTACTGCTGTGGAAAGAAGTTCTGACAACAGGTGCAGAAAGATAAGCACATGGGAAGGCAGCCACGAAGCCTGACAGAATTCTGGGAATAAAATAATAATATTTAGAATTTATGCCATACTCTTTTTTTTTTCCAAGCATTTTACACACATCAACTAATTAATCATCAAAACACCCACATGAATATTTCTCTCCTCATTATCACACCCAAGAATGATGAGTTGCTGCTTCTTGACTACATAGTACAAATCAAACTTAAAATTCTTCACTTTTCACACTAAACTTTTCTACAATATTTGTCTTTTCATCTAGAACTAATTAAGTCATTGCTTTTGGTATTTTCAACAGATTCTATTGCTCCTAACAAATCCAAAATTAGATTGCTTATTTCTGATAGATTTCCTTTGAGAATGACATCAGGATTTATTAAAAGAATGGTTACACATGGCTGCTAAGGCTCAAATTCAATCTGGATAGAGTATATTACATTTCAGAATAAGCATGGGCAAATAAATAGAATATTACAGAATTTCTAGAAAGTCTAAGGAAAACACATACTTGGGTAATTTTCTTGGGCTTCAGAACATTATTGAATGACCATTTCCCAAGTACTTACTAATCACCAAATCCAATGGCCTTTTGTAAAATGCTCTGAGTCCCATGATATTAGCTACCACGGTCTTGTCCTTGGCCTTCCATGACAATGTGCATTCGAATTTACTCTCTTCACTAACTGCTATATCCTTCTTGTTACTGTTGCCTCCAAACTGAATGAGTGCCTCAACAATCCTTCCTTGGACGTGGGTTCCCAAGCCAGATGGGCTGAGTCTATATTCAAACTCTGCCACTTACCAGCTATGTGACCTAAGGCGGCCTCTCCGTGTTAATCATTTTATCTGTAAAAAGCTGATGTTGGTAATAACTGTATCTATTTTATAGGGGTTTTATGAGAAATATGTGAGAAAATATATATCAAATAGATGTACAGTTCATGGCATATAAAACTGAAAACAACAAAAGGAGAAGACAAATGAAGAAACAAAAACTCATAGACACAGACAATAGTTTAGTGGTCACCAGAGAGTAAAGGGGGAGGGGAGTGGCAGAGGTGGGTAAAGGGGATCCAATATATGGTGATGGAAGGAGAACTGATTCTGTGTGATGAACACACAATGTGATATATAGATGATGTATTACAGAACAGTACACCTGAAATCTATGTAACTTTAGTAACAATTGTCACCCCAATAAACTTTAATTTAAAAAAATGAGCAAAAATTAGCTGTGATGATGATAACATCAATTTCCATTATTACTATTATCTTCTTTATTTGTAATATCATCTTATCTTATGGTTTCAATGATTCCTGCTTTGTAAAGGACCTTGAAGACTAAATCTTGTTGATGCAACCTTTTTCTGGAACTTTAATTCTCATTCTCAACTACCTACTGAATATTTCCAACAGTGCAAATTCAGTAGACCCCAAAACTCGTCACCACCGCATGATTGTTTCTCTTATGCTTTTTTCTAGATCCAGAATTTCAAAATAAAATTCATATTTTCTATTTCATTACTCTACCACCCTGTGTCACAAGCTAGACAATTATTTTAATATTACACTTAAAATAAGGCTCCATTTCATTTTCTCCAATTTGATAGTATATAATTTATCTTATGTTTTAGCTCGAGTTATTACCCTTTTTCTTAAATTGGAAACTAATACATGTGATCTGTATTACTTATTCTAACATTACTGTTTATTCTAGAGTCCATCTATACATCAGCTCTACCAATTTCCAATCTATCTTATATAAACGTGCTCTTTTAATTTCTTATCTTGTACGGAATGATATATGATCTCCTATATCTCTGAACTCCAAACATTCACTATATTGTTGTTTTCTAGCATTTATATATTGCCATACTTAATATTTACTATGATTTCCTTCCCTTGTATTAATTGTAGTTAGTACAGTACATTGATTTTTTTTTTTATTGTATGTATTTGGCTATATGTTCAGGATGATAAAGGATGTTACAAAATAATAAAAAGGGGATGTTAGGTCTAATAGGATTGAAAATCAATGTACTAAATGATGAGCTACATCATGAAATTCTATTTCCCCACCAGCTTATTGAAGGGAATGTTCTGCTATTGGTTTGTTTATTTTAACATTATAAACATTTAATGCATTTTAATTACAAGGAGTAGGGCAATCGTAATCATTACCATTATCATACTATTTTACACATGCCTATAGTATGTAATTATTGCAAAATCTCATTCATCGTATTTATTTCATGTGTACAAATTCTATACCAAAATTAACTATGTCAACTCCAATATTAAAAAAAAAAGTTTTTAAGTGTAACATGGGTTACATTTAAGAAACCAAGGTCACACTAAGAATAATGTCAGCATATCAGAATACAACATAACCATGCACTGGTATTTATAAAAGACATCAAGAAAACCATTCTTGAACAGATTAAATATACACAAATCCTAAATCTAAAACTTAGGCCAGGTCATTAATTATAGACTCCTATTGCAGACTCCAGGCAATTTTGAAAGTAGTCTAGTAACCTGATATTAAAAGAAAGATGTCATCATTTCCTCCTTGGTTACTTCCCAACAATATAAACCTGTAGGCAAGAATCAGTACACTTTTCATGAAATGAGAAAATCGGGGCTTCCAATTTCAGGAACAAAGGCTGAATATTTCTTATATCTATCACAGATTAAACATATTTTTTCAGAAATAATGTAGTGCTGGACTTTGCAAAATTTTGATGTCAAGGATGTTTTCTGTTCATTCCCTTCTTTGTGTTTGAAGGTCATTATCTTTGGATGGTGCCATCGGATTTGCTGGCTAAAGTTACCAGAGAATAAAATAATTGTCTGTATTATAATTTATGTTTTTTCCATAGATATACCTAATTTTATAATACAGGAAAGGAAAAAAAATTGTCTACAGACAAGTTTGACAACTCATAAAAATTATTTTTTGGAGTTTCTATCATTTAAGAAAGTGACCTTGTACACATTTGTTGGTTGTATTATCCCTTCCCTGGGACTAAAGCACTGGCAATTTTTAACACTTCAGAAGAAAAATGAGTGTGACTTAAAACATCTACCAAGTGATGACATAAACATTTATGGGCAGAGATATTTATCTATTTGAAAAGGTCATTTTAAAGGCTTCAAAGATTCTACAGTAATGAATATCCACAGGTATAAAGAATTACAGCATTTTAAACTGAAGATTCACTTTCCTAATACATTGAAATCTGTTAATGTTAAAATCTCAGAAACATGAAATGTATTTATGGCATGATTAGAAAGACGAATTTCTAACAATTCTAGCTATTTTAAAGATAGATAATGTTTCCAAGAAACAGCAATGGAAATTGTAGGTGTTCCTCTCTTCTTTCTTATCTAACTGGGTACCTTTCCAGGATCATGTCTCTTATAAAGTACAAGGGATCAGTGAGATTTTTCTCTAAGGTCCCTTCCAAATTTAATATCCTATCCTAGGGAACACATCAGACCCTAAAGAGTAAGACTAATAACACATTAAATACACATGGGAACACACAAAGGTTTCCAAGCAGAATACCATTCCTAAAGAGGATATATGTACTTATACCCTCATAGTCTTCCACTTCAGGCATACCAGTTTTTAGTAATTCACACTTATCACAAAAATGAATTCCATGCTATTAATTACTGCACTTCTTCTCAAATGACAAATAAATTTACATAAATTGGTCAATCTGATACAATCCTAATAAGAGTCTTAGTAACAGTCTTTAAAATAATAATTGTTCATACTAGCAAGCATTTATTTAATGCTTATCTAACATTGTCTTAAGATCATTACCAAATATATAATCCCATTAATACAGGTCAAAGGGGGTTATTATCCTCACTGAACTTAAGGAAACTGAGGCACAGAAAGAAGCTAGGATTTGAACTCAGGTCATCTTACTCAAAGTCCCACCTTTTTAACCTCTTTTCTGTATTGCTCTTTCTCCCTTGACCTGTACTCAAATCTCCAGCTTCTAGATTCAATATGGTCTCCTGACCCCTCCATCTCACTCACTCCTGCTAAGAGAGTCTACAGGCTGTTAATTTAAGCAGAGCCACTCCAGAAATCTGGCAGAGGAGGATGGAAAAGACAGAGTAAATTATATTAAAGTTAAAAGTTAAGGGAGGAAAGATACATTACTCACACTGTAAAGTAGTAAGAGCAGTGTTTTTGATAGATCAAGAATTGGCTCTACACGCAATTTTTTGGAATAAAGATTACTTTGCACTGCCCTGGACAATAGATTTAGATTAAAATTAGGAACCATAACATGTTAGCATTGAAAGACATTTAAATCACCTATTCTCTCCTCATTATCACACCCAAGAATGATGAGTTGCTACTTCTTGACTACATAGTACAAATCAAACTTAAAATTCTTCACTTTTCACACTAAACTTTTCTACAATATTTGTCTTTTCATCTAGAACTAATTAAGTCATTGCTTTTGGTATTTTCAACAGATTCTATTGCTCCTAACAAATCCAAAATTAGATTGCTTATTTCTGATAGATTTCCTTTGAGAATGACATCAGGATTTATTAAAAGAATGGTTACACATGGCTGCTAAGGCTCAAATTCAATCTGGATAGAGTATATTACATTTCAGAATAAGTATGGGCAAATAAATAGAATATTACAGAATTTCTAGAAAGTCTAAAGAAAACACATACTTGGGTAATTTTCTCGGGCTTCAGAACATTATTGAATGATCATTTCCCAAGTACTTACTAATCACCAAATCCAATGGCCTTTTGTAACATGCTCTGAATCCCATGACATTAGCTACCACGGTCTTGTCCTTGGCCTTCCATGACAATGTGCATTCGAATTTACTCTCTTCACTAACTGCCATTTCCTTCTTGTTACTGTTGCCTCCAAACTGAATGAGTGCCTCAACAATCCTTCCTTGGACGTGGGTTCCCAAGCCAGATGGGCTGAGTCTGTATTCAAACTCTGCCACTTACCAGCTATGTGACCTAAGGCGGCCTCTCTGTGTTAATCATTTTATCTGTAAAAAGCCGATGTTGGTAAGAACTGTACCTATTTTATAGGGGTTTTATGAGAAATAAGTGAGAAAATATAGTTCCCTATCCCCTTCTCTCCATTCTCAAAAAGAAGAGGCTGAAACTTAGAAAAGTTAGGAGTTCTTTTTTCAAGGCCTAACAAGCTAGCAGCAAAACCAGCTAAGGAACCAATGTGGTATATGTACTGGAAAGCAACACATTCTACAAATCCTCATTACTGGGGAATTACTGAATATAGTACAGTGCTGAGGCATAGAGACACCTCCAAAATGAAGGAATTATCAGGGAAGTAGCTGGAATTGGCTTTTCCTATAAAATGCTTCATTAAACTTCAGACAGAGACCTGCTTTCTCAGTTCTTCCCCCTGTGATCTCAATTCTCACCCTGCCAGAATAAATGTTATTAGAAGACGCTTCTTTCTCTCTTTTGCAGCTTCTTCATTTTCAGCAACCTTCATATGGCTTTCCCATCCACAAAGGACTAGAGGATACATGTCTAGCCTTGTCTCACAAATTCACGGGCAACCCACAATTTCACTTAAGTCATATGCTACAATCATCCCAGACTGAGACTGACACAAATTCAAACACACATATTAGAATGAGGTTCCTTGCAGAGAGAGAACTGAGAGGAATAGAGACTATTGTACGTAAGAGGGAGTTAAGAGTTAAGCATTTTTGAGTATATACTAAATATCAGGCATTATAATTGGCATTTTGCACATTATTTCATAAAATAAGCACACCACCACTATGAGTTGGCTCTTCTTAACCTCTTTTATACATAATACTACTGAAGCTTAAAGAAGACAACTTGTTCAAAATAACACAAAACTAAGTCACAGGGGCCTCAGGTGGTTGGAGCTCCATGCTCCTAACTCCAAAGGCTGTCGGTTCGATTCCAACATGGGCCAGTAGGCTCTCAACCACAAGGTTACCACTTCAATTCCTCGAGTCCCCCAAGGGATGGTGGGCAGCGCCCCTTGCAACTAAAGATTGAACATGGCACCTTGAGCTGAGCTGTCACTGAGCTCCCAGATGGCTCAGTTGGTTGGAGTGCATCCTCTCAACCACAAGGTTGCCGGTTCGATTCCCACAAGGGAGGGTGGGCTGTGCCCCCTGCAACTAGCAACGGCAACTTGACCGTGAGCTGACCTGCACCCTCCACAACTAAGACTGAAAGGACAACAACTTGAAGCTGAACAGCACCCTCCACAACTAAGATTGAAAGGACAACAACTTGACTTGGAAAAAAAGTCCTGGAAGTACACACTGTTCCCCAATAAAGTCCTGTTCCCCTTCCCCAATAAAATCTTTAAGAAAAAAAAAAAAAAAAAAAAAGCTAAGTCACAGACCTCTGAGATCAGAAACCTGTTTTATTCACTTATTTAATATCAAAATCTATACACTTTTCATAGACTTATTCAGTAAGCTGCTCATGTCTATTTCAATCTATTAAAATTAATTCTAGAACCAGAAGGGAACTTGGATTTTACTTAGTCCCTCATACAAAATAAGTAAAATAAAGCCGAAGGATAACTTACCTAAGATTACATAGCAAGTTAATGGCAGGGCAGAAACCACAAATTAGTTAATACTTAATGTGAACCTACTGCCCTATTATATAGGCATTATACTATCCAAATTTTATAAATGAGAAAACTGAAGCAAAGGGAAGGTAAGTGGCTTGTCAAAGATCATAGAGCAAGTAACCAGAAAGAGGAGGCATAGAGATCTGTCTTCAAACAGTCTGGCTCCACAGCCTGTGTTCTTAACCACTATGCTAGAATTTGCCTTTGATTTGTAAGTTGGATCGCCTAAATTCCATTTCTAGTTCCCTTTACTGGAGACCCAATAAGTAAAAATGCCTGCCTGAAATTAAAATAAGCATTGCACTTATTATTAATGAGTTGTACATAAAAGAATCAATAACAGAAACATCAGATAATAACCCTAGTTTGGAAATTCAAACAGCTCCATTAATCCAATTAGATATTTACATTTTTATAAAATTAGTCAATTTGTGGAGATTAACAGAGGCTCAAATCTTAAACCAGAACTGTGCCCAGCACTAAAAATTTTTGCACTCAGCTCAGGCTTCCATCTCTGCCATACGGATGTTTGCAAGAGGAGCTGACGACAGAGTGGCCTCTGTCCACAATCATTCTAAATTGGGACCTTAATTGTTTCTGTTTCATGAGTCAGTGGGTGTAATATTTTATCTGTTAGTTTTCTAAATGTCAGTTCCATCATGTTCTGAGCACACTCTTTTGCCCACTCAGTAGACTGGGTCACCAAGACAGAACTTTGGGATAAAAGGAAAATAAAGTTTTCCAATTCTTTAATCATTCTCTCTTATAAGCAACCAACACTGATATTTTCATGGGCTCATCTACCTGTCTCTCTTTCTCTCCCTCCTCATTTAACCAAGCCCAGCTGTATAAATCACACATTAGAATATTACTTTTTAGAAAGTACTTTCCAAAAAAAGGTCCCCCAAATGCCGTAAATAAAAATAAAAAATGTCAGAACACTGGTCATGATTCCCTCTTACTCTCTGTGAACTGTCAAATTATTAAAAAAAAAAAAAAAAAGGAAAACGGTATGACCGCCATATGGCTATCACTAAATACATAAACAAATCTCTCATCAAAATTGACAGGGAAAAAATGTTTGTCTTCTGATCCTCACTTCACTCCTACCATCCATTGGGAAATGAGAGAAGAATTCATGAGACGGAAGATAAAATGATTGTAGAGAGCAGCTTAGGCATAGAGCTTGTGAACCAGAAGAGAACCTGCAGTTGGGTGCAGCGGAAAACCACACATACTCAGAGGCTGTGAGGCCATACAATACGAATTCTATCACTTCTTGCTCTGTGATGTTGGGCAACTCATTTCACTTCTCTAAATCTAAATTCAATTGTCCAGAATGTGCATAAAGTACCGTGTTTCCCCCAAAATAAGACCTAGCTGGACAATCAGCTCTAATGTGTCTTTTGGAGCAAAAATTAATGTAAGATCCGGTATTATATTACATTGTATTATATATTAAACTTGGTCTATTATAGTAAAATAATACGGGCTCTTACATTAATTTTTGCTCCAAAAGATGCATTAGAGCTGACTGGCTGGGTCTTATTTTGGGGGAGAGGGGGTAGCAAGGGCGGCCAGGAGACAGAGGGAAAGTCTAAAAGTCTTGGGAAATAAAAGCAGAAATACAGACACACTACACAATGCTATACAGTGTGAATAAGGCAGACTCTTGTCAGAGACAAATAACTATACTTGATTATTAAAATCTGAAGAAAGACGGTGACATCAAAGCAAGGGTAAACTTCTTAAAGATTCCTTTTCAGGGGAAAACTCAGGAAATACAGTCTTAAAAAAAACAGCCATACGCTTGTGATTCTAAATCTTGTTGAGTGAAAACACCCAGAAATTTATTAAGATGCAGAAGGAGGGGTAGTAATTCAATAAACAGCTATTGAATGAGGCACAGGGCTAAATGTTGGGAAAATATAGAGCAGGAACAATAAGCCCCCACCCAGTTTTGAAGAGGAAACAGGTAAGTTCACAGACAATTACAAACAGTGTAATAAATGCTATCCTGAAACAAATAGTATAATAAATAGTGCAATAAATGCCATCGTGGAAGAAAAAAGGGACAGAAGCTTGTGCAAAGTAACAAAGACCTGAAAGAATATAATAGGTCTGATGTGGGTGGCAAGTAGGGCATGTGACAGAAGAGGAGGTTGAAGAGACAGAATGAACCTGGTGGTGAAGGAACTTTTACATTTGCCAGGAGTTTACAGACCATTAAACTGAACAGTGATATGATCAGATGTAAAGTTAGATCCATTTCACAGCAAAAAGGAAGGATGTATTCAGAGCAAGTGACCAATTAAGAGGCTCTTGCAGACATCCTGGTAAGAGGTGAGTAGGGTGTGATATGGTGTTTGAAAGTGGGGGAGGGGTGAGATACTAAGCAATCAAGAACACCTACTGGGTTTTGAATTCTAGTGCCAATCAAAACAAGTAACTTATATAGTGCAATATTTAACGCCATAAATTTGCTTTTAATTCAGTTCCAAATACTTGTTTTGAACTTGAGGTCCAAATATTTGTCATATGAAAACAAACAATTTCTTCCAATGGAAAGCTTTCATCCACAAAAAGTATATCTCAAACAGGGAAATCTTTTCTTATTACCTATTTTTTGATCACTGTTCTCTGTGAGCAGATGGGAAATACCTCCTCTTAATCCAACTGAGGGCAGAAACTTCAAATGGTAAGAACTTTCTGGCATGGATTTACAAAGAGCTTAAATCTATTCCAACATAGTGTGGGAGTATTTCAGCACAGGTTGGAACAGTTTCAGGTTCATCATTACCTTCTGAGAATACCTTTGATAAATAACACCTAATAAGAAAGTAAGGCTAAAGTCTCAACTCTCTTGAATAGACGGCAATTATTCTCCTTTGCTTTTAACATTCTAATCCTTGTGGGCATGATTCCCACAGTGATGCAATGGTGATAACTACAAGGGATAGCAACACATCGTCATTCTTTAGAATAATATTATATAAATGTTAGGGCTGCTTGCATAGGTTTTATTTCCCCGGGGGGAGGGGGGAATGCGTGCATGTGTACGGGGAGAATCTTTCATTTTGTTAAATCATCCTCACTTCAAATTTAGTAGAGATATTCATTCCTAAAGCCCCTTTCCCAGCTCAATATCCTCACCTGCTCTCATTTTATTTTACTTCTCACTGACTCTTTCCTCTCCATATTCAGAATAACAGACACTGGTTTGTCTGTGTGTTGTCTTGTGGAAGAGGTTAGTGAGAATACATTGGTCCAATTCCTTTGCTCCCACGATTTCTCTCACACAATTGCACCTCAATGCTATGGCCCAAACAGAGAGAGACGAAATACAAAACATCAGGGAAGCAGGAAAGGGAAGGCAGAAGGACCAACAACAATGAAACATGGGGCCACATGAATGAGGATCAGTACTACACTGATGCAGTGTAGTTACCGAACTGGAGGGTATCTTAAAACTCTTCTAGGGCAACTACTTAGCTGACAATTTGACAGGAAGAGCACTGTAGGAAATTGGAGGGCTTGAGGAGAAGAGGGATTGATGAAGAATTTCAAACCTAACCTGGCTAGGAGTTTAAGACGGCTTGCCCAGATTTAGATTTGTTGGATTAATCACAAGCCTGTAGTCTCTATATTTGAACTTGGCTCTAGGTGTGTAAGGAGTGTAAAAGTACCACATATTACCCAACTTCTCTTTCTAAATTCCTCAGTTGTCTCACAGAGTGGTATCCAATGGCAGGGTTGTTTTCTTGCCCCGGAATTTTCTTTATTGACTCTCAATTTGAGAAATGCAAATGTATTGTAAATGCATTTAAAGCAGTTGTTTTGATATAGCGCTTTTCTGTAGAAGTCCTTTTTGTGGTTAAAATAATTTTTCTACTGGAAGCAGCTGAATCGTGAACAGTCATTTACCAGTTTAGTTTGGGTAATCCAGCAGAAATAGTGCAATGAAATAAAACAGATGGGCTTACTCTCATGGTTCATCTTAAGCCATCCTCAGTCACTACTTGTCCCCAAATTAAATATTTAAAATCAGAAATGAGACATTTTAATAATTACCTTATCTAAATAAGTTATGTATAAAGTCACAGTGGCCTAGGAAGGAAGGTGATCTGCAAAGTCACCCAGAGTTGGGATCAGAAGCGAGGTGTCCTCACCAGTCTAGAAATGCAAGCTGTAACAATGGCCCTGGTGAGCCACCTGGCTAGACTTGCTAGACCAGAACAGATTGGGTGGTTTTACCCCACACCATGCCCATTCCCACCCCCTACACATACCTCTGCTACGTCCATATTCCAATACTTTTGGTCATCAGATTATTGTCATCTTCCTATGTAGCAAGAACTATTTGTTAACTGCTTTATGAACAATGTTTAATTTAATTGTCAGGAAATCCTGACAGCTTCTTCAAAGTAGAAAAGGCTAAAAAAAAAATCAGAAAAGAGACTGGAGCCAAAAAAATATACTGGTAATAAAGAATCAAGCTACTTGAAATAAATTCAAGTTTTTAGGCTAAATACATACATAGCAGGATAGGAAAAATGAAGCATATCATTGTCTTGCTCAAAGCTCTTAGCCCAGCGAATTGCAAAACAATCTGGCATCAGGTCAAATTTCTAACTGCATGTCCTGAAACCTTTAACGCAGTATTATACGTCTTTGGGTCAATTTTTATATACTATGAATGCAGTTATGAATTAATTTGTTTTTCCTGAGAGCATAAGTTTCTTAAAAACACAGAATATGTAAACTCCATCATGGCCACTACAGTTCTAGAAACATGACACAAATGAAAACCACAAGCATAACTACATGTACCATAGTTAAGAAAGAAAAAAACTAGGAAAGGCTGCAATAAAATCAGTGTACCCAAATGTCATAGTGACTGAAGAAGCATGATCTATTTTCCAACGGGAAGACTGGTAAAAAGAAGCTAGTTTAGGTATAAAAAAGCAAGACTTAGGCTCTTTTGTACAGAAGTGGTAAGACTAGAGCTCCAAAGCAACACTATGAAAATGAAGAATATAATTGGGAATAAGACTGGCTAAATATTACATGATTAAATAAATCATCCTGACAGAGAAAAGAATTGGTAAATAAACTGAGTCCAGCTAGTCGAGAGATGGAGGGAAAAGGAAGAGAAGAGGGGTGGTGGTCAGGAAGTAAAGAGATAAACAAGAAAAATGGCAGCAAACTGACTCCTTAGTGAGTCCTTGAAAATGAAAAATGTTGTATCTTTGAAGAGATCAGCATAAGATATGATAATGAAGCTCTCAGAACCTACCTACCTTTAGGTGTCAGAAAATGGATTGTCTTTCTTTGCAATTTACATATTTCCAAGAATTCTCTGGCTGTTTAGAATCCTTAATAAAACTCTAAACACCCAGCTAACAAGTTTCAAATTAACACACACACACACACACACACACACACACACACCGGACTTGGAAGTGGTGTGGCCAATCCATGAGCAAAAAATAAAAAAATGCAGTTGGGTAAGAAGGCTGAAAAAGAAAAATCTGTTGATCCTCAGAAAGGATAGACTCTAACTAGTGATATACTCTTAGACAACAGAGTGTACAATCCAGCAATTCCCAAAGTTGTATGCAAAGCATTAAGTTCTCAAACACATTCACAATGTTCTTTGAAAAAAAAGATAAGAAAAAAAGGCAGGATGGGGGGGGAGGGTTCTTTTGTCAAATAAGTTTGTACAATAATGGGTTAAACAAAGTTAAAAACATTTTGCTTTTTTTTCTTTGCTAGAATTCTTACATGCTAGTGTACAATGAGATTCGTCAAGAGGATAGGTTATGCTATGTTTCTAAAACTTGGTCGACCATAGAATTTTTAAAAGACCATGTCATTAGAATAGACTTAGGGAAAAATGAATGAAAAACCAAAAGATCAAATAGTTGCCTTTGTATTTAAACATTTGCAAGGAGTGAAAAGAACAAAGCCTACTACATTCCAACAAATCTGAAATCACACTGATTATAAGATGCAGCATCTTATGTACCATGAAAAAAAAGATGCTGCCAATTAAATTTTGACGTCATCAATTGTAACGTTTCTCAATTTCAATCAAATAACTTCAAAAGTAACATTTAAGAGGAATTACAAGATATATAATCTATTTATTGTCTTTTGTACAACTAGATCAAAAATTTTCCTGAATTTTCCTTTGCATGAGGCCCAAATCTGGCAAGAGACAGCACATTAAAGCGCTTCAATAGGTTACCGAACATAGTTGGTACACAAATATTGTTGAGGACTTTGAATAAGTTATTAACTCGCTGGGCTTCAAGTTATTATTATGGGTAAATAATTCCCATCTCATCCTGGGAGGATTTAAAGAAATAATATATGTAAAGTGCCTGGAAATTAGTAGGCACTTAATATGAGTTCTCTTCCATTTTTTTACTCAGTAAATCACCCCAGCATTTCATCATCTTGCCAGAATATATTTTATCTCTTCAGCCAAAATATCTTCCTGGTCTTGATTTCTTGTTTAATCTTCCATAAACATGAAGAACACCAAATCAAATCCCCCTTGCAAAATCCTTCATACAAATGAAAGTAATTTAAAACAAATATGAACACAATGAAGAAACAGAAGCTTTCAAAAATATGACATTTTTAATGAGTTTATTAAGGTCAAATTAATGCAATGTATAGGAATCTAAGCAAGCCATTTAATTTGTTTTTATTAAATAAAACACATAGTATTTAGTTGGCGAGTGGGCTCTTATCTGACAAATAAATATACTATTATTGTACAAACTAGTTTCTGTGTAGCATAAAAGACTCCTCTCATGCACTGATAAATTAGCAAGTTAAAAAAAATTGAACTAAATAATTTTAAGGAAAAAAAGGCCGTAAGCAAAGGAGAAATTAAACACAAATGACACAGGGTTCATGAAAGGGCTTTTAAAAAATCAACATGGTAACTATAGGTCTACTCAACAGATTGAAAAAAAAAAATCTTAAAGCAAAACAAAAACCTAAATACCAAAGAACAATTAAGCAAGTTGCCAAAAGACAAAATACTTTGGTGGGATGTCAATCAGTAACACTGAGCTGACAACTGTGCTTTAATTAATTTTGAAACTGTTTCCAATTAGTTAGTATAGAACACTAGAGGCTTCATGCTGCCTATGACTCAGTGCACTGACTCATCCACCAAAACTTTTCTTACAGAAGAAATAGCCAAGCACCCGCCAGGATGCAAGATCAAAAAAAAAAAGAAGGTTCACCAACCTTCTTAGTTAAAGGCCTGTGATAAATTTAGATGACCGGAAGGATATGGAACAACTTTCCAGAAAGGTTTAATAGTCAGAAATAGCTTGAAAAGTTTGATTTGTTAAGAAAACAATGAAAATATATTACTTCAAAATTAGTTTTTCAAATATATCTATAAAGAATGTTAAGTTTTTTTTAAACTATATTTAGGATATAAATAATATAACCAACATTAATGTTTAATTAAATTTACCTATTCATCATATGTAAATATACCATATTTCCTAACTCCTTAAAATAGCACTTCAACAAAATTTAGACATGAACAAAAGACTAAAATCATCATACATATTGAGCCCACAGGACATTTTATTTTTTTCAGGTTTAGTTTATCCTTAGTATGATCCAAGATTATTGACCTTTCTAGAATTAACATAATGCCTTAAATGAATGGTTCTTTAAAAAAAAAACTACAAGACATACTATTAAAAAGAAGGTAAGTAAATGGTTTTCCTTGCTTTTATTATAAAATTTACCTCTACCTAAGCAAACATTTTATTAATCACAGAGTTGTAATATAGGCAACTATTTTTAAAATAGTTTAGAAATGCTTTGGGGTAAAGGACCAGAGACAGAAATGAAAAATGAAAGGCTACTCCTTGCAGGGAAAAACAAAGAAGACCCTTTATTCAGAAATAGAATTAGGAAGGGGGTGCTCCACAGGCCACAGCCAGACTCAATATGGAGAGCCTAGAGGATCCAATGAGAGAAGTCAGTTAATACCAAGTCAGTTCCCAAACTACTTGCCAATAAAAGATCCATTAGGCTGTAGATGTCTACATGCGTTTTTTTTAATACCCTGAGATTCAAAGGAAATTTGAGAGAACTTACAAAGATAAATTAGTACAGAAAGTAGAAAAGTAAAGAACAGGAGATGGGAAGCGGATGAAGAGGCAATAAAGATAGAAAAAAAATAAAGTATAATTAAAATTAGTAGTAAGACATTACTCAAAACATAGGATGTAAAATGTTTATGTCTTTAATAAAGGTAGACCATAAAATTTATCTGAGTTTCCTAGAAGCCACTGCAAAGAGAGAAACATATGCAGTTGCATCATTCACAATATTCAAAAAAATGCTAAACATACACACGTGTACACACACACATACACACACACACACACAACATACATACCTAATCGTTCAAAAGCACCTTGAAAAAAATAATTTCCTATCAGTCTTCATAAAGAAACCACAGTAAACTACCTCCTCCTCTATCCCTAGATAAAACACAACAGTAAATTTCAAAGTTGTGCTATTTTTAATATCTCTCAATTTAATCTATGGAGTAAAAGTGAAGCATGATTCAGTAAAACAAATTCAAAGAATGTAAAAATAATATAAACCAAGTACACTGCAATCCTTCCTAATTTTATTTCCCCAAAATTTTTTATAGGTATTCGGTGGCAGAGAGTTCAAAGTCATATTCTAAGACAAGAACCTGGACTATGGCTATTTTATATTGCTCGCTAAAGAACAGATCTATATATTTTCACAAAAAGCCAAGCAGGAAATGTGAATATCTGCCTGAATTAATTGAGTGCTTAATGAGTCTCATTACATAAAAGAGAGTGCTTAGGGGGTACACAATGGTGAACTTGCCCCCCACACCAAGGTTAGAGTAATGGAGACCACATGTAATTAAATAAATAATGAAAGCAATGATAAGAACAATAACATTGAGTCTTCACTGGAGAAGAACCTAGCCTGAAAATGAAATGTCAAAAAGGCTTTCCAAAGAAACCATGATCTAAGCCAAGACCTGAAGCAGGAGTTAGCTCAGAGGTACCAGTCAAAAGTCAACATAGATGCCATTCATCTTCCTTACCCCAACCTTTAATTAATGGAGCTATTTAAGGGTCAGGACCTTTATTTACTCAGTGACAAGACAAAATAATCTAAGCCTATGGCTATAATTTTTACTTACATACTGAACACTCAGTTACAGGACAAAAATCATTAAAACGTCACTGTTCCCAGAAGTGTTTCCTGACTTTCCTCTCCCTGAGCCATGGAAAGAACGTCTGATTTTGTGCTCCTGGTTTCTTTCCATACCCTCCACTGCAAGAGAGGCTCTATGTTGTTAAAACAGGAAAAAGCAGTCACAGCAACTTAAATAATGAAGAGCAAAGAACAAAAGATGAAGGATAAATTAGAATAAAAGTTAGCCTGGTTGGGAGTAGAAGGGTAGCTTCTTCAGGCATCTGGGAGAAAGGGGTCTAAGAGCAGCTGCATTTGACTGAAGACAGGAGTTGGGAAAGGGAACAAGAGCAGTATAAGAAAGTATTGCTGCATTAAGAGTTCCATTCATAGTTTTGAGAAATGCACAAAGTACTTGCATTATTTTGAAATAATTGTTTTAATGGACTGTGTTCTTTTGACCACAATATACTCCTTGAGGACTGCATCACATGGGTTATCACTTCATAAGAAATAAGCCTGACAAATTTTTGTGTCATGCTCTGACCTCTTCTCAGAGCTCCTAAACAATATATCTAACTTACTCTTGAAACTCCATTTTGGTTGTCTGAATAGCATCTAAAAACATGACCAAAACAAAACTTCTTCCTAAAAAAAAAAAAAAAATCTTCCTGGAAAAAAAAAATGTCTTTACCCATCTAAGGACAAGGCCAAATACCTACCTTAACACCTTAACAGCTCCCTCTCTCCACTCTTATCTCTTAACTCCTCACCACATTCTGTTCATTTCAAATACAAAAACCTCTCAAATCTGCCCACCTCTCTACATCTAAACTTCCACCACTCTGTTCCAAACTAAAAACACCTCTTCAGTTAAATTCAACTGCCTTCTAACTGGTCTCCTTTCATCCACCCTTGCACAACCCATGCCCAGCCTACCACCTCTCATCAATTCTCCACAAGGCAATCTGAATGTTCTTTACAAAATACACATGTAACCTAGCCACTCCCTTCATCCCTACTGAAAACTTTTCAGTGGTTTCATTGCTATTAAATAAGCATTTATTATCTCTCAGTTATTGTGGGTCAGGAACACAAAAGCAGCTTCACCAGATGATTCTGACTTGGAGTTTCTCACAAGGTTGCCGTGACAGCATCAGCCAGGACTGCACTCATCTGAAGGCTCGTTTGAGGCTGGAGGATCGGCTTCCAAGGTGGCTCACTCACCTGGTGCTAGGTTTTGGCAGGAGGACTCAATTCTACCCTATGTAGGACTCTCCCTGGGCCGCCTAAGCATCCTAATGCCAGGGTAATTGGCCTCCCAGAGCAAGCAATTCAAGACATAGCAAGAAAGAAGCCATCATTTCTTTTCTGACCTAGCTTCAGTAGTCATACACCATCGTTCACACTATCATTTACAGTGTAACCTTATTGGTTACACTGGTCAAACCAATTAATTGTGGGAAGGAACTACAAAAGAGCAAGACCCTCAGGCTGTGAAGACCTGTGGAAGCCATCTTGTACACTGGCTATTACAGTGTGTTATCTGAGCTTTTTAAAAAAATCTTCCCCAATAGATCAAAGTCCAGGACCCAGACTGAAGTGACTACAGTAAATCTGAGATTACCTTGAAGTCTCATGCTTAATCTGAGTCACAACTCCCATCCCCAAAACACTTTATTTCCTGCCATATTCCAAAAACATCCTCTTTAAAGCATTCTACACCTGCTTCCCACCCCCCTCCAACCACTATTTCTAATCCAACTGTTCCATGAGACATTTTTAAATCAATTTTTCTAAATATTCCAAGAAAGAAAAACTTCCAAAACCCTACAAAATTGACAAACCTTTTGTCCTTTTCTTAAATAAGATTACTCTTAAGTAATACTCCCAGGAAAAAAAAGGATTTTGTTCCTTGTGACATGATATATTTTAACATATACCACATTATTAAAACTTTTAATTTTGTAAGATTTATAAGCTTATAATTCATTTCCTTATACATCATTATTCCAATAGGTCTGTAGACTTCCAAATCTGAGATGAAAATGCAAAGTTAAAAAATATGTCTTCCCTTTAATTATATCAAAATCATATTGATCTTTAGAATAAGTACTAATTCAATATTTTATTCAAATAAAATATGTTCAGATTATAATATAATACCGTGGGAAAATAGAAGCTTTTGAAATTTGATTTTCACAAAACTTTTAAAGAACTTGTCTGTGATGGCAAAAAACAAGTAAACAAACAAAAAACACTGTATTGTGTATCAAAGATGAAGAAATAATTCTCAGATAATGTACCACATGCCACATTAAAGTGAATTTTCAAAGGAGAGATGATTGAAAAACTCATTTTAGGGTAAATATAAACTTAATTATAGTCTATGAAAATGTCATGGGGGAAAAACCCCACAGCATTAATTTAAAAGCAGCTGAAATTAATTTATTGATTGGTTTAATGGATTCATTTTCAAGATTATTAAGGGCTCATGATAAAACGAGAAAAAAGAGATAAACAAATTATTATCTACCAGTTTAAAACATAGTCTAAGTAATGTATTAAGGTTAAGGGAAAAGAACAAATTGGATTTTATGAAATATCTAATTTTTCTCATATAAAAATGATATATATATTTTAATATAGAAGAAATGTAACAGTAAGAGATGCCACCCATGCATATAATCATGATAAAATTACATAGTGCCATTTAAATCAGCTGTGACCATTACAGTGTTCCATTTCAAGACCACGTCTGTTGCTGTGACCTTTATCAGGCAAACAAAAAGATTTCATTTTTACAACTCTGACTTCTCCGCAGGGATACTCAAGAAGCATAATAATTAATGCTAATCATAATGATTTCCATCACATGGGCATTTCCCGTAGGACACAGACGGAAAGTGAAAATATCTTTCACAAAGCATGTATACTTCAGGAACGACTTCTAATCTTTACTATCAAGGATGGGGTTTTACTTCTCAAATGCAGCTAAAAACCTCATTTAATTCCTTGGTAACCATTTTTTTTATCATCCTAAATTTTATGTAAAGTGAAAAATACTGTTCCATATTACAAATGTCACCTAATTTTAAATAAGCACAATATCAAAACAGCACAGCCTTACTAGACTTTAAACATTAGTGTTTTAAAAGCAATACTTCTGACTGATTAGGATGACCACAAGCAAACTGCTTATCATGCAGGGACTCCAGTCCCGCTCCCCCACAAGAACGCAGGACATGGTGAGGCCAAAAGGAACACCCACAGAGCCATAGATAGGGGAGTCATACCACTATATTCTCACTGGCGGCTGGGTTGGAGACACAGGAAGCAGGAGCCACACAATCCGCAACATGCCGTCTGCTTCTCTGCCAACCAACCAAACCCCAACGTAGCCACAGCAGTTACTGGTAACAGCTGATGGCCAACTAGTCACAGCTGATGGCCATCTACTACCCGAACCAGCACCTTTCCACGTGAGGCCGAGAACCTGGAAACTTCTCTCTGGGACTCTGTCCCCACACTGCTGTAAATAAGATGATTCTTCCAAAATAACAAAAACTGCTAACATTGGACAAAGGTGAACCTATGAAAAGTTTTCAGTTTGAACAAAAGATGTAACTGCACGATTCCACCACATTTTAGTGCATTTGGATATGTTTCAAGAAAATACAGAAATCCAATTATTACATTTTTATGCAACACATTCACTGATGGCAAGAAAAAAATAGAGAAATAAACATTTAAATGAGGAGTGAAAGGATCAAGCATTTGTACCGGTGTTCGTATGGAAAAATAATGTTTGGAAGTGTAGTAGAAAGGAAGGCAAATGCTTAGGTAGTTAAAAGAGAAATTATGCCAAAATTATGCTCTCCATCAAATCCAGGAAAAGAATTCTTGCTGTACCAGACACCAAGCGTTAACATAACCTGGCTACCAGTTATGTATATCTAGGCTCAGGGTGGATTAGGGAAAGAAATTAATAAGGCCAGGAGGCTGAGATGATAAGAAAACTTGACTGCTGTGTGTGACTGCGAGTTTATATCAGGATTTTACCTGAGATTTCGTTGCCAGTTAATTCTCTTCCTCATATCCCTATGGTACTAAGTCACTGTGCACAACAGGGCCGCTTTCCTTGGGTCTAATCTGCATGCTACTTTGTGCCTTCCTGCACCTAACCCAGTGGTGCTCAATAGTGGCATTCTGAAAATGTGTTTCGGCTGCAACAAAGAATTGGAGGCTGTCCCTAGCATGTAAACAGTGAGATATGGGAATGCTGAATGTCCTTCCTGCAATGCACAGCATAGTGCTCCAAAACAGCCAAAGTTCTACATGACACACAGTTCATGAAGGGGGGATGGGGAAAAGGGAGGACAATTACATCATCCTGAAACCAAACTTTATTTTACATATCATACAGTACTTTTTACAAGGACTTAATATACACTGAATTTTCTAAGAATGAAACTTCTGTGTGAATTGAGAGAAACTTTGCCAAAAATAGCTCTCCATTTAAAATCAAGTCACAGTTATAATCCTGTTTGTCATATTGAAGTGGTCGATACAATACTGCTGTCAGTCTGCATGTTGTATTCAGTTATTTTGTTTTTAAGTACAAACCTCTGATACTTTGACAATACGTCCATCTCGAATCCAATGACCTTTACATCTCACAATCAGTTACTGGACCTTTTCATCAGCTCAACATGTTCTAACTGAAATTTTAAATTCAAACATTCTATCTTTCACCACAATTACTCCAGTTCTCACATGTGTATATACACTTAGGTTCTTTTTCTCTCTTTCCCTCCCCAAACCATTCCACCTACTCACTGTTTCATCCCTCGTGTTTCAATTATAAAAATAATCAGAACTATCACTTATGGAGTATTTACTATGTGCCAGGCACACTTTACATGTAAACTTTACACCTCACAATATTCCACTGAGGTAGGAACTATAATTACCCCACTTATAGATGAAAATTGAGGCACAGAAAGATAGTGTAACTTGCCTGTGATCACACAGCTAATCAGCAGCAGAGTTCCAGAGCGCAAGATCTAATCACTACACCACATTGCCTCATTTCTCAATGACCATTCTAAATTTTCAACAACCTCCTCAAACCCATACTTCATCAATTTCTTCAAGCAACCCTCAGATTTATAGACATTATCTTTGATCTCATCCTGAAGAGAAACATTCAGACCAGATTCCTCTGTTTTGCTGACCCATTACCTACAAGCTTATCTGCAATCACACCCATCCTCACTTCAAGTTCCAAGGATGAATGATTCTCCTGGATTCAAGGCCACTCCTATACCCTGTGCTTTTGAACCAAGACTGTCTGACTATCAGACATGCCCTCTTCAAGCTTCCACACTGGTCTACACTATCCTCACAAACATAATTAAATATCTATTTACCTACCTACCCTCCTACCCACCCACATGCACACACATGTACACACAGACATAACACCCTCCACTGACATACCAGTTCTGACAATTAAGTTCGTGAACTTGTTGCAACGATGTTGCTAACCTCTTTTGATATCAGAGGGATTATTCATTATGAATTTGTATCAACTGAACAAACAGTTAACCAAGTTTACTATTTGGAAGTGCTGAAAAGGCTGCGTGAAAAAGTTAGATGACCTGAACTTTTCACCAACAATTCATGGTTCTTGCATCACGACAATGCACCAGCTCACGCGGCACTGTCTGTGAGGGAGTTTTTAGCCAGTAAAACAAATAACTGTATTGGAACACCCTCCCTACTCACCTCATCTGGCCTCCAGTGACTTCTTTCTTTACCCGAAGATACAGGAAATATTGAAAGGAAAATACTTTGATGACATTCAGGACATCAAGGGTAATACAACGACAGATCTGATGGCCATTCCAGAAAAAGAGTTCCAAAATTGCTTTGAAGGGTGGTCTAGGTGCTGGTATCGGTGCATAGCTTGCCCAGGGGAGTACTTCGAAAGTGACCGTAGTGATATTCAGCAATGAGGTATGTAGCACTTTTTCTAGGATGAGTTTGTAATCTTAACTGTCACACCTCATATAGCATAAGAAATATATTCAATAATACTGTAATAACTATGCATAGTGTCAGATGAGTACTAGATTTATCAGGGTAATAACTTCATAAGGTACATAAATGTATAATCACTATGTTGTATACCTGAAACTAATATAATATTGTATGTTGACTGTAATTTAAAAATAAAACAATTATAGTTTTTTTAAAAAGCAAAATAAATATTCAATAAATAAAATAAAGGCTACTGACCTGTTGTGTAAATGAATAGCATTTAAGAGCTCTCATTTCTGTGTCATAATACAGAATAATAAATTAACATAACAAAAATAAAAACCATCAAAGGGTAATTGATGTAGTATAATCAATTTAATGTTTATCAAAGGCTAATTGATGTAGTATAATCAATTTAATGTTTTTGTACTATCCTAAAACACGATTAGTACAACTTTATATTATAGTCTAAAAAGTTCTGTTGATGGTCAATACATCCTCAAATAATCTAAGATAATTAAATAATAAAGCCTTACCTATAAAATCTGAATGATCAGAAAACTCATTTCAGAGAATTTAGTTTGCCCACTTACATTTTTATAGAAAATCACATATCCCCAAATTTAGCAAAGAGAAAAACACTGAATGTATAGTATAGTCTCTGTTTACTTTTGAACTTTTATGTAAAACATTAAAAAAATAAATCCACAACCAACAATTCATGTAAAATGTCCATGGCAAAAAAATTTAAGTTCATATCTCTATCATTGTTATTATTTGAGAGAAAACAATACAAAATATGATGTGCAATTTTTAAGAACCTTGAAGATAAATGTTTATAGCAAGCACACATATTGTATGTTCACACTACATTTCAAAAACTGTACTCCCTGAATGTCTCTCTTAAACAGCATGCAAACATTACTTTCAATTTTGAGCATGATATAGATTTAAGTTAAATTATTCTTATTTAAATATTCTTATAGACTATGAATGTGGAATATAGTACCTAATAATAATATGCATTTATCTAGAAATTATGCTATTATTTCTGGTTAATTGATTGTCTACTCTTAATTTTTTTTAACCCAATCTATGAGTACCATCAGTACATAAACATGGAGACAAGGTTTGTCTTGGTTAAAACAGTAGCCAGAGAGCATTCAACGAAACTCACACACACAAAGATCTTTCCCTCTTCTCCATTAGGTATGAACATTATAATTCATTAACAAGGTCAGGAAAGATCAAATTAAGAAATCACATTCACATCTCAAGTGGGTGTTCCTTGTCCCTAAATTATACCAAACACAGGCCAGTCTCTGAAAGGTAATAAACCAACTAATAGGATGAATATTAGCCCAAGGCATTGAAGCTATAAACACATGAAAACAAATAAAGCAAAATTCAAATAATGGACCATAAATGGGTAACCTCATGTTGCAAGCTGCCAACTTTTAACTGTCTGGGCAATTTCTTCTGTATACTTTTTTGTAAATAAATCTGACAGAATGGTAATGATAAAAGTATTCACTTGATTAGTTGGATCTATGGGGATCTACTATGGGAATTAGTTGGATCTACTGTTTATTCTACATAAAACAATAATAATGTAAAGCCTTCAAATAAACTAAAGTTACTTTACAAGATTTAGATTTCTAGATGAAATACAATAATGCACATATTGTGGACTATCAACTGTGGGTTGTGGAATTTGGATGAAATAGTTAATTATAGCAGGGGAAGAGTTAATCTAAATACAAGTAACAAATCAGTCCAGTTATTGAAGGTATTAATATAAATCATTTTTACCTTTTACCTGAGCTGTTCAGAGCCAGAAAACAGCCTTTTCCTTCAAGCCCTGAGCTAATAGGCCCAAAATAATGAAGTAGATTAGACTAGGAACCCATTCATATACCTACTTACTTTACATATCTACAAAATTGTTCTCATCCCTTCTTTTTCTGTCTCCCAACTTTTTTTTTATAGCTTTGATATTCAATGTGTTTTCCAAGGTTTTCTTCCTTCTGCCTTGACAATCATTATCTGTTCTCAAGGGTTGAAATACCACCTGTGTGGTACATTGAATCTCCATAAATCTCTAGTTCCTACCTCTCCGAGGAACTACCTCCAGTTCCTACCCCATTTCTGGTAGTGGGCATTTCAAATGAACGCCCCATCTCTTCAAACCCAATTGCTTATCTTTCCACTCTAACTCCAAATGAGCTTCAACTCCAGAAATCCAATGCCAAATCTGAGGGCAATGAGGAAAAGAGAAGTATCAAGGTTCCCCAGTCTCCAACATGACAAAGTCCCATATCCTTACCATGCCTTACACATTGCTTCGTGTTCTAAACTTGAGCAAATGTTTTCTCATGCCTTTTTGCCTTTGCACGAGTAGTTCGCTGTACCTAGAACTCCCTTCCTCTCCTTATGCACTTAAAAAAAAAAATCCTCCTTATTTCTGAAGATGCATGTTAGCCTTCATCCCCCCTATGAAACCCCAGATAGAAGAAACTGATTCCCTCACTATCATCTCAAAGCTATCTATGCATACCATCTCTCTGTAACAGAACATTTTATTCCTGAGAGCTCTTCTACTGTGGGCGGGTTTTGTTGTTCCTTTTTTTTTTTTTTTTTTGTATCCTTAGTACCTAACCCAGTGTCTGATATAAATATTATGTTCAGTAAATGTCAGCTCTGTTTGTGCTTTTCACCTCCAAAATATCTTTCAAATCTGTCCAATCCTTTCCAAGTCCACAACTACCGTGTTTCCCCAAAAATAAGACCAGGTCTTACACCATATTTCCCTGAAAATAAGACCAGGTATTATATGAATTATTGCTCCAAAAGACGTGTTAGGGTGTATTGTCAGGGGATGTCTTAGTTTTTTACGTACAAACTCCATTTATCCAAATACAGTCATGTCATCTTCTTCTGGAAAATCGTTATAACATACTAAATGTGTCTGTCTGGGTGACGATCTTAACTGGGGCTTATTTTCGGGGTAGGTCTTATTTTCAGGAAAAAACGGTATCACCACTCATTAGCTTTAGTCTGGACAAGAGCCTCATGATGGTGTGGACCTACCCATTCTCAATAGTATAGATGGAATTTTATTATTATTATTTTTTAAAGGCAAACCTAATTATCTGTGACCTCCACCTCCCTCTCCAGGTTCATCTTTCATTACCTCCCCTTTCCATTTGCAGCTCACTCAGTGGCTTGCTTACAAATCCTTCACTCTTACCATTCTCCTGCCCAACATTGAACCATTACACGTATTGTCTCTTTTCTCTGAAGCGTTCTTTGATCTTAACCTACTTAATTCTTGAGATTCTTGGCTTTTGGTTACTTCCCTCTCAGGCAAGCCTCACTAAACCTCCGTGACCAGTTTAAATCCTCGTGGCACCACCACACATTCCGTTATAGCAGTGGACAGTTCACATTCACCTGGATGATTATTTGGTTCACGCCTTTCTCCCCTATTACACTGAAAGTTCCTCAGCAGCTAAGAGCATGTCCAATATTGCTCCATGTTGTATCACTGGCACCAAGAGCAATGCACCGGTTATAGAGTAGAAGCTCAGTATTTACTGAATAAATGAGGGAATGATCTCATTTTCACACTGAAACTCAGACCTAACAGCTCACTGTCATTTTTTCACTTCTCCCTATCCTTTCTTCTCTTCACCCAATCACCTGCCACATCTATCTCCTCAATGTCTCTTTACCAGTACCTTTCTTTTCATTTCTCCATTCAGTAATTATTTCAATCAATTTTATGGGACACCTTCTACATGGCAGATTTCAGCATTGAAGATATAGTTGCAAAGAGACAAAAATCCAAGCTTTCATGTAGCTTATATTCTAGGATGGCAGGGAGGAAGGGCAGGGGGAAGGGTATGGGGAAGGGGCAACAGTTAAGCAACAACATGAAAATGAAACATACAACATGCTAGTGATAAGTGCTAAGGAGAAAGAAAACAGAGCAAGGAAACGGGATATCAAATATTGGGGGATGGTAGTTGAAATTTTAGGTAGGGTGGCCAGGGAAGCTTTCTCTGAAAAGGTGCCATTTGAATAAAGACCAGAAATGAGGGAGCCAGTCACGTGGATATCTGAGGGATGAGTACACCAGGTTTACTGACTTAATAAATGTGCTATCTACCTTCATGTGGAAAATCCCCAATTTATTTAGATTATTGCTATTAGAAAATTTAGTGGAGATGACCTTGCTAGAACTGGGCATACTAAGAAATGACCACCAGCAGAAAACATAAAAAGGCACCCAGAAATACATAGCCATGTAAGGATTTAAAGAAGGGAGAAATGAAGACACTTAGAATATCACTGTTATATAGGACAGAATAAGAATGGATATTCAAAATTACAGTAGTACCTCAAGTCAAGTCAGGAAAGTTTAATTTAGATGCATATACTCTAAAGTAAGTAAGTTTACATTTTCTACAGATAAGATTTTAAAAGACATTTTATCCAAAGACCAACACAAAAGAAGTGAACCGAAGCAGTTATAGCACTAAAAGCGCTATCTGGAATACACAATAATCCTAACTCAAAATCAAACCTAAGTATTAAAGTGGTTTATTACTGTTTTCTCATTTAACTAACTCTTGTCCTCCGATCACCATAGAAGTACAATGAAAAATATCAGAACTGCAACACTGTGGTTAACGTGCTAACCTGACATAACGAGCCAGAGAGGAATGCTCATTGAATCCTATAGAAAATGTAAATTAATATCTTGCTTTTCATATCATAATGCAAATGAATATCTGCCTTTTTATATAATAAAATCTCCTACTTTATGGATATAAAGATGAAAATGAAACATATACCATGCTAGTGATAAATGCTAAGGAGAAAGAAAACCGAGCAAGGAAATGGGATATCAAATATTGGGGGATGGTAGTTGAAATTTTAGATAGGGTGTCCAGGGAAGCTTTATGGATATAATTACATATTATTAACTAAATTAGAGTTTGTTCCCATTTCAGCAAAATGAACATTCATAAAATGGATTACTTTTGACGTATCATTAACTATTGGTTATGTTAACAATATTAGCAACATAGTTTCCTACCCTACAATCCAGGTTGCCTCTCCCTTACTTTCTTTAGGAAACTGTTAAGCTATTGTTGGTGGGTAACAGATCATATTCTTTTTTGTTTTCTCAAATAGAAAAAAGAAATTGTACCCTGCCAAGATCTGAATGTTTGTCTCCCCCCAAAAACCATATATTAAAATCCTAACCCCCAAAGCTGATGGTATTAGGGGGTGGGGCCTTTGTGAGGTAGTTAAAGCATAAGGATGGAGCCTCCATGAGTGGGGTCAGTGCCTTATAAAAGAAGCTCCAGCAGGATCCCTAGCCCCTTCCATCACAGGAGGACACAGCAAGAAGGCACCTGCTGTGAACCAGGAAGAGGGCCCTCGCCTGACCATGTTGCCACTATAATCCTGGCCTTAGTCTCCAGAACTGTAAGCAGCAAGTGTCTGTTTTTTATAAACCACCCAGTCTGTGGTGTTTTGTTATAGCAGCCCAAATGGACTCAGACATACCCAGTGGATGGTCAATAAACAGTTATTGGTTAAGCTTGCCATGAACACATTTTGATTTTTATGGTTATCAAGCACATTTTTATTTTTATGATTACCTCTTTAGAAGGAATATTTTTCGCAAAATTAATGTATTAAGCATTTATAAAAACAGTTACTTTTTGGATTTTTTTTTCCATATGTAATTATAAAATTAAGCATGTCAAGTCAGACAGCTTGGGTGTAAATAAAAAATTCAGAATAGAACATACTGAAAACAAAAACAAAATGTCAGAGTTTTAGATGGATACTTATTTATCTTTATCCAATTGCAAAAGGCTCAGGAATAATACGTTCAGCATAATCGAACCAGAATGATGTCAATCTACATATAGAAGACTTTATAGGAAATGGAAATTTGACATTAACACCACTTCTCACTCACTGGCTTTCAGAAGGTCTAGTCACAATTAAGCAGAAATGACTGAAAGTCCCTGACAGGAGTTTCCCAAAGAATTTCCAATACTTTGAATAAATGCTGAATTTTTTTTTTTTTATTTTGTATGTTATCCATCATACCTTTAAGCTAATGGCTCTTCAGGGGGAAACGTAATAACTGTAGGAAAATCTGGGCAGTTTTATCACTATTTTAATAACATGATGTTACAAAAATAAATATTAAAACAAGAGAAAATGAAACATTTCTCTCTCATAGTTACCTCTATTCTCCCCTTGAAAAATCTCACTTTGTATTTAAATTCTAAAGTAGTCCCTAGCAAAAGAAGTTGGTTTCATGTTCATTCATTAAGGTAGTTTGCTACTTTGATAATTTTAAATAAAGCAAAATCAAGGCTTCCTATTCAAAAATGTTGGTCTCACATGTAGTGCTCAAAGAAATTGTCTTGGTGAGGATTCCTGGTACTAATGGAAAAGTTAGTCTTCATGGGACCATGATGAAAGTCATTTAAAAAGGGGTGGGGGGGACTGAATTTATTTTAATTCTTTCATGATTTCTGTTACAAAGGAAAAGTAAAATCAAAACCATTGAAAAGAGACATATGAAACGGAGATGCTGAAGAAAGATGGAAAAACACAGAGAAGATGGCAATTCATGAAGTTTGCTTATTTCCCTTTTTAGTATTAACACTGCCCCTTCAAAGCATCCTCTTACAATTTCCTTGCCTTGACACCACCCTTTCCCTCTATATTCATTTCTAAGTCTCTGTCACTTAAAGGCTCTACTCAATTCATTCTATCTTTCTTTGAGCAATGTATCTCTCTCTCTCTCTGCTGTCATTATAAAGTTTCCTTGCCAGAATGAAAGATCAATCTGGAACAAGCTCTGAGAAAACCCAGGGAGCTGACCAATGAAGTGGGTTGGGACTCCTGAGCAAAAGCAGCGTAATGTATTCCAAATGCCTGAGCACTGACATGGTCCCTAGTGCACTGTGGAGGCTAGTGATCGATTCTCTAGGGCCAAGGCCAAACCTGCTGACCTAAGGGATACAGGGCCTAATACAGGTCCCAAAGGTCTTGTAGGCTGACCACTAGATACATAAGAACTAACACCAACAGTCTAGGAAAAAAGCACACTGTATAATCTGATTATTAGCTAGAAGTATTCAAATCCAACCAGTATCATTTATTACTACATGGTTCCATTAGAACAGAAGCACTGGAAACATTTCCTCTCCTTTCTACACATAACGTGATACTTTGTACCAAATGCTACTGAGATAGGTACTAATGAAAACCACAGACAATAATATATGAAAGTGCTTTGCAACTGGTAAAATCTCATACAACCCTATGTTGTTATTATTAAAAATATTCTTCCAGCATACACTGGCCTCATGTGGAAAATCCTCCATCTTTATGAATATATCCAATATCCAGAGTTAATTTGTTTTGCTTTCCAGAAAGAAAAAAATATATACAACAAAAGAAAAAAATTAGGTTCTATCTGGAAATTTAATTACAAGTATAGAAAAATACTGTCTACCACACAGAGAAAATTAATATGAGAAGGATAAAAAAAATGCTTAAATTAGATATATGATGTAACATCTCATATCTCGAAGATCCAAACAAACCAAGTAAAAAGTTTATAAAAATCAAGAGAAAATAAGGTCCTACAAAAAATGCACATACTTTCCAAGAAAATCTTCACCAAGGTAAAATCTTTATATGTACATTACCTCCTGATAAGTGGTATTTGCTTCACCCAAAGGAGACAAAAATGAGCACCCACAAAAAAGTAAGAGAGAGAGTTCACAGAACATTACAACAAGATGAGTCACCATTAGCTTTGCAACTTGGTTTATCACAAAATAACATTTTAAGTATGCTACTTATAGCTCAGTAGTTTGTTATATGAGGAGAAGGTAGTGGAAGAGTTAAAATGTTAAGAGAACTCACAAGGTCAAGGTACCTACCAGTCTTAACAAAAATAATACTCAATACTTAGAAAAACAATAGGAAAAGACAGAACCACTGAACTTAGCCTCTCGCGGTAACTGTGATTAGACTATTGATCAGGGACTAGTGCTGACCTAAATAGAGAGTAACCAGTACCCAAGATGACTCATGTGAATGTGCTTTGTGAACAGAAAAACCTCACTTGTTTCTCCTTCTCTTTTCTTTCTATGAGCTTTGGTACAGAATGGACCTGTTTTCTTCCTGGGTCTCTTACTTACTGCACTAGAAAAATGGTTTTTAAATCAATTTTTAAATGCAGTATATATGACTGATTTTTCGACATGGAAGAACATCATTTTTCACAACCATGGAACCATATTTATTTTGAGGTTATATTTAAACCAGTAATTTTTAAAACTGCAGTTCTCTAATTTAAGTTAAATTTTAAACAAACAAAAAAATTAATCTTTAGATTTTCATAGCGAAAATAAAGTGAAGATTCAGCTTCTGGATCACAAAAACAACCAAATTATTTGAAGATAATTTAAAGACATTGTGGATAGGTCAAAGAATCTAATAAGTTATTGCTCTTATTTATCCATGTCCTCCAGCTATAATTCACTTCTAAACTTCAATGAAGTGAGTTATATCCATTGATAAAAATGTATTAGTTCAATGGTAGAAAAGCAAGAATATTATCATGGACACTAGACTCACTGGAAAGGGTGGGTATACATCCAAGAAACACACTGCAATTAATAAAGAATTCAATATAATAATTAATATAGGTATACATATTTATTTATATAAATGTGTATAAAATACATATATAATAAATATTTTAAGTAGTACTACATCATTATGGAAAAAGAAGCATGAATAAGTTATTTCCCTTTTAGTTACAAACAATGCATTCACTTCTAACATTTTAAACAATTGTTAAAGAAACTATAACATTTTGGGCATGATTGAGTAGTTCATTTAGCTATAAAGACATTATTTCTTTATATATATCAAGTAAAATTTGAAAAAGTAACCAGAAAACTCATTTCTGCATCAATTTTTCGCATTTCTTAAAACACGATATAAGAAAGCATTTTATAAATAACATTAACTATATACTTTCCCATTAGAGAAAAGATGCTCAATTTACCAGTGGGATGGATACTCCCATATGTCCCCACCCCAAAACTCTTAGGAATTTCTCTATGTGCTACTTTGAGTGAATTAAGATGGAAGTAACACACAGTTTTGATGAGCTGTAACTCTAGAACAAAAAAGTTTGATAAAAAATGTTTTATTAAATGATCAAATATAAAAATTCCATATTTAATTATCTAATTGTTTTGTGTTCACTACTGTTGATTCCTGAAAGGATTTTAAATACCTTAACAGTATGTAAAATGTACATCACACCACCAGGTTGTTGTAGCCACCTATAAATGCTACTAATAGCTCAAGTAACAGATAACAAATGTCATTAATTTTGCATATAATAAACACAAAGCTAATCATGAAATCCAACACTAATGGTATTTTAAAATATATGTTAAAGACATACTTTAGAAGTATACGTGGGAAAAAATGTGCAAGAAATAGAGAATCTGTAACAGGAAAATAAAAAGAATTATGTTTTCTTCAAAAAGTTAACTAGCTTATAAAAATTACACGTAAAACTTATCATCTTAACCTTTTGTAAGTGTTCATCTCAGTGGCAGGAGTTAAATACATTCAGTATATATAATACATTGTGTAACCATCATGAACATCTATCAACATAACTCATATCACCTTGTCAAAATGAAACTCTGTACCAATTAAACAATAACTCTCCAATCCCCTACCCCCCAGCCCCTGGCAACAACTATTCTACTTTTTGTCTCTATGATTTTGTCCAAACTAAATACCTCATATAAGTAGAATCACATAGTATGTCTTTTTATGACTGGCTTATTTCACTTAGCAAAGTATCTTCAAGGTTCATCCACGCTGCAGCATATTCCAGAATTTCCTTCCTTCTTAAGGATGACTAATACTCCATCCTATGTATATAATACATTTTGCTTATCCATTCATCCATCAATAAACACTGGGGTTAATTCCAGATTTTAGCTATTGTGAATAATGTTGCTATGAACAGGGGTATACAAGTATCACGAGACCCTTCTTTCAATTCTTTTCTGAGTACATACCCAGCAGTGGAATTACTGAATCATATGGTAATTCTATTTTTAACTTTTTAAGGAACTGCCATACTGTTTTCCACAGCAGCTATACAATTTTACATTTTCACAACAGTGCACAAGGGTTCCAATTTCTCCACATCCTCACCAATACTTGTTTTCTGTTTTTAGCTTTTTACTTTTGTTTTTGTTTTGCTTTTTGCTAGTAGCCATCCTAATGGGTATGAGGTAATATTTCATTGCAGTTTTGATTTGCATTTGCCTAATAGTGATGTTGATCATCTTTTCATAAGCTTCATTGTCATTCTGTACATCTTTAGAGAAATGTCTATCCAACTCCTTTGCCCATTTTTGCATCAGATTGGTTATTTTTGGTTGCTGGTTGAGTTTAGAGGTTCTGTATGTATTCTGGATATTACAACTTCATCAGATACATGATTTGCAAGTATTTTCTCCCATTCTGTAGGTTGCCTTTTTATTCTGTAGATAGTGTCATTAGATGCACAACTTTTTAAATTTTCATGAAGTACAATTTGCCTATTTTCTCTTTTGCTACCTGTGTCTTTGGTGTTATAGCCAAGAAATCATTGCCAAATCTAAAGTTGTGAAGCTTTTCTCCTGTTCCCTTCTAAGAGGTTTTTTTGTTTTTTTGCTTGTTTGCTTTTCAGTTTCAGGTGTACAAAGCATCATAATATAGACATGTACACCCCTCACAAAGTGATAAGCCTCCTCCCTCAAGCTGCTACCCCCGACACCTTATGTAACTGTTACAGTAACATTGACTATCTTCCTTATGCTGTACTCCACCTTCTCAGAGTTTTACAGCTTTAGATATTATAAACATCTAATGGTCTTTGATATCTAATGGTCTTTGATCCATTTTGAGTTAATTTTTGTATATGGTGTCAGGTAAAGGTCCAACTTCATTCTTTTGCATGAGGATATCCAGTTTTCATAGCACCATTTGTTGAAAAGACTATCCTTTCCCCCACAGAATGATCTTAGCCACCTTGTCAAAAATGACTAAATATGTCAGAGTTTCTTTCTGGATTCTCCATTCTAGTTCATTGGTTTATATGTCTGACTTTACGCCAGTACCACAATTTTGAGAACTATAGCTTTATACTTAATTTGAAATCAGGTAGTACAAGTCTTCCAGGTTTGTTCTTTTCCAAGATTGTTCTATTTAAGGTCCCTTGAAATTCCATATGAATTTTAGAATGGGTTTTTCTATGTCTACAAAAAACATTGGGATTTTGATATGGATTGCATTGAATCTGGAGATCATTTATAGTATTGACATTTCAACAATATTAAGTATTCCAATTCATGAATGTGTTTCATTTTTTTAATGTCTTCTTTAATTTCAACAATGTTTTAGTTTTCATTGTACAAATATTTCACCTCCTTGGTTAATTCCTAAGCATTTTGTTCATTTTAATGCTATTGCAAATGCAATTGTTTTTGTAATTTCCTTTTCAGTTTGCTGATTGCTCAGTGATTTTAGTGTTGACTGTATCTGCTACTTTACTAAATTCATTTATTAGTTCTAACATATTTTTGAGTGTAAAAATCTATCAGGTTTCTACACATATGATCACACCATCTGCAAACATAGGTAATTTTACCTCTTCCTTTCCAATTTGGGTGCCTTTTCTTTCTTTTTCCTGCCTAATTGCTCGAGCTAGAACTTCCAGTACTATGGTGAATAGAAGTAGTGAAAGCAGTAATCTTTGCCCTGTTCCTTATCTTAAAGGAAATGTTTTCAGTCTTTCACCATTGGATTTACTGTTTTCACTGTGGGTTTTTATATAAGACTTTTAAGTTTAGGTACTTTTCTTCTATTCTTAATTTGGTGTTTTATCATGAAAGGGTGTGGAGTATTGTTGAATGCTTTTTCTGCTTAATTGATGTGATCATGTTTTGTTTTGTTTTTTGTTGTTGTTCCCCTTCACTTTGTTGATATGGCTTATTACATTTATCAAATATCTGTATGTTGAACCATCCTTCCATTCCAGGAACAACTCTCACTTGGTCATGGTTTATAATCCTTTTTAATATGCTGCTGAATTATGTTTGCTACTATTTTGTTGATAATTTTTGTGTCAATGTTTATAGTGTGTCTTTGTAGTGTCTTTAGTATCAAGGTAATGCTGGCCTCATAGAATGAGTTAGGAAGCACTCTCCCCTCCTCAGTTTTTTGGAAAAGTCTGAGAAGAGTTGGTGTTAATTCTTCTTTAAACGTTTGGTAGAATTCACCAGTGAAGCCATCAGGTCCATGGCTTTTCTTTGTCAGATATTTTTGATATCTGGTTCAATCTCCTTACTTGCTATAGGTATATTCTCTCTCTCTCTCTCTCTCTCTCTCTCTCTCTCTCTCTCTCTCTCTCTCTCTGTCTCTTTGTTGTTGTTGTTTTTCAATTTCTCTGTGATTTAGTTTTGGTAGAGTTTGTGTTTCTAGGAATTTGTTCTTTTCATCTAGGTTATCCAATTTGTAGGCATACAATGTCCATATAAATCTCATATAATCCTTTCTATTTCTGTAGCATTGGTAGTAATATTCCCATTTTCAATTTAGTAATTTTGAATCTTCTCTCATTTTTTCTTAGTCCATCGAGCTAAGATTCTCAACTTTGTTGATCTCTTCAATTTGGTTTCATTGATTTTTCTCTATTTTTCTATTCTCTATTTCATTTATCTCTGCTCCAATCTTTGTGATTTCTTTCCCTCTGCTATCTTTGATTAGTTTGTTCTTCTTTTTCTAGTTCCTTAAATGGTAAAGTTAGGTTGTTGATTTGAGGTCTTTCTTGTTTTTTATTGTTTATAGCTATAAATTTCTCCCTTAGCACTGCTTTTGATGGTGTCTTAAGTTTTATTATGTTGTGCTTTGTTTTCATTCATCTCTAAGTATTTTCCATTTTCCCTTATAATTTCTTTTTTGATCCATTGGTTAAGAGTGTACTATTTAATTTACACAAATTCATGAATTGTCCAGTTTTTGTTCTGTTAATGATTTTTAACTTCATCCTATTATGATCAGAGAAGATATTTTATATATTTATCTTTAAAATCAACTGTGATTTAATTTATGGCCTAACATATGGACTATCCTGGAAAATGTCCCTCTGCACCGCAGACAAATGTGTATTCTATTGTTGTTAGGTGGAATGTTTTGTGTAGGTCTGTTAGGTCTATTTGGTCTATTGTGTTGTTTCAAGTTTTCTATTTCCTTACTTGTATTCTCTCTGGTTATTCTATAGACTATTGTGAGTGGAGTATTGAAATTTCTAACTATTTTTGTAGTAGTCTATTTCTCCCTTCAATTCTGTCATTTTTGTATGATCTGACAATAGATGCATAAATATTTATAATTGTTGTATCTTCTTGATGTATTGAACCTTTAATTAATATATTTATTAACATACAATGTCCTCTTTTGATTGAATTAAAATTCTCTTGCCACTTCTATTTAATTAAAAATTAAGCTGAGATTCCAGGAAGACTATTGAAAAAAATAAAACATTGCATTTTGTAATTATTTATCTGTGTAATAAATAATTGTGAGGAAAAAAAAGGATACTGATGCTGCTTTCAAAGTTCTTCATTCAACCAAACACCTCACTGTTCCTGATTTTATAACTGATTTTATAACAAGTAAATTATATAAACAAATTTCTGCTATACAACACTGTTTTTTATCTGTTTTATGTTTAGGATAGACTGTTTATTTGAGCAAGGAAAAAAAATTCTGGTGTTGAAAATATGAAAAACAGTATTCTGTGGTTACACCATGGTACTTTCCTGGATGGAGAAACATAAAACACAGGTGTTAAATAGGGAATGTCAAGTGCACTAAGGGATAAAACTCTACAGACTATACCAATTTTCAGAACTGTCAGACAAAATTTTTTACCATTATATAATTCACCAATATCTAATAGCATTAATCATGAAAGTCATATCCAGTGTTGTTCACACCAGCTGGAGAGAGCCAACTGTACATATTTCTTCCTAATGCTACATTCCGTAGCATAAAGTTGGTAGCTTGAAGTGGGAAATCTGCAAACACTATAAATCAGGGCTTTTGTTTTTTTAAATCCATATCCCACCCTGACCCTCAGACCAGGTGTTAAATGTGTACCAGTGCAATTGGAAATATTGCAACCCAGAAGGTATTTTAATACAAAGATCACTTCACTAGCTACATGATTTTTTAAGGAAAAAACATTTCCAAATAAACAATGATAGAATAAAACATAAAATAAAAATTTGCTTCAAAGAAACCTACATTTTAAAAAATAAGGGAAAGGAAACACTACATCTTGAAACAGTCCATTCTGCCTGAAATTTTAATATTCTTAAAAAAAAAAATGCATCTCTCTACAGGTGCTATAGCATTGGTTCTATCTCTTAGAAAAGTTCCTAACTTTTTCAATAATTTCAGGTACGTAAAAGAAAATTAATTAAATTCCTCCTCTCTATGATCGATTGGCCTTTAATATTAAAAGAAAGCAAATATATTTTCTCAGGATTTTCTCTTTGCTGTTTACTCTCCATTAAAGATTATAAAGATTTTTTTCAAGTAAAAAAAGTGAAATACTGCTACTGATCTTAAAAAAAATCCATTATACAGAGCATAATGAATTTTTTAATAAAGACAATTATCATATCTGGTACCATGACAACTTTGGTAAAGCCAGTAATTATGAAATATTAAATGTTAGAATATTAATATAGATAAGATACTTATTTTGAATATTTATAAACCCAACCTTACAACCTTGGCCTGATATTTATGATAATCTATTTTGCATCGGTTTAGGTGCCAATTCATTTCTCAGCCCTAGTAGTACTGTTCCTTCACCAGTTTCTGCGCTGACTTCATCAGACTGGGCCTGCCACACTGAGGCTAGAATCATGCGAGTCTTGGCCCCAAGAAGCTAACTCAGTACCCAAGGCACATTTCTTTCCTTGGTGCCTCACATCTGTCCTCCTGTTTACTTTGATTTTTATTCATTCACTTGAAAATCATTATAAACCAATCCTGTTGCAGGTCTTGTGCTAGGCAGTGAAGATATAACGGTAAAGAAGACCAACACGTCTATGACTTCATGAAGGGCAGTCTACTAAAAGAGATGTCCATTGAACAAATCACATCATAAAAAAATCGTAATTGTAAGTTATTATAAGCACTATGAAAGAAAAATATGTGACTCCATGAATGTATAACATGGAGACCTGCCTCTTCTGGAAGCTCACAAAAAGCTTCCCTGAGAAACTGAAACGTGACTCAAGAGCTGAAGGATGGTGATGAGGAGAGTTCCCGACAAAGCAAACAGTATTTTTTCAGTTCCAGACATGTAGGTTCCACGTTTGCTGGAACTTTCAATTCCACTGTTGCAGTCTCCTGGCAATTTTCTCTTGAAATTTTATTGCATTAGCTTCTAACTTTGACGCTTCCAATCCCCATAATAATAACAGCTAATGTTCACGGAGCTCATACTATTCGGAAGATATCATTCTAAGCAATTTACATACATGTACTCATCTAATCCTCCCAGTGACCATACTGAGGTAGGTTGTATTTCTTCATTTTACAGATGAAGAATCTGAGGCATAGCCATGATAAATTACTTATCTAAATTACTCAGCTGCTGGTACTAGTCCTTGCATATCCATCACCTCCCTCATAATGTATCACTCTTACAGATACCCCAAGGCCTTAAGCTAAATTAGCACTACTAATGGCAAAGCATTCCATGTCCCCTATATCCTCCAACTGCTACCATCTTCAACTAGGTAGGATCATGCTTATTTTCTCCAATTTTCAGAAGTTAGGGATGAAAAATTGGCCAAGGTAGCTGATATTAAAACATCTCTAGGAGCAAGAAAAAGGTTTTTATAATAAGTAATACAGTCTTACAAAAAGTTATTGACCCAGAAAATGAAATAATGAAAACTGAGCAAGGAGACAGAATTATAATTTTTCTAATTCCTTCTGTATCTCCCAAAGGAGAAGAGGAATGTTTTTTGTTGTTTTTTTAATTCAAGCTCAAAAATATTTTGCATGTATTTGCAAAGCTAAATTAATTTGTTGTAAATTGGCTATAATGTAAAAGAAATTCTCCAAATCAATTGCTTCCTTGAGGTAAGCACCTTTCAATTACTAAAGAAAAAGAAATAACTATTAGATGACCAAGGTCTCACTCAAAACTACATTTAGATAGTTTTTAAAGTTCCCATTATGATCAAAACTTTAATTTGTAATTCACCATTGAAGGTGATGTGAAAAACAGTAATTACGGGAGTGATTGATACAAGTGAGTGTATGACTCATAGTTTGCAAAGGAAAATGATTTTGGGGAAAAGGCTCAGGAACAAAAGAAGCAAATAATGGATTCTGGAAGAAATGAAGACCTTTCCTGTCCAAGGACTGTCACCAGCTCTTTATTACTTGAAGATTAAGGGAATAGTGAATAAAGCTGTCTGCCAGACAGCAGAAAAGGTAAGTAATAACATTGTCTCTAAGTGTACCTCACATGAAAGCTTTCAGAAATTACATTCATAAAATTAAACTTTCTATAAAAAGTTACTAGAAAACCCAACTCAAATCAGAACAATGGAAATGTCAAAATAAACCAACATTACATTTGTCAGGAACTTGAACAGACTGAAACAGCAGGGTAGGCCAAGTTCTAAAATCCTCTCATTTTATTCCACTGGGTCTTAGGAAAAAGCGCAGATCCATTACTGATTTAGTAGGAGACTTAGTGGGGTTTGTTTTTGTTTGGTTGCTTTTCTACTTCCTGGGTTAATGCAAAATATTTGGTTTTTGCTACTAGAGATCACCTAATTCATACAATGAGCTTTTGGTTCTTGGTCCAGAGGTCAAATTCAAGCCACTAAATTAAGTTCAATGTTTTTTTGGTGTTTTTTTTTTCACTAACTGCTCCTCCCCTCTCATATGTACGTCAAATACATCATGTATATTTATATATACATTTTTGAAACTCACATTTAGGTATTGATAATAATTGTTACCTTAGCATTATGAATCTTCAAAGACAATGAAGAGAATTTCATTTTGATGAAGTCATGTTTAACAGGAAGTTTCATACAACTTAATTTTTTAATTTACATTTTCATGAATATTGTGGGAACTCTACTATGTGACAGCATTGAGCTAGATGTTTTATACATATAATCTCATTTAAAAACACTGGATTTACTTTGTTACTATATATATGCTGGCTGAAGAGAAGGTAAACAGAATATATTTATGATGAAGCAACCTGAGTCGTATCACTGATGGCTTGTACACATGAACAACATCCAGCCATTCTATCATACCTTATGCATATAGCTCAGCACTTGGTTCATAAAAACGGTCTGCTCTAACTTAAATATAAAAAAAAAAATTAAGAACCATATGTGTGCACGTACATACATGCACATTAGACAATGGATTCAAACCTAGGGAGTCCAGTTATAGAATCTTTACTCTTAACTACTAAACCATTATATGTTGGGAAAAGCAGCAAGGTATTCTTTTAAAATGAAAGTAACTAATTTACGTAATAACAGTAGCTTCTAGAAAAAGAGATCATATTCCTGAAGTCAGTATCAGCATTAAGTATCAGCATTAAGTTATAAAAACACATTTGAAGAAAATTTACTGTAACAAAGATTTTCTTTTCCTTTTATAAATGTACTTAATTTTCAGAAAGTTTCTATCTTTTTCTTTTTGGCTGTCATATCACCTAACATTTTTGCGATCGCTTTATAGATAATAAAACATTTTCATATCTAAAACCTTATATAATCCTGCCAACAACACTATAAATAAAGCAGGTGTGATGGTTAATTTTATGTGTAAATTTGCTTGGCCACAGTACCCAGACATTTGATCAAACATTATTCTGCATGTTTCTTTGAAGGTATTATTTTAATGATTAACATTTAAATTGCTGGACTGAGTAAAGCAGATAATGCTCCATAATGAGAATGGGTCTCACCCAATCTAATGGAAAGCCTTAACAGAACAAAAAGGAATTCTGCCAGCAAACTGCCTTGGGATTATAACTGCAACTCTTACCTGCGTTTCCAGCCTGATAGCCGACTGTGCAGATTTTGGACTTACTTACCATTTATAATCACATGAGTCAATTCCTTAAAATCAATCAATCAATCAATCTCTCTCTCTCTCTCTCTCTTTCTCTCTCCACACCCACACACACACACCCTGTTGCACATCCTGTGTTGGTTCTTTTCTCTGAAAAACTCAAATAAGAGGGTAGTTGAAAACTAAGTCTAAGAAAACAGGGAACAGGAATTCAGATCCTTACTTTTGTCTCCAGTCATTCCTGAAAAGACACTAAAATTCTCAAGAAGATAAATTGGAATTCAGTTTCTATACCCTAACCACTTAGCCAGTGTAATATTCTTTTTCTTTTAAAACAGTTATTTGACAAAAAAACGAATCAGCTCTGGAAAACAGTTTGGCAGATCCTCAAAAGTTAAGCATAGAGTCACCATATGACCCAGCAAGGCCACTCCTAGGTATTTACCCAAGAGAAATGAAAACATATTGTCCACACAAATGTACATGAATATTCATAGCAGCATTATTCACAGTAGCAAAAAGTATAAACATAAATGCCATCAATTGAATGGATTAAAAAAAAACGTAGCATATCCATACAATGGAACGATTCAGGGATAAAAAGAAATGAAGTATAGATACATGCTATAATATGGATGACTCTTGAAAACATGCTAAATAAAAGAAGGCAGATGCGAAAGGCCACATATTATATGAATCCATTTATATAAAATGTCCATATCAGGCAAATCCATACAGACAAAAAATTGATTAGTGGTTGTCAGGAGCCAAAGGAAGGGGAACAATGGGGAATAAATGCTAATGGATATGGGGTTTCCTATTGCGTTGATAAAAATGTTTCTAAATTAGACAGTGGTGATGATTCCACAACCCTGTGAATATACTAAAAACCATGGAGTCATACACTTTAAAACTGTGAACATTAAGATAAATACATTATATCTCAATTTAAAAAATGTTAAAAAATAAAAAACAATCAACTTACCTGCCCTTTTTGTGGTGCCAAACAACGAACAACTTCATCCACCATTACTGGAATATGTAATTTAGTCATCGCTTCAGCATCTTGAGATCTGCGAAACTCCTGAGCTCCAGTTTGATCTGTTTGCTCGTGGGCTTCATATTCATCATATCTTTCTGCTGTAGCATGTATCTTTTTTGGCCAGACACCTAAATTAAACATGCCAGATTCCAACCAGCATGAAAGAAATTCTTTATAGGTTCTACAAAAATATGGGTATCGAAGCATTCTGTAGGTGAACAAATCTAGAAAAAAAATTTTAAATGTGATTGTTGGATTTTTAAAAAGAACGCTATATTACTTGGGGGAAGCAAGCAAGTATGCAACGTTTAACACAGAAAAAATATAAGGCTCATCATCCTAAACAAGTGAGGGTGACTGATCTCCTTATGCAAAGCAAGGAACCCAAAACAACCCAAGAAATAATCAGAAAATATAATTTTTAATGTAGCCTGATAAGCTCTAAGATCATTAATGTTTTAACCATCAGGGATGTGAAAATTGATTATTTGTCACTTTTCTGAAATACATTTTTTTTTATTTTAATTGTCTAAAGAATGGGTTCAATGCATTAAAACTGTCTATTTGAAAAGGCTATCTGGATGACAAAAGGGATTATAAATATTATCCTATTTTAAGATTGGGTGATATATATATATATATATATATATATATATATATATATATATATATATATATATATTTCTAGCTCTTCAATTTTTTTTTCTCATAATACTGAATCTTAATCTTCAATTTAACTTTGGGAAACTGTCCCTGGAAAAAGACTATGCATGTACATCCAAAAAGAAAGAGAGGTGATCAGTCTCCCTGATAGGTAAAAAGTCTTGCAGACTTATCCTGGATATTTTGACGAGATTCTTTCACCATGGCCTGTATCAACAAAGCAGTTTTCAATTTAAACTATAACTTTGTAAACAATCAACTATGCACACTTTGCCATTTCATACCCACCTTTGTTTTAATCGTCTGTCCCGTCCCCCAAAAGTAGCAAATAAAAAGTTGATATATTCCTTCACTTTTTCATACTTGCTCCACTTTATTCTGCAATTTGTACCTCTTTAAGATGCAGACGAAAAAGGTATTTATGTAAACATATTAACATATCTTTTGAAAACACACTTTTTACCCCACTGGTTGCAAGCAACATCTCTGATACTACTACAGTAAGTACCAAGATAACACTACTCTTCCATTCTCAGGGATTATGAGTTATTTAAGAGAAAGAGTACACCTTTTCATTCACAAAATCAACGCACACTAGGTGCTTAATAACTGTTTTCTGAAAAGAAAAAAAAATGGATGGATAAACACAGGTTCTACAGAATTAACTTTTTTATCAAACTTTGCTTTAGGAAATTTCACCTGTCTGACCAAAAACTACCAAAAACTCCATTCTCAGAATACTTCAAGAAACATAAATCCTGCTTCAATATGCCTTCTCTTCCTTTTGTAATAGAAAATGAAGAATAATGTTGAAAAGTTAACCACATGTAATCACTAGAGAAGAAAGAAATGCAAATAGGGATATATATATACATATATATATATATATATATGTTTGATATTATGTAAATATAACATCAACAAGATGTTACCTTGAGGATATGTCAACTTTACCTAATGTATAATCTATAAAATCATGTAGCATGGCACAGGAAAAACATGGCAAAAAAAAAAAAAAATAGACTGGAAATGAGTGCTTTAAGTAAATATTTGGTTGTTCGGCAGTGACAAATTAGACAAATGAATAATTATGCTTTATGTTTCCCATAAATCTTATACAAAGTAAACTCAACTATCCTCTATAATACTTCTAACATCTTTCAAAAATAAAATGTAACATTTATTGAGCACTTACTAAGTACCACTTACAATTCTAAGCACAGTACATGTACTAACTCATTCAAATCTTACCACAACTCTTGTAGGTATTATTATTTACATTTTAAAGATGAGAAAAACAGAAAAGTACTTTGCCAAAAGGTCACATACACGTAGCTAGAAAGCCATAAAACTGGAACCGTAACTTCAGCATTCTATCCCCAGAGCCTGTAATTTTAACTTCTATGCTATAAACACAGCCCACTGGCTCTATTTAATATACTTATGTAATTAAATCATACTTTAATTACATTGACTATGTATTTGTAGGATCTCATGATTTCTCCCGTTTCCAGAAAATAATACCTAACTGGAAAATAAGCCCTTGCATGATTTTTCAGGATGACATCCCCTGAACATAAGCCCTAATGCGTCTTTTGGAGCAAAAACTAATATAAGACCCAGTCTTATTTTCAGGGAAACACGGTATGTGTTTGTAGTATCTCATGAATTCTTTCCTTTTTCTTTAAAGAGTCAATGTATCCTATTGCTTGGTCCTACTCACTCTACTTGGAAATACAGTATACCCTAGAGTACCCAACACAAGACATACAATGTATAGGTCTAAATAGTTCAATCTGGAGTATTTAAACAATCTACATTGTTTTGATATTTAAAAAAAACAGGCAAACAACAACAACAACAAAAACATCAATTCCAATTTAGGAATCAGAACTACAAGGGAAAAAGCAAGTAGAACAGATAGAAAAAAATGCTTCCTTTGCCAGCATTTTTCTTCTGCATTCAATTTCTATGCATTTACTCAACTATGTTCAAGGTAAAAAGCCTAAAGATTTTATTATGCACTAATTGACTATTAACATGGGTCAACATGGAGAAAGGACCTCAATAATTAATTTTCCTCTTTGGATGTTTCCTTGAATACCTCCCTAAAAATGGAAGGGGTCAAGCTCTAAAGGGAGCTCCTTCCCTATCCTCTGCAGCCCAATCTCCTACCTGACAACGCAGTTGGCTAAGAAGCAGCCACCCTAAATGATTTAAGACAGTTTAAATTCCCTCTGGTCACTGGAAGGAAGCAGGGAGTCAGGAAACCTGGCCTCTGGATTCAACTCGGTTGTTTCCTAGGTAAGTCATTTAACTTTTCTCGGCCAGGGAAGTTCCACTGAAATTGTTGAGACCGCGAAATTGACCAGATTAACTCGTCTAATTGTGGAAACACAAAGGTGAGTGGTACTTCTGAAAACGACTTTCTCAATGATCCTACCAATTGCCATCTTTGCTGTCAGCTTTCCCCGCAGGGAAAACTTTTGAAAACTTCATTCCAAAGGCCAGAACCCGACCTGGAAGCGGGCACCCAAACGCAGAGAAAGTGAAAGTTCTAAAGGGAAGAGGGGAAAACGCATCTTTTTGCCGAAGAATTACACTCTGACGAGGAAAACTGTTTAGAAACTTCTGAACTCAGAGACATTGAGTGTGGAGAGGAAGCAGGAGCAGGGGCGTGTGTTTCCTTTGTTCTGGGCGAATTCAGCGATCCCTGGAAGTTCCCCCCAAAAAAGGCGTGGGTGAGCTCCCAGAGAGCTCCTGGGACTCGGCCACCTTCTCCTCACCTGAGGCACGAAGATTTCTCTGTTGGCCTCTAACTCGGGTCAGCGACGACCACTACGGTGCCGGAGAATCTGAATTTGCCGCACGCCTTAGTCCCAGCCCAGGGGGAAACTTGAAAGGACGGACAGAGTGGGTCCTTTCCGCCCCAGCAACCGAGGAACGCCTGCCTTTCGTTCCGCTTTTTCCAGCTCCCAGCTGCCAAAGAGTCTGCCAAAGGCGCTGGGGTTTCCAAAAGGTGTTCCTTGGGGGTGGGCGGTGGGGGGGTGTTAAAACGTTAACATTGCCAGGTTTAAATTCTTTTACTTAAAAAATAATAATAATATATATATATATATATATATATATATGATGCAACTTTAAATCTAATTTTCCATTTTATACTTATCTCCACTTTTTCAGTTTACTATGAACCTATGTTAAATTTCTGTGTTGTACATAACAGCAGGTAGTTATACTCCAATTTCTCAAAAGGTGGGAAGTTTTGTCTCCTTAACACTGTATGTTTCTAAAGTTTTTGGTTCTCTTTCCTTCTTTCATTACAAAATACACTGGTCTCTTATCCTTTCTGTTTATACTCAATGTCTTGCCAAACTAGAGAGAGCTGGCACAGCAATGGCATTGATTGTAACATTAAAATTTCTCTGCTTTAACTAAATATACATCCCTTCAAAATACGGACCTCATCTGAACACTGAACACTGCTTAAAGGCAAGTGTAAGGCAGAATTTAGTTAAATGTAAAATAAGTACTTGGATTAGGTGTGGAAACACCTGTGAGACTGGTAACCCTTATACAATATGGGTGTCAAAAACTATGATATTTAAGATTTCTTACTTCACCATGGTGATCAATGCTATTTTACAAGAAATTGGTAAAATATGCCTTTTCTCGGACTAGATTAAGATAGCATCTTAATATCACTTAATCTGGAAAGTATTTCACAAATTATTCAATTCCGAATTAGCTGATTTGTACAAGAAAAACATTTTCCTTTTAGGGGTTTTCTGAAAATTTCAGTTCTCTCCTCAAATAAATAGTACCCACAACTCAGGGGCTGTTTTGAGACTTAAATGAAGATAACATATATAAAGCTAATAAAATATAAATCAAAAGTAAAGTACTATAGAGTGATTATCTGCAATAAAATAAAAAGGCTTCTCAAATTTATTACCAAACCCAATATCACACAAATAACTATTGTTTTTGCTAAGATATATGTAACACAGCCAGAAATTAGTAGCTTTATTTATGCACTATCCAGGGCTCAGAAACAATCACATGACATGGGTCATATACAATACACAATGCTTCTGATCTTCTTCAACAGGAAATAAATGTACATATTATAGGGGTTTTCCATACATTGTTCCACTGATAATACTCTGCATTGGTGTTGTGCCAACCTATTCATATAGTGATATTGAATCACAGAATATAAGCTCCAAGAGGGCAGGGATATTAACACAATTGTGGGCTATTATGTTCCTAAAATCTACAATCAATAATTGCTGAATGAATGGATACAATAATGGTAATATAAAGAACAATGAAATTCAGATCATACTATTAAAACTTTCTAGACAGAGTTATTTTAGCAAACATATTTCCCATTTGTTCAGGGTTTTGTTTTTTTTCTTTTTAAAATGTACATTCTGAAATAACACCTACAACCTAGGACTTTAAAAAAAACACTACATCCAATAATGAACTAGGCCAATAAATTTAAGTGAATTTATTCTGTAATACCATCATTAGAAAGAAATGTAAAAAACACCCCAACACCAAATAGTTTCATTGTCAGCACTGAAAGGAGAAGGCCTGGGAGTCCTGAGAAATGAAACCTAGGGCCTCAAACCAAAAGCCCTGGGACTTTGAATTAATTGAGGCAAACTGACCCCAGCTCCATCCAAGTGAAAGTCGCTGGAATGCACAGGTCCCTACACCCTCCAGAGGATGGTACCTATGCCTTTGGAGGCCTTCCTAGTCAATAAAGGGGAAAATAAAATCCAGAACCCATTAACCCACACCCAACAAGCTCCGCCTCTCCCTCTAGCAGAGGGCACACACCAACCGCTGCCCGCACCCATCTCACTCACACCCAGAACCCTGGGACCGCGACCCCGCGGCCGCGGATCTGGAGGTGGCCTGAAGATCCCAGGTGGCTGACTCCCACCTGCAGCTCCAGCCTAGCCCCGCCCACCGCGGTCACCGCCTCCGGAAATAGCCGTAAGCGTTGCCCCGGCGACGCGGATCAGTGCAGCTTCCGCTGGGCCGCGCAGCGGAGACTCCTAGAGCCAAGCTGGAGCGCGCCGCGGCAACGTCCGGCGTGATGGCGTCACGAAGACGGCAGCCAATGAAACGACGCGCTGAGGAAGCTGCCTTAGGTTTGAATCTTCTGGTTGAGTTTGAATCGCCGGGGGCTGACAGCGAAGTGAGGAGTTGGCGGTAGCCTCTCCTGGGGCACAGACGAAAAAGAGGTACTCGTGGAGAAAACGCTGGTTTCAGGACGCACCTTTTGATGACCTGTCTCGCTGGAAGCGGAGGGGTCCCGCCGCCTCACGTGTAGAGGACCAGGTGGGCTTGTTGACAAACAAGGAAGCGTTAAATTGGGGGTGAGCGTGAGGATGGTGGGGTGGTTAGGGCCCCAGGGGAGACAGCTAAAGAAAGAAGGAACTGGAGCATCCCCTAAAGCATGGCTCTACCTGATCTGGAGCCCACGACTGCTCAGCAGGAAGGGCAGGGATCTCCTGCCTTAAATTCTGAGGAAGTCAAAGTTTTAAAGGGCATCCTGGCCCCTTGCCCGGAATTCACCAGAGCACTTTAACTGTCCAGCACCTTTCAGTGTAAAGTTACTTCCGGACTCCAAATTCAGAGTATTTTGTTTCAGACACAGATGTAGATGTAACTCTGGGCTTAAATATCAACTGAGGAATCTTGGTTCACCAATTTATAAACTTTTTGTCCGGCAAAGTTCTGCAGTTTGCCTGGCATAGGTCAATCGGGAACCTACCCTGAGCCCTGGGCATCAAGATAAGACCTGCCAGCACCGCCTAACGGGATTGTCGAAGATCAGATGAGGCATGGAGGAGATACTGCTTGGCAAGGTGCAAATGAAAGGGACTTGAAGCCCTGAGAATCAGTCCTACTGTTTGTTCTTAGTTTCTGCAAGACTCTCCTTTAGGAGCTCGTTAGATACTCATTTACACAGAGGTCAAGGCTGACTACTATTTATGAGATTTGACCAGAATTGAATACTTTTGCTGTATAATATGTAGTTTAGGTTAGCTATTAACAGTCAGGTCGAAGGTGTTAGGCATTCTACAGGTTTCAGTTGGTAGTGTTACTCCACCACATTAAGCCCCCACCTTGAATTTTGGGAGGTATTTATGAACTTTGGTGCTAGAGAATAGATGATTCAAAGACTAGATAGTGCTTGTTAGTAAGTTTCTGTTCTGTAAGAATTGTGTTTCAGTACAAAGATTATCTGCCTTCACCTGTAGTAATTAATCTCCTCTTCTTTTATTGAATAAGTATATACAAGTATCTAAGTTTTTCTTTTTGAAAGTGCATCTTATCCGAGTATAAATATAGCATGAAGCAATTAAGGTGTACATAAAGTGACTTTATGCTGTCAACGCTATAAAAACTAGAAGGAAAAAATAGCCTAGATGTCAGTGCCGCCCACCCCTGCATTTGAAATGTTTGTTCCCTGATGCTTCTAAGCTAGTAGAAGCAGTGACTCTAATACTAAAGTTATTTCTAAAAAGAGGTTTAAGTTGCAGAAAGACTATAAATGACAGTGTGGGGGATAGTTCCTGGTCCTAAAAAATGTTTGTTGAATCTGAATCTAATCCAGGTTTGAGCTTGTATTTAAGAAATACTTTGTACCTGTACCACTCCACATTCAGAATGATTTGTGCAACATTTCTGTTTCATTGTCTGAAAGCATTCTGTTCTGATTCCAATAGAGCATAGTTGTTAAGAACATGAACCTTGGATTTGGACCTGGATTCATTTGGACCTGAATGAATTGAGGGATTAACATTTGCAAATATCTGAAGGTAGAGCATTCTAGTCAAAGAGAAGAGAAAGTGCAAAGGCAATGAGGCCAGAACAATGAGACTGAAGTGTTTTAGGAGCGCTAAGGACAGTGACTGAAGGAGAATATAGGGGGAGGATAACAGTTGAAGAAAGCATCAGAGAAGTAAATGTAGAACCTACAAGACATGCTAAGGAGTTTACATTTTATTCTCTGCTGGGAAGTCATTGAACAGTTTAGCAGGTGGAATGACATGAGATAACGATCTGATTGCTTTTGGAGAGGTTATCAATGCATATGGTCAATGAATCAAATAAAATATTATTGTACTTGCATGTAATTGGGGATGAATCTTTAACTTAATTGCTTTACATTTTATCTAGGGGGAACAGTAGCTAGATAAAGATTTGCCTGTTCAATTTGGTTTATGTTATCTTGCAACTATTGAAGAGAATTAGCTATTAACACCTCTTCATTAAACATGGAGCAGTGAGCTGTTCTATGTAAGCGAATCTCCCAGAAAACTGATTGCTATCCTGGTTAAGTGATAGTTTTAACCACCCTCAACGATTAACATAAAGCATTATATTCCCATTTTCCTAATTTTGTGTAACAAGAAATTGGGCACATTTTTAAACCTTTGATGCTTCAGGGTCCTCATTGTAATTGCCTGTCACTGCCAATCATTGTACTGTACTGTAATATGTTGAGTCTCTTATAGAGATATATTGTATGTTTGCCTCTACTCTGACTGGGTAAATTGCTTTCTTGGATTTTTGGTCTACCTTTTATAATTTATTTTTTCATTAATCAAATATTTTAGAGCTTACTATATACCAGGTTCACTACAGAAATTAAGGATATAATGTTTAAAAAATACAGCTTCATTAGCTGTTATTTCTTGTCACTTTCATATACTCTTTTCTAATCATATGCAATAATCATAAAATTTTAGAGTTAGTAAAGGACCTTAGATATTTTATAGTCCAACTGTATTATTTTATAGATTGACAACAAAATGCCTCTTCATTAACTATTATTACTCTTTCTTTTATACTCTACTCTCTCTAGACTAGACAGATACTTTACTTTTAATGAATAAAGGTGTTGGCAGTGTTTCTCCTTAATGTTTTAGTCCCAACAATGAAATCATACCAGCTTGTTCTTTTGATTCTAGTCAACAAATACCACTTAGTAATAGATTTAACAAAATTAATCCGAGGCTGTGACACTGTCTTCTGAACAGTCATCTGAAAAATATTTTTGAATCAACCCATTATTACAACATTTTGGTTTTTTGTGTGGTTTTTTTTGGTCACTTCTTAGTAAACATGGTCAAGGACTTTGCTTTCTGTATGCCTTATTCAGAATCAACTAGATGTCCACATCTTTTACTTAGCCATGTTAGAAAAGAAAGCAGGCATCATGTATTAATATAAGAACAACTGCATTTATCCCTGAAGACGTCAGTATATTTGAACATAGACAAAGTTTTGCACATTAGTGATTCTGTTGACCTTAGGTATTTTTATTAAGAAAATTATATTCACTCATTGGTTTTGAAAAAGTTGGGAAAATGTGATGCTTTAAAAATTAAGGTTGATGTCTTGCGTAAAATCTGTAAAAAGTTGTAAAACAAAGTTGTATTTGATGTCATACTTCTTAAACCCCTTTAGTAACTGTCAGAATTTCTCCTTGACATGTTATTTGAATAAGATGTATTGCATTCTAAAATACCTTCAATAATTCCTAATAATTTCTAAGTCAAATCTAAATTCTATAGCCTTGCAATCAGGATCTAAATCTGACCCCACCTTTATCCAGTTTTATCTTTTAATGCAACCGTCTCCCTTTTTTGTCCTCTCCAGCTGCATAGGGACTGAGCAAAGCTAAACTGAGCATGTCTTTAGATGCTATAGATGAAGTTACAATCATCTAAAACTAAACAGCAGGAACAAGATTTAAGCAAATTGACCACATAGCCAGTTATGTCCACTATGCATGCTGTTTTCTACCACAGGCTTTTGGACTTGCTGTCTGGAATTTTTTTGCCCCAGCCACTTGCTCACTCCCTCACTTGGGTCTCCGTAAAGTCACCCCATTAGATAAGGTTTTTTCAACTGCCCCATCTAAAATTGGAGCCCACATACACACTCCTGACCCTCTCTATCCCAGGGCCTAGAAAAGTGCCAACAGAAGGCACTCATATATTTATTGAATGCATGACTAGTTGTCATGAAATGTCCTTTTTTTTTTTACCAAGTTAGTAACTATCCATCCTTTAACTCATCACTTCCTTTAGGAAGCTGTCTAATTACATCAGTCCCCCGTTATAGCTTTACGTAAAACTTAACTTTTACCTTCTTTACCTTACAGAATTTGTCAATTATACTTTTACTCTTTTGTGTCACTACTTTGTTAATATCTGTTTCCCTCACTACACTGTAAATAATAATGGCAAACACTTGTAGTGCATACTCTGTTGCACGCATTGTTCTAAGTGCGTAGTCTTCACAACAACTCTATGAAGTAGGTATTATTATTAGTCCCGCTTTACAGATGAGGAAACTGAGCCACAAGAGGTTAAGTAACTTGCCTATTATCGTGACCAATAAGTAGTAGAGCTGGAATTTTAACCTAAGCTGTCTGGCTCCAACATCTAATAATTAACTTATTGAATTGATTAGTTAATTTATTCATTAGCAAGAGATACCTTCCAACCTTGAGATTTTAAGATCTATTTTAAAATAATCACCTGATGTTCTACGCATATATGTTTATTTAACTGTTTCATTTGTGTACATTTTATATATCGTTTTAAAAAGTATATCAGTTAAAGTCATAGCATTGTTGAATATTTTTAAAAGCGTTTAGAATGTGTGTGGAGGTTTTTGGTTATCACAAGGGATGTGGGATATTACTAGCCTATAATAGACAGGGGTCAGAAATGCTAAACGTCCTCTAATACATGGGACAATTCCAAAAAAAGGAAGACTTGACCTACACTAAGTGTCCATCATAAGCCCATTGGAAAACACTAAAATGATGGACCAGTATCTTCAGAAAGAAGAGGCATGAATGGGGGCCGGTAGAGGAGAGAATTGACATTTATTGAACGCCTTAATACACTTAATACCTGTTATCTCTTTCACCCTTCACAACAGTGCTATGAGGTGTTAGCTCTTCTATACAAATGAGAAACCTGAGACTCAGTGAGGTTAAGTAATTTGTCCAAGGTCATAGAAGTGAGGTATAGGTGCTTTGTGGGACTTGGCTAGACAGAAGCTCAAGGGTGAAGAAAGAGCAGAGGAGTAATTCACTTGGGACCTGACTGTTAAAATCCAAATGACCATCTTTCCTCTTCAGTGTTCTATTTTTGGGGAAGGACAGAGCCCTAAAAAGGGAGTGCTGTGTCCAGTGTCTTCTGCTTTTAGATTGCTTTTGCCTTATTTGAATTCTTTCCAAAAGTATATGGTTTTATAACATATTTTAGCTTTATCATTGTTGTTATTTTTCCCTTTTAAGAAAAAAGCAAATGAAATATCTTCTTTTAACCCTTCTTCCCTCTCCACCCACACCATTTCTTTGCTCACTTTTGCAGCAGTACTTTCTGTATTCATTCTCCTAATGTTCTCCCATTCAGGCTTTTATCTCACCATTCCCCGCAAATTGCTCTTCTCATTGGTCTCTGTGTTGCTAAATCCCATGGTTACTGCTTATTAAGTACTTACCATATTAGCAGTATGTAACACAGTTGATCATTCTCTCCTCCATGATTTAAAGGTCCTACCAAAATCTTAATGCCATTTGAAGCTTTAAAAACTTTTAAAAGCTTCAAATGGCATTAAGACACTGAGGACAGCCTCTACTTTCGCAACTTGGCTTCCAGCTGCCTTAACATTTCCACCAGATGCCTATTAAAATTTTCAAATTTAAGATGTCCAGAACTAAACACCTGATATTCTCCCCAAAACCGGTTCTACCGTCTGTTATTATCATCTCAGTTAATGGCTACTCCCTTCCTCTAACACTCCAGCTCTTGAATCCTATCTTTCTGTCATACCCCACATATATCTGTCAGGAAATTCTGTTGTCTTCACCTTTAGAATACATCCAGAATCCGACCACCACCCTGTTCGAAGTCGACAACATCACCTCTTGTCTATATTATTTTGATGACCTACCTCGTGTCTATTCCCTATTGTATGTTTTCTACACAGCATTGAGAGTAATCAGATTATGTCACAATACAAAAAATTAAATGACACATACAAAACGCTAATCAATCTCTTTACCTGAAATATTAGTTAGACCCTGGCCTTCCACTTAAACTCAAACACTGAAGCCAAACCCTATACAGTCACAGTTAGGCTACCCAGAAATCCTAGCTTTGATTTTTACAAGGGCCCCAGCACTATTTTAGTTTGAGTCATGAGAATGAACAGGAAAGGATCTCTGGGAATCATATCAAGGCAACGAAGGGCGAGCTTTGGCTAGTCAACAATCTTTAGTAAAAGTTATCTTGGATGCAAGACTCTGGGCAGTGGAAATTGATAACAACCAGTCTCGTCTCTACCTGTGTCTCAGAGACCCATTGGGTTAAAAATAGTTCCTAGGCTGCATCAGTTAGCTAGCCCAGGTATGAAGGTGATGAAAGATATATACCCCTGGGATATTCAAACTAGGATCTCTGAATATAGCTCCTATTCTCTGCTCTATAATGATGGAAGTTTACGGTACATCAGTGATAGCAGGCTTAAAAATTATTGTCTGACTATGACGGTCTCACACAACAAAAACAAGGAGTGTAAAGATTAACAAAGACCAATAATGTGGGACCAAGAAAAACAAAAATATGAAGACCTTTTAGTATTCATTAGTTTATTTATCAAATACTTATACAGTGCCATGTGACAGGCACTGTTTTAGGCTCATAGAGCACATCAATAAGCAAAACAGATTGTTAAAAACATACATGCCATTAAAGAACTTGCAGTTTAACTGGAAGAGAGAAAATAGCAAACACAAGAAATAATTAAAAAAAAAAAAAAACATAATGAAGAGATTGTAAATGCTTTGGGAAAAAATAGTGTAACGGTGATTAGGAATCAAGTTGGCAATTTTAATGAGGGTGGACAAGAGGGCAACCTTTGAGCAAGGACTTGAAAGGAGTGAAGGAATTAGACATGCAAATATTGAGGTAGGCACTTTGTAATAGAGACACTGGCCAGTGGAAAGACCCTACTGGGGTGCTTGGTGTGTTAGCTGGAATGAGCAAAGGGGAGAACAATAAAATAGGTGAAAAATGTAGGCCATTAAAAGAACTTCAACTTGCACCTTGAAGAAATTGAAGAACCATTAGAAAGATTTGAACCAAAGAGCAAAATAAATAAACAAATTGTGTGTGTGTGTGTGTGTGTGTGTGTGTGTGTGTGTGTACAATTGACCCTTGAACAATGTAGGGGTTAGTCACATATTTTGTATATGCGTTATATACTGTACTCTTATAATGAAGAAAGAAAAATGTTTTTAAGAAAATCATAAGAGAAAATACATTTACAGTATTTATTTTTAAAAATCTACATGTAAGTGGACCTATGTAGTTCAAACCCATGTTGCTCAATAGTCAATTGTATACATATATATATACATATACATACACACACATATATATATATATATATATATATATATATATATATATATATATAGCCAGTAACATTTACCAGGTGAGTGGAACAGAATCCATACCTTTTTAAATGAATACTATGTGCCAGTAATTTACTAGTAGAACTAATATTAATACTTTGTTTTCCTTTTTATTTTCAGAGCAGTATTTAGGCATTTGTATAAACAGAAGAATCAAGATAATCAGCTATGTCTGTCACTGAGGAAGACCTGTGTCACCAGATGAAAGTAGTTGTTCGTGTGCGTCCTGAAAACACGAAGGAAAAGGCAACTGGATTCCATAAAGTGGTCCATGTTGTAGATAAGCATATTCTAGTTTTTGATCCCAAACAACAAGAAATCAGTTTTTTCCATGGAAAGAAAACTGCAAATCGAGATATTAGAAAGAGACAAAATAAGGATCTTAAATTTGTATTTGATGCTGTTTTTGATGAAACTTCAACTCAACTGGAAGTTTTTGAACACACTACTAAGCCAATTCTTCGTAGTTTTCTGAATGGATATAATTGCACAGGTAATTGTTTCAGTTGGGGTTTAATTTTTCTGTCTGATTTCAGTTTTACATTACAAGGGATGTGTACTTGGCCCTTCTAAATATAAGCAATTTTAAGGTGCATGTTTGCTAAAAATTCTTAAGTTCCGTAGCCTTTCACTGTAAATGTAAACTTTCTTTGAAATTTAGTCATCATATAAACATAAATTATTTGTGAAACTTTCTCTTCCATAGTCCTGCCATGGTCCCTATAGACAATCATCCTTTCAATTTCCTATGTTACTAATCCCATATTTCTTTTAATTGATGTCAGATTTCTCACAATTTTTTTTATAAGTATATCCATTGCTTACCTATATAACTATCAATCCCTATGGAATGGTCAGATATTTCTGACCTCTTGACAGTTTCTTTATAACACCATTTTTTACAA